>NW_026652297.1:47244561-47547480 GCF_009828535.3 Hylobates moloch
ATGTTTCCTGAATGATGAATAGATGACCTAAGTTTACCTTTTGGTCCTCAAGAACTATTTTTAAAACACATTTCCATAGTATGATACACCCATCCCCAGCAAGGGGCCTGCTAGGCACTGCTGGAGGGGAGGGGAGCTGGTGCTCTACCTCCTGCTTTGTGGTAGGGAGCAGCCTTGCAAGGGCTGAGTGGCAGATTCTACAGTGTTTACTCGTTCTATGAACTGAGCTCCCTCCTGGGCCTTAATCTCCTTAAAGAGAGAGCCTTGAATTAGAGGAAGTCTAAGTTCCCTTCATATTTCAAGGAATGCCATCGGCGGAAGCAAAGTGGCTTTGCCCGGGGAATATGTGATGAATGATGAGCAGGGGACAGACCCTTTGGCTGTGGACACCCTCTCGTGGCACCATAGTGTGGGATCCTGTTTAGAGCTGGGGGGATGTTTGATGCTGCTAGAGACATTGCTGATTGTTGGACTGGGCTGGGGAGGGGTGGGTGCTACTGGCACGGATTGACAGAGGCTAGGGATGCTGCTCAGAACACACAGGGCAGCCCCCTCAACAGAGAATGATCCAGCCCAGTAGTGCTGAGGTGGAGCCACGCTCAGGGTTTAGCCCCCCACCTTCACCTGGGAACTTGCCAATAGGCCCCGGCTCAGGTGACAGTGGCTTCATCTGCTGTACAAAACCTAGAGGCAAGCACACACGTGTATCTCCTGCAGACACTAAGAAAGGTCACTGTCCCTGGGCCAAATTCTGATGTAATCAAATCCACTCCCTCCACTCCCAGCAAACCGTCTGTCATTTTACTGGTTCCTGCCCATGAGGAATTTACGGTCCAGGGGAGGATGTACCCCTTTACCAACTATTTCGCTTTTTGCCCTGGAAATGTTTCCATGACGCCCTCTCTGGTGATAGGAATCCCTCTTTGGTCCCTTTCTCTCTCTTTTTTTTTTTTTTTTTTTTGAGAGACAGAGTCTCACTCCGTCGCCCAGGCTAGAGTGCAGTGGCACAATCTCAGCTCTCTGCAACCTCCACCTTCTGGGTTCAAGCGATTCTCCTGCCTCAGCCTCCCAAGCAACTGGGATTACAGGCACACACAACTAGGCCCAACTAATTTTTGTATTTTTAGTAGAAACGGGGTTTCATCACAGGCTGGTCTCAAACTCCTGACATCAAGTGATCCGCCTACCTTGGCTTCCCAAAGTGCTGGGATTACAGACATGAGCCACCGCGGCCAGCCATTTTTTTTTTTTTTTTTTTTTGAGATGGAATTTCATTCTTGTCACCCAGGCTGGAGTGCAATGGTGCGGTCTTGGCTCACTGCAACCTCCACCTCCTGGGTTCAAGCGATTCTCCTGCCTCAGCCTCCCAAGTAGCTGGGATTACTGGCACACACCACCACGCCCAGCTAAATTTTGTAATTTTAGTAGAGACGGGGTTTCACCATGTTGGCCAGGCTGGTCTCAAACTCCTGACCTCAGGTGATCTGCCCATCTCAGCCTCCCAAAGTGCTGGGATTACAGGTGTGAGCCACCGCACCCAGCAGATCCCTTTCTCTTTAATTCCCTAGTTGTTCTTATGGTTCCCATTGCAGCCTGTGGCTTAGTTGTATGGTTTGGTGTTATCCATTGAAGATTCCTGTGCCATAAGCATGTCATGTTCTTAACTGCATTGCAAGCCCTTTAGAAGTTTCCGTGGCCCCTCAGTGCCTCCCATACCACTGAGTCTGCAGCAGAAATTCATCAAAAACTTGTTAAAGAAGCAATTAGCTCATGACAATAAATTAACGCCTGTTCATGCGATGCCTCAGACATTCCTCATCAAGTTGATTCCTAGTGATCCCTTTCCTCGGCCCACCCCCCTTCTCCCTGCACCACTGCCATGTTTCAGTAACTCTGACAGTAGGAGTTTCAGACTGGGCAGGAGGAGCTGGGATTGTGGAAAGAGGAAGATGGCATAGGCCACCCAAGGTTTGAGGGCTCCTTTCCTTCATACCGACCACGATGGGAAGTTGACACAGGAGCACTTTCTAGCTTCTCCCAAAGGCCCATGGGAAGAGGCTGGGTCTCTGCTCTTTCTGAGTCCCTTACACACTTCTTGAAATAGTAGCCAAAAGTGTTTGTGGCCAGGGAGAAGTGGTGGCAGAACCAGTTGATGGGAAATGGATTTGTGGAGTCTTCCTCCTTTCCGTGTGTCTCTGCCCATTTTTATCTTTCCAGGCTGATGTTCCAGTGGTTACTAATATCTACTTGGGCTAAGACTCAGGACTGTAACAACTGGGAATGTTCATGGTCATAATGTGTGATGCTCCTGTATTTGTGATCTGTTGCTGTCAGATACTCTTACTTCCACAGAATATATACAATTTTCAGGACCACTACCCACTTTCTGAGTCTGTGAACACAGAATGGGAAGTGCTTTCAAAAACCACCTGGGTCGTGCTTTAGGCCTATGCTAGTCAAGATATGGACATTAAAATGACTATTTTCTATAACTGCTTATATTAGATAGTCACTCTTGAATACGGCTCATCATAATTGAGGGGGTAGCAATTAATGTCAGGTCCCTGCCTTCACATCTTCATTAAGGCACATCTGCTAATTAAGATGCTTCCAATTCTAAGCCCTGATGGAATGAGTCCTTGAGACGACTCCAGAGACCTGGAGCCTGACCCCTGTTTTGCCACTGACTGGGAGTAAATCACTTTACCTCTCCAGTCCCCTTTTTCTAAAATGTGAGTGATTGCACCTGTGCTACCTGCCCCCAGGTGTGCTGTGAGAAGAAGCTGGGTACATGGCAGTGCTCCCTTGCCTGCTTTTTTTTTTTTGAGGCAGGGTCTCGCTCTGTCACCTGGCTGGAGTGCAGTGGTGAGATCATAGCTCGTGGTAGCCTCGACCACACGGGCTCAAGTGATCCTCCCACCTCAGCCTCCCAAGTAGCTGGGACTACAGGCACATGCAACCACACCTGGCTAATTTTTGTATCTTTTGCAGAGATGGGGTTTTGCCATGTTGCCCAGCCTGCTGGAGAACTGAGCTCAAGCAATCCACTCTCTTTGGCCTCCCAAAGTGCTGGGATTACAGCCTCCTCCTTCAAAAAAGACCTCTTAGAACCACCTGGCTCTTTCCTTCTTGTAAACAGAGCCTTCACATGCATGTGTTCTGCATGTTCACCACGGGAGCCATGGAGAAAAGCACATGGGAGGCCCCGCAGGAAGAGGAGGAAGGCCCCGGGCCAGGCTGCAACCCTCACTCCCTCCAGCCCAGCTGCCTTCCACGTGCAGGCTGTCCTCCTAGTCATGGTTCCTCCAGGCTCCCCAGGACAGCAGACCACAGCTGCTGACTATTAATAGCCAATGTTCCATGTTCTCAAGGTGACAGAGAGAGGCATGGAAATGTCTATCCTGGCCCTCTCCCACCCCTCTGCCCCTGCATCTTCCCAGTCTGGCTCTTCCATTTTTTGGCCGGCAGCTGGGCCAGCTCACCCGGCCTCCCAGGCTCCCCCTGAGGCTGGGTCTTCTCCCCAACACTGGGCTCTCCCACGGCATTGCCTGCCAGCCTGGCTGGGATCCTGCATTGTGCTGAGGAGCAAGGAACTAAGGATTGGTAGGAAATAATATGCAATTCCTAGGGATTATGATAATGTGTATCTATCCTCAATTTAATCATAAGTATAGACAGTTAAACACTAGGTTATAGGCATCAGAAGTTGTTGACTGTTACTAAAAGCCAAGAGGGCAGTACAATGTTATTCAACAGTACATATTCATTAAGAGAGAAAAAGGAAGTGCTTTTGAACATCCCCTCTGCATATAATTTACTCTGATGAATACCCACAGAGTATGTATTTCATGTCAAATGCAAGTTAATTTTCCCTCTGGCTCTTTCCCATGAAGTTGCCACTAGGCCGTAACTACTTAATCTTGACACCACTGGAGTTTCAGAAGGTCCTTACTAAATTATAGTACCAGAAAAATTCCCTCTCACTCGGTCCCTTGCCTCATTCTGTCAGCTCTAGGTGTGGGTACTTATGGCTCTGTTAGCCTCTCCACCTTTTATTCAGTCTTTCCTAGGGCCTTGCACATTGATGAATTTCTGCTGCAGACTCAGTGGTATGGGAGGCACTGAGGGGCCACAGAAACTTCTAAAGGGCTTGCAATACAGTTAAGAACATGACATGCATCCTCACAGAGTCATCTCTCTGTCCTATTACTTCCTCAACAACTTTTTCTGTGAGTCCCTTGTCTGACCTCCAGAGAATTCATTCTCATATCTACCTTATAGAAAAGCAAGGAAAAATAACCAGCAATGAACCCAGGCATGTTTGCGTAAACGTTTAACATACACGTTTTAGGATTACCTTTCAACCCTATTCTTGAATATTTTCCCATTGCCTGCGGTCACTCTGGTTTACGTCTTAAACATGAATCATCCTCTTTTACTTGGAGATTCTAAGTCTCATCAATGATGTCTACTCTGAAAGAGTACAGAGTTTCTCCTTTTAGGAAAAGTAATTAATATTCAAGATGTTTAACTGAATTATTAAAATTTAATGAGATGGCATGGATGCCGGAAAATTATCTGATTATCTAATCGGGTGGGTCCCGGCTCTATCAAAGGGTGACCTCTGGTACCACATGTACTCTGGACCCCTTCTTGCCCTGTCAAGACCTTCCCTCTTGCAGCTTTCCCTTTTACAGCTTCCTCTATTTTGCAAGATTTTCTCTCTCTCCATTGGATCATACACATAAACAAACATGCTCTAGTATCTATTGTCTTTAAAAATAGTAAAACTGAGCCAAGTGTGGTGGTCTGCGCCTGTAATCTCAGCTACTCAGGAGGCTGAGGCAGAAGGATTGTTTGAAGCCAGGAGTTCAAGACTAACCTGGGCAACACAGTGAGACCCCATCAAAAAAAAAAAAAAGCAAAACTGTTTTTGGAATATATGTTCCCCTCCAGCTATTGTCTCCTATTTCTTCTTGGTAGTTTGTCTTTATTCTGTCTCAGATTTCTCCCTTCCCATTCACCCCTTAACCCATAGCAGTTGGGCATTGGAAAATGTAGTCTCTAACTGTTGGGCCCAGTTAAAATGCAAGGTGGGGTATTCTGTTACTAGAAGGACAAAGAGAAGAGCACACACTGGGAGACAGTCAGCTGTCCGCCATGTTGCACGGCTCCACAACACTCTAAAACCTTGGAATGCTTTAACTTTGAGCTACAGTAAACTATACACACATAGAACAAGGACATATATATGTATATATGGAGAGAGAGAGAAGGAGGAGAGAATATCTTTTTTGTCCTTGTTTTTGAATGATAGGTTATCTAGGTTGACAGTTATTTTTTCTTGCTTGAAAAATATTGTACCTCTGTCTTATGACTGCAAATGAGAAAGCTCTGCTGACAGTCTGATTTTTATGCCCTCATAGATAAGCTGTCTTTCTTCCCTGGCTGCTCCTAAAACCTTCTCTTTGTTTTGGTGATCTAGGTTCACAATGATGTGACCTGGGCTTCGTTTTTTGTTATTTAGCTTGAGATTCACTTAATTCCTAAATCTGGGGGTTTGTATCTTTCATCAACTCTGGAGAATTCCCTGTCATTGAATGTTTGATAATTCTTCTTTCTTATGAAATTCCTTGTCACTGTGCTTCCAATCTTCTCATTCCATTAATCATCATATTTGTTTTTCTCTTCCATTTTTTAAATTTCTTTGTCTCTGTGCTGAATTCTGGGTAAGATCTTTATGTATCTTGCTGTTCATAATTTTTTCTGCCTTCCGTTTTCAACAAAATATTCTGTTAAAGCACAGTAAAGTCTTATTTTAAAATTTACATACACACATATGCACACACACACACACACACACATGCAGACTTCAACATTAGACATTTGTGCACATCAAGTTTCAGATGTTTATTCATTAATAAGGTCAAACCCCGAAGATACACCAAAGTGATTTTGTTCAGTTAAGGAGAAAATATTTTCTAAGTAGAAAATTATGTGGATAGCTTCTGAAGACCTTCATTCTAAGCAGCTTTTTATAAAAACAAATTTTCTTTTAGAAGTCCATGGGAACTCTAGGGCTAGGGTCATCCTTTCAGTCCTACTGGACACAGGGTGGACGTTCCTTCTGTCCCACAGACACCCAGTGCCGCTGCAGGACCCCAGCTCCAAAAGGACACAGATCCAGCTGGATGCTTCTTAGCATAAACATTCTCGAAGGCAAAAACCTGAATTTTCCAGGCCTAGGAAATGATTGCCTAATTCTTTCAGTTGTTTTTTTAACCTATCGATTGAGTTTTTAATTTCCATTATTTATTTTATTTTATTTTTAGAAGTACTGTGTTTCTTTTTTCAAATTTGTTTGATCTTTTTGATACTATCTTCTCTTTTTGGGGGTGGAGTGGGTGGGAGACAGAGTCTTGCTCTGTTGCCCAGGCTGGAATGCAGTGGCATGATCTCAGCTCACTGCAATCTCCACCTCCTGGGTTCAAGCAGTTCTCCAGCCTCAGCCTCACGAGTAGCTGGGATTATAGGCGCCTGCCACCAGGCACAGCTAATTTTTGTATTTTTAGTAGAGGTGCGGTTTCACCATGTTGGCCAGGCTGGTCTTGAACTCCTGATCTCAGGTGATCCGCCCACCTCAGACCCCCAAAGTGTCAGGATTACAGGCGTGAGCTACTGCGCCTGGCCTGTTTTTGTTTTTTTTTTTTGAGACAGGGTCTCACCCTGTCACCCAGGCTGGAGTGCAGTGGTTCGATCTCTGCCCACCGCAGCCTCAATGTCCTGGGATCAAGCAATTCTTGTGCCTCAGCCTGTCAAGTAGCTGGGACTACAGGTGTATGCCACCATGCATGGCTAACTCTCTTATTTCTTGTTTATGTGTTTTAATCCCTGGTATTTTTTTAAACAGTGTAAACAGGATCATTTTATATTCTATATGAGATAATTCCACTATCTGGTGCCCTAGGGGACCTAGCTCTGTGGTGGTCATTTCTGTTGCCTCTTGCTCATGGTAGCTTGTTCACTTGTATGTTTGTGACTGGGGCTGTGAGCTCGTGGCCTTTGGGCTTTATGTGTGGAATTTTGAGAGGCTTTGGTTGAGTGCACAAACCTCCAGAAAGGATTTACTTTTACCTTCTGCCAGCTGCCCTCAACCCAAGACCACTCTAAGTTAAAGTTCTCAGCTCTGGGGTTTCTGGACAGCCCAGGTGATTTAAATTCATTCCCCAAATCCATGTGCCAGAAGGCTAACGTTATACATTTTCAGGGGCCTTTTTCCCCTGCACCTAGAGCCAAGGCCAAAGCAGATACACTTCTTTGTCATGATCGTGCTGCGGTGTGGAGTTTTTCAGACCCAACTTTTCACTGAGGGTGGCAAATATATGTGATGCAGCTCATTTCCAGCTTCCCAAATTATATGGACCCCAAGGCCTTACCTCATGAGGCCATTCAAACTCAGGGCCTTGGAGACTGAGAATGGTAAACTCCTTCATAGGGTCTATGGACAGAGTCTGTCAGACCTGCTTACCACCATGGTTTCCTGGTCTCTTCATTTCCAACTCCTGAGAATTGCCCCTGCTGCCTTGAAAGTGCAGTCAAATATTTTTTTAAAAAAAAAAAGCTTAAAAAATTATTGTATTCAGGCTGGGTGTGGTGGCTTACGCCTGTAATCCCAGAAATTTGGGAGGCCAAGGTGGGCGGATCATTTAAGGTCAGAGGTTCCAGACCAGCCTGGCCAACATCATGAAACCCTGTCTCTACTAAAAATACAAAAATTAGCCGGGCATGGTTGTGGGTGCCTGTAATCCCAGCTACTTGGCAGGCTGAGGCAGGAGAATTGCTGAAACCTGGGAGGTGGAGGTTTCAGTGAGTCGAGATCACGTCAGTGCATTCCAGGCTGGGTGACAGAATGAGACTCCATCTCAAAAAAAAAAAAAAAAAAAAAATATATATATATATATATATATATGTATATATGTATATATATAGTATTCAATATTTTTAGATGTTTTATTTAGCATTGCTTTAGCAGGATATCTACTCCACCTTATTAGTGGAAAAAGTAGTTTTCTCCTATATTCAAAAATCACTTACCGTTAGGAAAAAATATTTCGCAAAAAAAGAAATATTATCATAACCAGAAAAAAAAATTGGCTAGAAGTTACCAAACCCAGATCTATAAATGTTGCTTACATCTTGGACTGCTCTAGAAACCCAGACGTGGTAACAGGGATGCCTGAATTAGGCTGCATTCTATTTAGGCAACTTTATCTTATATAATTTCACATATGTATCTTTATCTTTGCCTCCCTAATGTGAATTGTATTCTAGCATTGATGTAATTATATGAGCCAAATGGAAGACTAGTTAAGAAATATACAGGATCAGGCCAGGCAGGGTGGCTCATGCCTGTAATCCCAGCATTTTCGGACGCCGAGGCAGGTGGATCACTTGAATCTTGGAATTTAAGACCAGCCTGGGCAACATGGCAAGACCCTGTCTCTACAAAAATACAAAAATTAGCTAGAGCTAGGCATGGTGGCTTAGACTTGTAACTCCAACACTTTGGCAGGCCGAGGCAGGCGGATCACTTGAGGTCAGGAATTCAAGACCAGCCTGACCAACATAGTGAAACCCCATCTTTATTAAAAATACAAAAATTAGCCTGGCATGGTGACATGCGCCTGTAATCTCAGCTACTCGGGAGGTTGAGGCACGAGAATCACTTGAACCCAGAAGGCAGAGATTGAAGTGAGCCGAGATCGTGCCACTGCACTCCAGCCTGGGTGATAGAGTGAGACTCCATCTAAAAAAAAATTAGCTGGGCATGGTGACACATGCCTGTAGTCACAGCTACTCAGGAAGCTGAGGCAGCAGGACCCATTGAGCCCAGGAGGTTGATGCTGCAGTGAGTCAAAAATCACACCACTGCACTCCAGCCTGGTCAACAGAATGAGACTGTCTCAAAAAAAAAGAAAGAAAGAAAAGAAAGAAATATACAGGATGAAAGAAGGAAATGTTATTACTAAGTAAGAGAGTGAGTTGTGTTGGGTGGCTCGAAGATACCTGGTGTGTTTGATGTCACCGTGATGTAAAAGATGGACATCTGGATGGTGAGTGTGCTAAGCAGATCAGGCCCACTCTTTGCCAAATGTCATTGTCTCCTAGAAGAATTATTTGCATGGAATTGCTGGTGCGTGATTGTCCCACCACAGCACACACCCTGTGACCCTGTGGTTGCCTAGGCATGGAGAGCCACCTCGATAAGCACACCCCTCAATTTCCATAGCACGCATTTACCTAAATAGCTAGTTCTCAAAACCTGGACCATTGACCTTGCAAAACAGAAACTCTTCAAGCATAGAAATAGCAGTGGAGTTCTCAAGCACAGCACTAAGTTTTCTGATAAAAAGCTACTTTATTTTAGCTGCTGAGAACATTTGCTTAAGTGTAGTGGCGGGGCCTTGGGGGAACATTTCCAATACTTGTGGTTCATTGGATCAGCTCCCTTCAATCTTAAGTGATTCAGTGTGTGTGTGTGTGTGTGTGTGGCCATTTTCATGCCATCCTCCCTGTCAGCTTTGGCAAAAATCTTATGCTAAGTAATAGCATAAGATTATGCTTTGATGTCACACATCTTGGGTTAAAATCCCAGTTCTGACACTTACCACCTACATGAACTTCTTCAAAAATTACTTAACCCCTCTGAGCTCAGCTGCCTCAAATAAAAACCACGGATAATAATCGTGCATGCCTCCTGTGAGGACAAGGCAAAACATATAGCACATTTCTTGGAACGTGTCAAGTGCTCAGGAAATGTAAGCTCCTGGCTTGATGGGTGTTGGTGTTAGGAAGGGCAGAACAACTGTGGAAAAAATAAGCAAGAGAAAATGCCCCAGGCTTTGGTTTCACTTGGCCTAGCACTGCTTTGTTTTGCTTTTTCTTCCTCCTAGTTAATTCCTTGTACAAAGCACAGGATGTACGGCTGTCCTATATCCTGCTTATATCCTGGTTCTGCCATTTACTAGTGACCTTAGAAAAGCAGATTGCTTGGATGGGTATATGGTAACACATCTCTTAGCTTCATGCATGAAAGTTTGTATTCCACTCACATAAAGTTGGTTGTGGGTGCGAGGAAGCTGCCTTCTTTCTAGTGGCTAAGCAGCATGCGCCGTTCACCTTATTCAGCTCCTATCTCCAGGTCCCCAGGATTGCCCTGACAGAGAGGTGCCCACAACCCCTCTCCCTATGTCCATACATCACTTTTTATTTTTTATTTATTTTTTATTCTTTATTTATTTTTTAAGACTGAGTCTTGCTTTGTCGCCCAGGCTGGAGTGCAGTGGCGCGATCTTGGTTCACTGTGACCTCCTCCTCTCAGGTTCAAGTGATTCTCCTGCCTCAGCCTCCTGAGTAGCTGGGATTACAGGCACGTGCCACCACACCCGGCTAATTTTTGTATTTTTAATAGAGACGGGGTTTCACCATGTTGGTCAGGCTGGTCTCGAACTCCTGACTCATGATCTGCCCACCTTGGCCTCCCAAAGTGCTGTGATTACACACATGAGCCACCGCACTCGATCCCACTTTTTATTCTTAAATATTTATTATTATTATTATTATTAGAGACAGAGTCTCACTCTCACACAGGCTTGCATGCATGGTGTGATCTTGGCTCACTGCAGCCTTGACTGCCCAGGCTCAAGCAAACCTCCCATCTCAGCCTCCCAAGTGGTTGGGACCACAGGCACGCACCACGACACCCAGCTAATTAAAAATTTTTTTTTGGTAGAGATGGGGGTCTCACTATATTTCTCAGGCTGATCTCAAACTCCTGGCCTCAAGCAATCCTTCCTCCTTAGCTCTCAAAGTGCTGGGATTACAGGCATGCATTACCACACCCAGCTCATCACTTTGTCTTGTAGCCTATTGGCCAGAATTAGTCATACAGTGCTCCTTCTCTCAGGGCTGGGACGGAGGCATGGGGGCATTGTAACAGGTGAACATTACTGCCTCTACCACGAAAATCTCTTAGCCTCTTTGTGCCTCATTTTCCTTATCTATGAAATGGAAATAATACCTCTCAGGGTTGCTAAGAGGATTGATGGCACATATAGAGTATTAATAATATATTTGTCATGGTCCTGGCAAGAAATAGATGGCACACTGACAAGAATTTATTGTTACTAGAAGATGATGGGACTAGGTACAGAGGTGTGGGCAGAGTTAAGGGAACCATTGCTGGATGGTGTCCCAGGTTGGATTGAAGCCCAGCTGGAAACCAGAGGGCAGGGGAGCCTGGGAGATGTATTTTGTAGAGGTCAGGCCCCCAGGCACAGAGCAGATCTGAGTGCAGTCGGGGAACAACCAGCACAGTATGTAAAACCAACCAGCATGGTCCACGATACTGACCAGCAGGGTACATGATACCAGCACAGTACTTGATACCGTCCAGCACAGCACACGATACCGACCAGCACAGTACATGATGCTGACCAGTGCAGTACACAATGACAACCAGTGAGGCACATGATGCTGACCAGCATGGGCCGTGATACCGACCAGCACAGTACATGTTACTGACCAGCATGGTACATGACATTGACCAGCACAGTACATGGTACTGACCAGCATGGTACATGATACTGACCAGCATGGAGCATGACATTGACCAACATGGTCCATGATACTGACCAGCATGGTACATGATACTGGACACGCTCAACTTTCCGTTGAATCTGAAAAGCTCGCCATTTGTTGAGCCTGTAGACTGTTGGAGACTTGCGCCATCCCACATTGGTCTGGCTTCATTCTCGAACTTTCCTTTGCCCTTCACAGAAGCAGCTAGCAGAAAGGGTTGTTACTGCAGACCTCAAGTTGTAGCATAAATCCAGACGGCCATGTCTGTGACAGATGTCCCAGGAATCACACATTTGTCCAGTGATGACACTTGGGCCCCTCATTCTTATTTGTATCTACAGAGCTATTGCGTCTCCACCTTAACACCTGTGGCTCCCTGACACTTGCCTGAGAAGGATGAGGCTTGATTAGGAGCTCTAAGAGCTCAAGCTCATGGCTGCGGTCTCCAGCTCCTCTTGCCTGTGCTATTGTAACAGCCTGGCCTTGACTCCATGCTCACTCCATTCTAACAGCATTTCTTTCATTTTAAAGAACATTTAACCCTTTCCTCTTTCACAGAGAAAAAAGTCCAAACTCGTCAGTCTGTTATCCATAGCTACTGTTCCTTCTCACCTCCCCAACACCCTCTATCCAAAACCTGTTCCAGCCACATCTAGGTATTCACAGCTTCCCGTATCTTCCCTCCTTGAATCTGCAGATGGAAAACAGCTGCTGCCACCTGTGGTTGCTTGCTGAAGTCCTTTTCTTTAGGGCCATGTCAATGCCAACCTGTGTCAAACTCCCTTTCGCAATTATCCCAGGAGCAAAAGAGAATCCCTTTTTAACCTTTATGTTCTGATAGGATTGTTGTCTGCCTGATGCTCGTAATTTATTTATGTGTTTGTGTCTTTTACAGGTCACAAGCATCACTCAAACCGTCTTCATTTCTAAATCTTTCTTATGGTGCTTAGCATGGTGTTTTGCAGGCAGTAGATTCTTAATAAGTATTTGTGCAACTGGAGTAAGTCCATTGTGAAATTTTTTCAAAAATAACTCCCATCAGAGTTGGGAAAAGGGAAAGCTCCATTGCTCAGTCTTTAATTTAGATAAACCTCTTTTTTGAATTTCAGAACTTCAAACTTCTACCTGTAGAGGGATGTGGAACCATAAGGAGGCGTAGCGTGGGAGACACGGTAGGTTTATGAGGCAGGTAGGTTTCCTTGCTGCCCTTGTGTGAATCCTTAGAATAATGTGAAGAGAGCTGTGCTGGCTTTACTGTGCATTACAGGTCAGGTGCTGGGAGGTGGCCCCTGCCTTTTGCTTTGTACAACAAAGACAACAGATTCTTGCTGATGGCTTTGTGACCTTTGGTGTCAAACTCAGTGTGGGGCGTGGAGACTGAAGGTCTGGCTCTCCCTAAGGTGCTTGTCAAGAGGGACTGGTGGAGATTCTCACCAGAAAGTTTACATACACAGAACTCTCAGCAGGAGAGGGTGAGCTGCCAGGATCTCTGCTTACCTCCCATGAGCCTTCCAGTCAACAATTTATTTGCAAACATGTCATCTTTATTACTTAGTTGCTCAGGAGGCTTTGCTTCCGTCCAATGCAATGCGGAAAATGTGGGTCCCCCCTTCACTGAGATGGGCTTCAAAGCCTCAGCCCCCAGGGCTCTGCTGTCTCATGGGCTCTGGGAAATCGCTTGTTATTTCCTGTTCCCCTGACCTGCCCCCCTGCTGCTGCCCCAGAACACGAGGAGACTGCTCCTCCCTGTCTCTCCCTTCTTTAAGCAGCAGCTTAGAAATAATATCCTGTGTTTGTGAAGCATGCGCCAGCAAGACTCCCAACGCCCTCCACAAACATCAGCTCATCATGACTGCGCTCGCGTTTTTCTCACCATGTCATGGCAAGGAGGTAGCAGAAAGGCTACAGTGTCGGTGGGACGGGGGTAATTGTATTTGGAATATAAAATAGGAGTTAAAAATGGAAAAGGTCAGAAAGCCCAAGCTCCTGGTTTCAGAATAAAGTTCATTCTGGAATTTTTCCTTCTTTTAGATTCTGGTACCTGGGCCACTGTCTTAGTGACATTTCAGTACAGTACAGGGCAGGTTCACTGTGTTTTGTTTGCTGATACAGACTAAGCATCCTTAATCGGAAAATCCGGAATCCAAAACTTCTTGGGCACCAACATGCCACAAGTAGAAAATTCCACACCTGAGCTCATGTGAGGGGTCACAGTCAAAAGTCAAGTGCACAACACACAGTTTATTTATCATCCCCATCTGGGAGGAAAAAGATCCTTCAGACCCTCTTGGCTCCCTTCTGCTGTAACATATGTTCAGTGTACATACTGGGATTCCCCCACATAGCCATACTCACAAAGGGTGAGAAAATGGCACATGTGCAGGCCGGATGCAGGTTCCCCAAATTGCCTTACATGGTGCCAAGACCTGCATGCATTACTCACTGTGTTTTTTCGCTTATTCTCTGGTCTGTGGTGCAAAAGTATTGTTGAAAATGTTAAAAGGGCCTGCAGACACCTCTGTGGGTAACGGTGATAACAGAAAGCATTTATGTTTACCTGTAGCACAGAAAGTCAAGCTGTTGGAGAAACCGGAAGTGGTGTGTGAAGTGTCTTTCAGAAGAGATGGTGTCAGAATGGACACCATATATGACCTGAGGAAACAGAAGGATAAACGGTTGGAGTTCTATGCTGAAAGTGATGAAAATAAGTTAATGATACATAGAAAAACAGTGCTCTCGATCGTGTATTGAAAGAATGAATTGGGAGGCCGGGTGCGGTGGCTCATGCCTGTAATCCCAACACTTTGGGAGGCCGAGGTGGGCAGATCACAAGGTCAGGAGATCGAGACCATCCTGGCTGACACGGTGAAAACCCATCTCTACTGAAAATACAAAAAATTAGCTGGGCGTGGTGGCGGGCGCCTGTAGTCCCAGCTACTTGGGAGGCTGAGGCAGGAGAATGGCATGAACCCAGGAGGCGGAGCTTGCAGTGAGCCGAGATGGCACCACTGCACTCCAGCCTGGGCGACAGAGTGAGACTCTGTCTCAAAAAGAAAAAAGAAAGAAAGAAAGAATGAATTGGGCCAGGCATGGTGGCTCACGCCTGTAATCCCAGCACTTTGGGAGGCCAAGGTGGGCAGATCACGAGGTCAAGAGATTGAGACCATCCTGGCCAACATGGTGAAACCCCGTCTCTACAAAAAAATACAAAAATTAGCTGGATGTGGTGGTGCGCATCTGTAGTCCCAGCTGCTCGGGAGGCTGAGGCACGAGAATCACTTGAACCTAGGAGGCAGAGGTTGCAGTGAGCCAAGATTATACTACTGCACTCCAGCTTGGGCAACAGAGTGAGACTTTGTCTCAAAAAAATAAAAGTGGATCCATCAGTGTGGCAATGAACATCCGTCACTTAATGGTATGCTGATTGTGAAACAAGCAAAGATCTATGACTTTGAACTGGCAATTGAAGGGAACTGTGAATATTCAACAGGCTGGTTGCAGAAATGTAAGATACAGCATTAAAGTTTTTGAAGATGTGTGGTGACAGAGCATCTGATGATCACAAAGCGGCAGAGAAATTCATTGATGAGTTTGCCAAGGTCGTTGCTGATAAAACTCTGATGCCAGAACAAGTTTGTAATGCTGATGAAACATCACTGTTTTGGCATAATTATCCCAGAAAGAGACTGACAAAAGCTGATGAGGCAGCCCCCAAGTAATAAGGATGCTAAGAACAGCGAAAGTGTGCTGGGCTGTGCTAATACAGCAGGTGTGCATAAGGGTCAACTTGTGATGGGCAAAAGCTTCTGTCCTCACTGTTTTCAAGGAGTGAATTTCTTACCAGTCCATTATTATGATGACAAAAAGGCATGGGTCACAGGGACATCTTTTCTAATTGGTTTCACAAACATTTTTGTACCAGCGGCTCATGCTCACTGCAGGGAAGCTAGACTGGATGACAACTGCAAGACTTTGTAATTCATTGACAACTGTTCTGCTCCTTTCCCAGCTGAAATTCTCATCAAAAATGTTTATGCTGTGTACTTTTCCCCAAATGTGACTTAATTAATTCAGCTGTGTGACCAGGGTATCCTTAGATCAATGAAAAATAAATATAACAACACTTTCTTGAACAGCATGCTGGCAGCAGTGACTAGAGGTGTGAGTACGGAAGGTCTTCAAAATGAGTTTAGCATGGGGATGCTGTATAAGCTGCTTCCAATGCCTGGAACCCAGCAACTTAGACACAGTTGTGCACACCTGGCAGGAAACCTCTGGCCTGAGACTATATTCAGTGGTGATGATGAACAAGGTGGTGACTTTGAAGGATTCTGTATGTCAAGTGAGAAAAAATGATGTCTAATCTCCTTACAGGTGAAAAAAATATCTTCAGACTCCTTTCATAAGCTGGAAGAAGTGGATATTGAAGGAGTTTTTAACATCAATAATGAGGCTTCCGTCATTCATTCATTGACCGATGGTGAAATTGTTGGAATGGTTCTGAATCCAGGTGATCATGGTAACAGTAATGAGGAAGATGACATTGTTAACACTGCAGAAAAAGTGCCTGTTGATGAGATGATGAAAACATGCACTGGGCTTATTAAAGGACTAGAGCAGTGCAGATTCGTAACAGAACAAGAAATCATCACGCAATTTATAAAATCAAAGGGAGACATCTAAGACAAAAGCTGTTAATGAGGCAGATGACTCTGGGGGAAACATTTTAAAAAGCCACCCAGCAGAACGTCTCCTCATTCCTAAAGAACCCACTTCCTGGTCCCTCAACTGCTTCTGATATTTCTTCTCACCTAAAAACTAAAATACAGGCCAGGCGTGGTGGCTCATGCCTATAATCCGAGCACGTTGGGAGGCTGAGGTGGGCAGATCACGAGGTCAGGAGTTTGAGACCAGCCTGGCCAATATAGTGAAACACCATTTCTACTAAAAATACAAAAATTAGCTGGGCGTTGTGGCGCACCTATAGTCCCAGCTACTTGGGAGGCTGAGGCAGGAGAATAGCTTGAACCCAGGAGGTGGAGGTTGCAGTGACCCGAGACCACGCCATTGCATTCCAGCCTGGGTAACAATCAAACAAATAAAAAAACAAAAAAACAGTAACCTTTGAATCGAACATAGCACAGTAGGAGGAGACTGACACCTGCCTCTGTTTGCCATTGCTGTTGTCTTACAGCTGATGTAGGTGTTCTGTGGATGCTACTGTGCTGCTTAGTTACCTGGAACACATTATTTTTCACTGTATTAATAGTTTATCATATTTTTCTTACTAAGTATTTATGTATGGATAAGTGTAAAAACATGATTGCTGATCATGCATATAAATTCAGAGTCAGACATGATGGTGATGCTGAACAACCACAGACCGGGGGGGGGTCCACATGGGGGTAGAGATAGTGACCCCTTTGGTTCTGACGGTTCTGTGTACACAATCTTTGTTTCATGCACAAAATTATTTAAAATATCGTATAAAATGGGCCAGGCGCAGTGGCTCATGCCTGTAATCCCAGCACTTTGGGAGGCCGAGGCGGGTGGATCACCTGAGGTTAGGAGTTTGAGACCAGCCGGGCCAACATAGTGAAACCCCGTCTCTACTAAAAATACAAAAATTAGCCGGGCGTGGTGGTGGGTGTCTGTAATCCCACCTACTCAGGAGGCTGAGGTAGGAGAATAGCTTGAACCTGGGAGGCAGAGGTTGCAGTGAGCCAAGATCCTGCCACTGCACCCTAACCTGGGCAACAGAAAAAAAAATTGTATAAAATTACCTTCAGGCTGTGTATATAATGTAAATATGAAACATAAGTAAATTTCATGTTTAGAGTTGGGTCCCATCCCCAAGATATGTCATTATGTATATGGAAATATTCCAAAATCTGAAAAAGTTCATGTATTAGTCTGTTCTCATGCTGCTAACAAAGACATACCTGAGACTGGGTAATTTATAAGGAAAAAGAGGTTTAATGGACTCACAGTTCCATGTGGCTGGGGAGGCCTCACAATCATGGCAGAAGGTGAAAGGCACATCTCATATGGCAGCAGGGAAGAGAGAATGAGAGCCAAGTGAAAGGGGTTTCCCCTTATAAAACCATCAGATCTCGTGAGACTTATTCATTACCATGAGAAAAGTATGGGGGAAACTGCCCCCATGATTCAATTATCTCCCACAGGGTCCCTCCCACAACACATGAGAATCATGGGAGCTGCAATTCAAGATGAGATTTGGGTGGGGACACAGCCAAACCGTATCTGTCCATAATCTGAAACACTCTGGTCCTGTGCATTTTGGATAAGGGATGCTCCACCTGTATTGGTGAAAACATGACCTGATTTTTTGTAGAACAGACTGCATGCAGTTAGGAAATCTGTTGTACTTGTGACTCAGCTGGAGGAATTAAGTGCCTACTGGTTTAAATACGTTAACTCATGGGTCTTTCTAATACGCTCCCCATTTTATGGATAAAAACTGAGGCCTGGAAGATGAGCCAGATCTCGCATCCACAGCTCTTTGCCCTGGACCATGGCTCTGTGTTTTCCCGAATTTGATAGGAATGTGAGAATTAGGCTTGGAGACCACAAAGGTTTGCGTCCATCTCCCCACCTTGATTGCTTGTTTCTGGGCCTGGAAATAGTGGAGTGGATGTGTCCAGCTTCTAGCTGCTGTGCCTCTGCCTTCTACCTTGGCCCTGCCACTTTGAGTGTCTCTAAAGATCAAACCAGGCTTGGCACAGTGGCTCATGCCTATAATCCCAGCACTTTGGGAGGATCACTTGAATCCAGGTGTTAGAGACCAGCCTGGGCAACATAGGAAGACCTCATCTCTACAAAACATTTTAAAAATATTAGCCAGGCATGGTGGCACACACCTGCAGTCCTAGCTACTTGGGAGGATAAAGTGAGAGGATCGCTTGAGCCCAGCAGGTTAAAGCTGCAGTGAGCTATGATCACACCACTGCACTCCAGCCTGGGTGACAAAGTGAGACCCTGTCTCTTAAAAAAAATAAAAAATCCCAGACTTTATTTTTTGTTTTATTTTTTGAGATGAAATCTCACTCTGTCCCTCAGGCTGGGGTGTAGTGGCATGATCTCAGCTCACTGCAACATCTGCCTCCCGGTATCAAGTGATTCTCCTGCTTCAGTCTCCCAAGTAGCTAAGATTACAGGCACCTGCCACCACACCGAGCTAATTTTTATATTTTTAGTAGAGACGGGTTTTGCCATTTTGGCTGGGCTAGTCTTGAACTCCCGACCTCAAGTGTTCCACCTGCCTCGGCCTCCCAAAGTGCTGGAATTACAGGCATGAGCTACCACACCCAGACCCAGACTTCAATTCTCTTCCTTCAGCCTTCACCCCCTATGGGTTCATCCAATCTTAGAACTTAGACCTAGAAGTTCATCTGGATCTTATCTCAAACTTTAATCTGTTCTGCTCAGCAGAGCCAGGTAAATACTATTGAGGGTAAGCACTCAGCCCACCACACACACCTGCACAAAACAGGAGACTGGGCCAGGTGTGGTGGCTCACGCCTGTAATCCCAGCACTTTGGGAGGCCAAGGTAGGTGGATCATGAGGTCAGGAGATCAAGACCATCCTGGCTAACATGGTGAAACCGCCGTCTCTACTAAAAATAAAAAAAAAAAATTAGCCGGGCGTGGTGGCTGGTGCCTGTAGTCCCAGCTACTCGGGAGGCTGAGGCAGGAAAAGGGCGTGAACCTGGGAAGTGGAGCTTGCAGTGAGCCGAGATTGCACCACTGCACTCCAGCCTGGGCAACAGAGCAAGATTCCATCTCAAAAAAAACAAAAAACAAAAAACAGGAGACTGGCGCCCTCCTAACATGTCCCCAAATAAGGAAACTCTTCAGCCTTCAGCACTGCGTGATATAACCTCTATCTACTCAAAGCTTAATTCCTACTGCTCCTTTATAGCCTGTCCTCACATTCCAACCGGGATTCTTGCTAGTCATGCAAAATGCTGCAAACCTTCCCAGTGCAGCTGGGTATTCACCTGCAGTTTCCTCTTCATAAAATGCCCTCCCTAGTCCCCCTTTCCACTGAGTTAACACTATGCTTCTTTCTTCAAAGCCTATTTCAAGTGCCACTTCCTTCATGAAGTCTCCCTGATGCCACAGTTCTATACACTTGCTTCAACCCCCCCCAAATCACCATATTTCTCGTATGGAATTCATCTTATATCATCCTGTCATATAATTATTTTTGTCTTATTCAAATGCTACTTCTATTGCAAATTCCTGAAAAATGAGTCTGTGCCTCCTTTCTTTTTTATTTTTCTGCAGTACATATTGTGGTATTGACACATAATAGATGCTAAATAGATGTTTGTTGATTGCATGGATGACTATTTATTTGCACTACTCGGTGCTCAATAAATATTTGTTGAATCTGGTTTGCCAATGATCCCCAACGTGACTTCTAGTTGTGGCTTCTCCATCAAACCTCCAGTTTTGTATTCCACATGCCTTCAATAATGTATATGGAAAGGGCTTACCTTTACCTGAAATGGAGCAGATCAAAAACGGATCTACCCTCCCCGACCCCAATCCCAGCTTCATTACTTTTGTCCTTTGCCTCACAAATCTTCCCAGCCTGTGTCTTCGTCAGTTACTTCACACGGGGCTTGATGTGCATCAGAAACCTGACGGGGCAGCCAAGTTCCCAGCACCTGACGTTCGTGGATTAATCAGTATCACAAAATTATAGTTTGTCAGAGCTAAAAGCGACCTCAGTCCAACCCCTTCATTACAGATGAAGAAACCAAGCTCCCGAGGGATTTGCACAGAACTCGCGGAGGAACTATTAATATCCCAACACTCCAGTCTTCTCCCTCTTGGCCCCGGCTGCCCTGTTCTCATTAGACTTGACGTGGCCTTTCCAGGCTCTGTTGTTTTTACAGGTGCTCCAGGTGGTTACTTTCCAAGTTGCTGCATGCTTCAATGTCTCTGCTTTCCGGGACTCCCACGGGGTGAGATTTGGCAGCACGGGTCTTTAGAATCTGTGGCACAGGCTTAGAAAAAGCCACTGCCTTTCCCAAAGAAGTCTGCTATAATGTAAATCTCATTAACCTGCCCCAGGGTCTGATGAGCCTGTTTCTCTAGAAGCTTCCAGCAGTTTGCTGTTAGGAACTTTCCATTACTAAGCAAGCAGCTAACTCACAGTCTCTTCATCTTCTCTAACGTCCTCAACCACACTAAAGATAACCTAGGATACTTTGGGGCTTTGAATCGTTAATCAATTCAAAAGGATAATTTTAGAGCATGATTAGAAATAAGTGAAAGTCCACGGAACGTGGTTTGTACCAGACAATATGCACTTGGGCTAAATCATCTAAGCTCACAGACGGTTCGCAGAGTGATACTGATTGGGAATTACTCATGTACATCTGGTCGGCTGAGCTAAACAGGGCCAGAGAGTCCTTCCGGCTGGCTCTGCTCTCTCCCGGGCCGGGGGATGGGAGAGGAATACCATTTTCAGAGCACTTGCTGTACACTTTAGATATCTGACCTCATTGAATGTAATCCTCCCAATAACCCTGTGTGGTAGTCTCCTTATTTTTATAAATAAGAGAACCTCCACAAGGCCAGGCACGGTGGCTCACACCTGTAATGCCAGCATTTTGCAAGGCCTAGGCAGGAGGATTGCTTGAGGCCAGGAGTTCAAGACCAGTTTGGGCAACATAGCGAGACCCCTGTCTCTACAAAAATTTTAAAAATTTAGCTGAGTGTGGTGGCTCACGTCTGTAATCTTAGCACTTTTTGAGGCCAAGGCGGGAGGATCACTTGAGTCCAGGAGTGTAAGGCTGTAGTGAGTTATGATCACACCACTGCACTCCAGCCTGGGTGAAATAGCAAGACTCCGTCTCAGAAAAACAAAAACCAAAAAACAGACACATAAAAAAATGCAGTTGTTCTTCAGGCTGACTAAACTAGAGGCAGAGCCAGGCGTCCAGTCCGGTTCTGTCTCTGGCTCCAAAGACTTCACCTTTTCTACTTCACCAGTGGTTTTCTTTCTTCCTGCCTGCCTTTCTTCCTCCCTTCTATTTCCTTTCTTTCTTCCTTCTTTCCTTCCTCCCTTCTTGCTTCCCTTTCTGAGAAGCCAAATGCTTTCTTTGCAACTGAAATGATGCACAAACCTGAACATATAAAACATGTAAGACCAGAGCTGCTTTGCTTTGTTTACAATAGAGAAAAACTGGAAACACCCAAGTGTCCACCAACAGATGAATAAACATCTGTGGTCTCTCCATACCATGGAGTACAACTTGGCAATAAAAAGGAATGAAGGTCTGTGGCATGCAGGCCATACATGCATCTCAGAGTAATTATGCCAAGTGAAAGAAGCCAGATATGAAAGAATCCACGCTGTAGAATCCACTTACATGAAAGCGTGGAAGGGGCGAAGCCAATCTCTAGTGACAGAAAGCAGGTCAGGAGGTGTCTGGGGGAGGGGTTGTGAAGTGACTGAGGGGCCCTTGGGGGGTGATGGAAATAGTTCTGTGTGTTGACTGTTGTGATTGTGTATTCATTTGTCAAAACTCATTGAACTGCGCACTTAAAATGAGTACTGTGTGTGTGTGTGTGTGTGTGTGTGTGTAAATTACGGCTCAATAATGATGCTTTTTTTTTTTTTTTTCCCAAAGGGTGGGAGCTGGGAAAGGGCTGCTTTAATTCAGGAAGGGATGCCCCACTCCACCTCCACCCTCTAATGATCTTTTGACCCCCAAAGGGGCCCTGGGATGGCTCTATGAAAATTATACCTTCAGGAACCCATTTAATCACACCAAGCTGTGTCATGCAGCCATAAATATCGCCCAGACAGTTCAGGCTTTTAAAGGACACAGGATCTGTTTTACAGTAAACTGCTTCAACATTGTTTTTCTGTTTGTTTGTTTTTGAGACGGACTTTCTTTCTTGTTGCCCAGGCTGGAGTGCAGTGGCGCCATCTTAGCTCACTGCACCTCTGCCTCCTGGGTTCAAGCAATTCTCCTGCCTCGGCCTCCTGAGTAGCTGGGATTACAGGCGCACGCCACTACGCCAAGCTAATTTTTTGTATTTTTAGTAAAGATGGGGCTTCACCAAGTTGGCCAGGCCAGTCTCGAACTCCCGACCTCAGGTGATCCACCTCCCTCGGCCTCCCAAAGTTCTGGGATTACAGGTGTGAGCCACCACACCCAGCCAAGTAAACTGCTTCAATATTCTTACTGAGAGTGCACATTTTCAACTAAAGCAGCCACAAGCCCTATTGTTGGCAAAAGAGGCTTCTGGTCCAGTTTTAGTCTCTGTGCTGTAAAAAGAATGATAATGCAATTAGGAGCTCATCGACAAAACCAGGAGCTTTATGAGTGTGCATGTGATGTGTGTGATGTGTGTGTGCATGTGGGCGTGTGTCTCCAGTAGGCATACATTTGCTTTGCAACACCTGGATGCAGGAAACGTCATGTTTTATTTTCCTAAATCAAATAACACCCCTCTCTCAGCCAGCACTGCCCAGAGCAGGGGATGCTCAGTGGGTATCCATTGCCTCTGCCGTGCAAGAGTCCTGGGGTGTTATTAGTCCAGAGGACATGAGGAAGCGACTCTGGCCTTGAGTCTACCCTGGCCACAGCTAGACGTGCACTGCTCAACCTCCAGCTGTCCCTTCCAAAGTTCTGCTCTGATCCCAGGCTGTGGCATGGGGACTGGGAGCCAGACCCCCTACTATGCCACCTCCTTAGGCAACCTTGAAATTTTGTCCCCCATGGTGTGCTGTGTACAATGGGCTTGGTCACTGTCACCTCCACTGGTTCCCAACACCACCCCTTCTTTATCTCTCTTGGGGGTGAGGAGTCTCACTTCTTCACTTTCCACCCTCTCCATCTCCCTCCCCAAACCAAGCCACTTTTATCTCCTCTGATCTTTGTCCAGGGCAATCCATCTTAATCGCCCAGTGGGCCTGAAACTGCATCCCTGGCAAGGTGGGGCAGGGGGCCAGGAGCGGAGTGGAAAGGGTGGGAGCCGGGAGAGGACAGCACAGCTCATTCCTGCTCTCCGTGGGGACAGGAAAAGATGTTTTTAATCTTCCTGGGTGGATCCACGGCAGGAAAAGAAAGCTGAGCCAAAAATTAGCTTCTTTCAGTAATAGCTCAACCAATTGTGTATGAGAGTTTGTATTTACATTTATGTAAGATCCATGAGTAAAAATGGTGTTTATCTCATGCACATCTATATCCCCTGAACTCAGCTTGGAACAGTATAGGTGATTAAATATTGGACAAATGAACTGTGGATGAATGAATGAATGAGCAGATGAATACAGGTGGTAAGACACACACCTCATGGAATCAGTCACCCCCCACTGGGAAGTGGAATTCAGTGGGGGTGATCACTTACTGCTATTTATATGTCTCTGCTGTTTGCATTGCATAGAACTATTTTTAGTAAATACAGTGTTTATATAACTTGCATCAAAAACTTTTGAGGCCAGGTGTGGTGGCTCATGTCTGTAATCCCAACACTTTGGGAGGCTTGAGGCAGGCAGATGGCTTGAGTCTAGGAGTTTGAGACCAGCTTGGGCAACAGGGCAAAAACTCATCTCTATAAAAAATACAAAAAATTAGGTGAGTGTGGTGGTGTGCACCTGTAGTCCCGTATAAAATTTTATTATAATATTGCTATAAGAGAGAAGCTGTCTGGCAGTTATATTTCACATGTGTTAGGGTTATATTATTGGATAAGAATTTTTTTTTTAAAAAAAAGAAATGCGATCTCACTGTGATTGCCCATGCTGGAGTGTAGTGGGTATTCACAGGCAGATCATAACACACTACCACCTTGAATTCCTGTCCTCAAGCTACCAAACTCCTGGCCTCTGCTTCCCGTGTAGCTGGGACTACAGGCGCACACTACTGTGTCCAGGAATAAAATGTTAAGATAATTAGTATGAGGCCAGATACAGAAAGGTCAGCGTGTTTGGTTTCCAGAACCTCTGTGTGTGACTGACAGCAAGTAGGTGACAGCTTTCTCAGGACACGTCTTTCTAAATCTAATGAGAAAATTTCTTAAGCATTGTATCAGGAATAAATGATATTCCCAGAAGAAGATTTGAATTATATCAAGCAAAAAGGCTCTGTCCCAGACCGCTTGAGAACAACTTTTCTTACACATTTGTGAAGTTGTTCTCACCCTGCCAGAATTCACAAAGAGAATAGAAGAATAGGCAAACTAAAATTCACACAAATCAAACCATACACAGCATAGGGGCCTCCTGGATGCCATGGGTGCTCAGAAAGGCATTTTCTTGAAAGCACTTTATTTCCTCTTAACTCGTTGGACTGTTGTTAAAGGAAGATCTTTGGTTTCTCTGCAAGAAACATAAGCACTAGTTAGGTGCCATGCTGGAGAACCAGGAAGAGAGACTCAGCTGGTCACCAAGACACAGTGGAGCAGCGGCTCTCACCTCAGAGCTTGGTAGAATGTCCCAAGGAATTTTATATGGGACAGCCAATGAGGCCGGCATCTCTGGATGTGGATCCAAGCATCCCATTTTTTTAAAGTTCTACATCAGTGGTCCTCAGACCTCAGCAAGCATCGGAATTGCCTGGAGGGCTTTGCAAGCACGGATGGCTGGGCACACTCCCAGAGTTTCTGATTCGGCAGGTTCAGGGCGCAGCCGAGAATCTGCATTTCTAATGAGTTCCCAGGTGATGCTGCTCTAGAAGATTCTAACGTGAGCACAAAGTCAAGAACTGGCTCAAGGGGTGGTTCTCTACTTCAGCTTCCACACTGGAATCACCTGGGTGCTTGTCAAAACCATAGGCCTGACTCATAACTAAAATTTAAAATGAGATGTGACATTATTTGTTTACACCCTGAGTAGTTTTCACTGAAATTGAACTGAACTTGTCAAAGAACAAAGAAGAAAAAAAGAAAAGCTTATCCCACTGTTGCTCATGCTTGAACATTCCACACAGGGTGTTTATGGAAATGGGGAGGGCTGGTTTGCAGGGAAGGAGAGGGGGCAGAATTAGCAGGAGGTCTGGGGCAGCCAGATGGGTTTATGGATGGTTCAAGGGTAAGTTAAGTGTCTGTGCTTTGTTGAGCGAGGTGAGAGTCTTGGCTGATATTCCCCACTGTTTGAGAGCATAACACGCAGGGCCAGGACTAGCAGAGGATAGTAAGATGCCCACTATGTCAAATTGACCTGGGTGCCCCCCAGATTCAGTAATTTATAAAATAAATATATTTTCAATTTTTAAAAAGAGACTGGGTCACCCAAGCTGGAGTGCAGTGGTGCAATCATGGTTCACTGCAGCCTCAACCTTTTGGGCTCAAGGGATCCTCCTGCCTCAGCCTCCTGATCAGCTGAGACTACAGGTGTGTGACACCCTCTTGCAAAAATTTTAATTTTGAAATAATTATAGACTTACAGGAAATTGCAACATTGGTATACCCAACTTCCCCTAGTGATGACATCTTATAGTACAAAATCAAAACCAGGAAATTGACATCAGGCCATTACTGTTAACTAGACTGTAGATGGCCATTTTTTAAACCTGTATTCATTTGTAGTGTGTGTGTGTGTGTGTGTGTGTGTGTATGCATATAGTGAATGCAACTGAAGACAAATATTTTAATGCCGTAATTTTTTTTTTTGAGACAGAATCTCGCTCTGTCGCCCAAGCTGGAGTACAGTGGCATGATCTCGGCTCACTACAACCTCCACCTCCCAGGTTCAAGCAATTATCCTGCCTCAGCCTCCCAAGTAGCTGGGATCACAGGCATCTGCCACCATCAGCTAATTTTTGTATTTTTAGTAGAGACAGGGTTTCACCATGTTGGCCAGGCTGCTCTCAAACTCCTGACCTCGGGCGATCTGCCTGCCTCCCAAAGTGCTAGGATTACAGGTGTGAGCCACTGCGCCCAGCCAATGCAGTAATTTTAAAAATAAAAATTAATGCAAAAAAAGATAAAAAAATACAATTTTAAATAATGACAGGATCCGTAAAAGCTCTGTGCTAACCACATTGGATCCTGAGGCAAAAGAAAATACCAGAAACATTTTGTTCATCATGGATTTGTTTACATTAATGTGGATTTTAAACAATATTGCATTAAAGGATGATTTATCCTGACTGCTGAGCTGTTGGAGCCCCCTAAGCTTTCATGCCTGAGGTGACTGCCCCCTCTCCATGCCCTGGCCCTGGCCCTGCAAATGAGGGCGCCCTGACAGTCTGCTCTGTGTGGCGCCTTCCTGGAGGCAGAGAGGGGCCAATGAACCTCTCCTGCTGCTCTTCTCTGCTGCCATCTGCTCTGCTTTTTGAGCTGAGCAGGGTGGCAGTGGTACTGTGACTCAAGCTCAATTACATGCTGCAAGAAGGAAGCAGGGCTTCCTCCTCAAGGCAGATGGACCACAGTGGTGAGCATCTCTGTCTCCTTCCTCTGCCCCCCGGCTTCTCTGGAGTGGAACTTGGCACTGAGCTGAGCAGTGGCGGAGCGTGCCACCCCATCTTTGCACCAGGAAGTTCAAAAGAGACACCGATTCACCTCCAGGTTCCTTTCCCAAGACTTCATTTTCTCATGGGATGCCACTGCATCTGTCCTGGTTTGCTTGAGCTGCCATAACAAAGTACCGCAGGCAGGGGCTTAAACAACAGAAACTTCCTTCCTCACAGTGCTGAGGGTGGAAGTCCCTGATCAGGTGACAGAGGGGTTGGTTTTTGGAAGATTCTCTCCTCAGCTTGTAGGCTATCTCCTCCCCGCATCCTCACGTGGCTATCCCTGCGTTTCTGTGTCCCCACCTCATTTTTGTAAGGACACCAGTCATATTGGATTAGGCTCACCCTAACGACCTCCTTTTATCTGAATTACCTTTTTAAAGGCCTTGTCTCCAAATACAGTCACATTCTGAGGTACTGGGGACTATAGTTTTAATATATAAATTGGGGCTGGGCGCAGTGGCTCACGCCTGTAATCCTAGCAGTCTGGGAGGCCGACGGATTACCTGAGCTCAGGAGTTCAAGACCAGCCTGGCCAATATGGTGAAACCCTATCTCTACTAAAAATACAAAAAATTAGTCAGGCATGGTGGCAGGCCCCTGTAGTCCCAGCTACTCAGGAGGCTGAGGCAGGAGAATCACTTGAAACCGGGAGGTGGATTGCAGTGAGCTGAGATTGTGCCACTGCACTACAGCCTGGGCAGCAGAGCAAGACTCTGTCTCAAAAAAAAAAAAAGAAAGAAATTTAACATATAAATTGGGAGGGGACACAATTTAGCTCTGTTAAAGGACAAAACAAACTGTAAAATGTTTTAAAGAGGTTTATTCTGAGCCAAGGTGAGTGACCATCACCTGGGGAAAAACGCAAACCCAAGAAACCTTGAGTTTCCAAGGGTTTCCAAGGCTATTAGGCCTCAGCTCTGTTTTTGTTTTGTTTTGTTTTGTTTTGAGATGGAGTTTCACTCTTGTTGCCCAGGCTGGAGTGCAATGGTGCGATCTTGGCTCACCACAAACTCTGCCTCCCAGGTTCAAGCAATGCTCCTGCCTCAGCCTCCTGAGTAGCTGGATTACAGGCATGCACCACCACGCCTGGCTAATTTTGTATTTTTAGTAGAGATGGGGTTTCTCCATGTTGGTCAGGCTGGTCTTGAACTCCTGACCTCAGGTAATCCTCCCACCTCAGCCTCCCAAAGTGCTGGGATTATGGGCATGAACCACCACATCCAGCCTCAACTCTGTTTTATGCATTTTAGGGAAGTACAGGTTACAGGCATAGTCATAAATCAATACATGGAGTTCATGCATTGGTTTGGCCCAAAAAGGTAGGACATCTTGAAGCAGAGGCTTACAGGTCATAGGTGGGTTCAGAGATTTTTTTTTTTTTTGAGACAGGGTCTTACTCTGTCACCCAGGCTGGAGTGCAGTGGCATGATCTCTGTTCACTGCAACCTCTGCCTCCCAGGTTCAAGTGATTCTTGTGCCTCAGCTTCCCAAGTAGCTGGGACTACAGCTTGCACAACCACCCCTGGCTAATTTTTATATTTTTTGTACAGACAAGGTTTCACCATGTTGGCCAGGCAGATCTCGAACTCCTGACCTCAGGTGATCTGCCTGCTTTGACCTTCCAAAGTGCTGGGATTGCAAGCACGAGCCACCGTGCCTGGCCCAGAGACTCTTTATTGCAATTAGTTAACAAGTAAAGCTTTGTCTAAAAATTTGGAGTCAGCAGAAAGGAATGTTTAAGTCGAGATAAGGAAGCCTGCTAACCCAGTGGTCCCTAACCCTTTTGGCACTAGGGATTGGTTTCATTGAAGACAATTTTTCCAGGGACTGGGTTGGGGGGATGGTTTTGGGATGATTCAAGCGGATTACATTTATTGTGCACTTTATTTCTATTATTATTACATTGTAATATATAATGAAATAATTATACAACTCACCATAATGTAGAATCAGTGGGAGCCCTGAGTTTGTTTTCCTGCAAGTAGATGGTCCCATCTGGGGGTGATGGGAAACAGTGACAGCTCATCAGGCATTAGATTCTCATAAGGAGCACACAGCCTAGATCCCTGGAATGCACAATTTACAACAGGGTTCACGCTTCTATGAGAATCTAATGCTGCTGCTGATCTGACAGGAGGTGGAGCTCAGACAGTAATATGAGTGATGGGGAGTGACTGTAAATACAGAGGAAGCTTGCCTGCCACTCACCTCCTGCTGTGCTGTTCCTAACAGGGTTGGGGGCCCCTGTGTTAACAAATACATTGGCTCAGAGTGACCTATAGGACTGTGTGACTTAACCCTTGCCTGGCTCAGCCTTAGATCCTGTTTATAATTTGGCATCTTATTGGCACAAAGAGTCTGTTTTGTCAGTCAGATCTCTATTTTGACATTAAGGCCGGTCAGCCATCGTGTCTAACTCCAAAAGGGAGGAGTATCACCAGGCACGTCTGACCTCCCTTCCCGTCATGGCCAAGAACTCAACTTTGGAGATTTCTCTGGGGTTCCCTTAGCCACGAGGGGGTCTGTTCAGTCGGTGGGGACTTAGGATTTTAGTATTAGTTTATGGCTCCTAGCAGCATCTCAGTCACTTTCTAGCATAGACACCACTGAGGAAAGTGAAATGGAGGGAGTAAAAGACAGAAAATGTGGCCGGGCGCGGTGGCTCATGCCTGTAATCCCAGCACTTTGGGAGGCTGAGGCAGGCGGATCACGAGGTCAGGAGATCAAGACCATCCTGGCTAACGCGGTGAAACCTGTCTTTACTAAAAACAAAAAATTAGCCAGGCATGGCGGCGGGCGCCTGTAGTCCCAGCTACTCGGGAGGCTGAGGCAGGAGAATGGCGTGAACCCGGGAGGTGGAGCTTGCAGTGAGCCGAGAGCGCGCCACTGCACTCCAGTCTGGGCGACAGAGCAAGACTCCGTCTCAAAAAAAAAAAAAAAAAGACAGAAAAGGTGAGACATCAGTAACACATCTAGCTGACTACAGCTTTCCTTTCTTCTTAGTGGCAAGGGGCTCCAATGCCTGTGGGCTGCTGGAGTGGCTGTTTGTCCCCTGGAGGCCTGGTGTGTGTCTCCCTCCTCCTGTCATCTCAGCTGCTTGCCTGACTTTAGCAAAGCCACTGGCGCCCTTCTCCAGGACTTTTCTCATGGAGCTGCTGAGGAAGGTGACCTCTGGGGTGATGGTTCTGTGTGCTCAGGCCATCAGGTGGCTTCTTGCTTCTGGGGTGACAGTGCTAGAAGGGTGTGTTCAGGCCATCAGAAGGTGTCCTCTTGCTTCTGGGGTGACAGTGCTAAATGAGTATGTTCAGGCCATAAGAAGGTGGCCTCTTGCTTCTGGGGTGACAGTGCTAAATGGGTGTGTTCATAGGTGGCCTATTCTGGGGTGACAGTGCTAGAAGAGTGTGCTTGGGCCATCAGAAGCTGCCTCCCCCAGCACATGGAAGATGCCCACCTACGACCAAAGCGAACACGCAGAGGGGAGTGAGGCAAGCTGGGATCCAGTCAGCCTGCGATGAAGTCTACCCCTCTTCCCACTTGCATGTGCCAGTGAGCCAAGATAGCTCTATTGCCCTCCAGCCTGGGCAACAAGAGCGAAACTCTGTATTAAAAAAAAAAAAAAGTACAGTCTAAAAAAATGTACAGTCTGGGCCAGGTGTGGTGGCCCAACGTGTGTCATCCCAGCACTTTGGGAGGCCAAGCGGGGAGGGTTGCTTGAGGCCAGGAGGTCAAGGCTGCAGTGAGCTATGATTTCACCGCTGCACTTTGGCCTGGACGACAAAGCCAGACTCTGTCTCTAAATGAACAAATAAAAAAATAAAGAGTTAGCAGAGAAGCCAGAGTTCTGCCCAATTTTCCATTCAAGGGCAAGGATGATCACCTTCCACAAACACATTTAAAAGGACAATAGGAGACGAAAGCACATTTGTTCTGAGCACACCCCATGTGTCAGCAGTTAACAGAGGTCATGATGGAATGGATATGTTAGGAACTAAATACCAAAAATAAGTACAATGGAAATAGCTCTTAATGAACATGAGGCATTTATCAAGTGCTCTCTGTGGGCAAACCACTGCCTGGGAATACAAATAGTGGTATCATGTAGCTTCTGACCCCCTGGGGCTGGCAGCCTAAAGAAAGGACACAAACTGGATACACTCTGGCCTGAGATGGGCCAGGGTGACAGCTGTCAGTCAAGCTCCAAGTCTCTCATGAAGGAACGTGCTGGCTGCAAGTGTGTGCCCTGGCAGGGAGTGGAACCCAGCCAGGGAATGAGCTAGCTCAGACTTCTTTCAACTGTTTATTTTCTGTCCTGCTATTTTCAAGTATGCTATGTTTGTGTTTATTTTATCACTTGCTATTGTTTCATAAATAGAAGGCCAATTTCTGATTCTTATAAACAGGATTTTTTTGCAAGCTCATGAACAAGATGAAACTAAAAACTTCTGGAGTCTCAGAGTAGCTGTGACAAGGTCATTGTTAGCCAGCCTCTACATTTTTGGGATGCAACTTATTTTTAAATCCAAACAACGAAGATTGTGGGGAGAGGAATCAGGGAAGAATAGATACTTACGGAGGTCCCATCTTCCTACACAGGTTTGGCTACATCTGTTGACCAATGTGCATCTAGTAGAAGCAAGAAAGAGGTGTGGGCACCCCCTTGTTCTCCAGTCACCTTGCCTGAGCGCCACCCCCATTCTCCCTCCTCCCCCACCTTCTTTTTTTTTTTTTGAGATGGAGCCTTGCTCTGTCACCCAGGCTGGAGTGCAGTGGTGCAATCTCGGTTCACTGCAACCTCCGCCTCCCAGGTTCAAGTGATTCTCCTGCCTCAGCCTCCCGAGTAGCTGGGATTACAGGCACTCACCACCATGCCTGGCTAATTTGTGTATTTTTAGTAGAGATGGGGTTTCGCCATGTTGGCCACGTTTGTCTCAAACTCCTGACCTCAAGTGATCCGTCTGCCTTGGCCTCCAAAAGTGCTGGGATTACACGCATGAGTCAGCATGCCTGGCCCACCCCCATCTTCTGAAGGGCATCTATCAGGTGCTCACCCCACATGTGAGCAGAGCAAGAGCATGTGGGCAGGACACTCCCTGCATTCTCAGAGTGGAAGGACGGAGAACCCAGGTGCCATCAGTAGAAGTTTCCATCTGAGAAACACCAGTGACAGTCTGGTCTGGGAGTGTGTGGCTGGGGAGATTAAGTGAAGACACGGAGCTCTGTAAGAAGGACAGAACATGCCAGCAGGGTCGGGGCTTTGGCCTGAAGTCCACAGCGGGGGAGGGAGGCCCCAGCTCTGTGCAGGGAGCAGCAGCCATGATCAGCTGGCCAGGGTGTGATGTCTTGGTGAGTAGAGCCACAAAACAAAGCCAACTAGCTGGGCTTCCAGGTAGGAAACCACAGGCCATTTGCATGGAACAGACTTGCCTTTTTTGCACATTAGTTTACTGTGGCTGCTGTAACATCACCACAAACTAGATGGCTTAGAACAACAGAAGTGCATCCTCCAGTTCTGGAGACCACAAGTTCAAAGTCAAGGTGCTAGCCAGGCTCTGCTCTAGGGTGGGAGCCCTCCTTGCCTCTTCCAGCTTCTGGTGGTTCTTAAGGGCTCCTTGGTAGTAGCCACATAAGTCTAGTCTCTGCCTCTACCTTCAGATGGCCCCTTTTTCTCTGTCTGTTTCTCTGGTGTTTTTGTGTGATCTTCCCTCTTCTTATAAGAACACAAAGATTGGATTTAGGACTCACTCTAATCCAATAGGACCTCAATGTTTAGTTATATCTGCTTAATGTTTAGTTATATCTGCAAATACCCTGTCTCAAATAAGGTCGCATTTTGAGGCTCTGGGTAGATATGAATTTGGGAGGTTTTTCATCTTGCATTGCTATAAAGGAATACCTGAGGCTGGCAGTTTATAAAGGAAAGAGGCTTGTTTGGTTCATGATTCTGTGGGCTTCACAGGAGGCATGGCGCCAGCATCTTCGTCTGGTGAGGCCTCAGGGTGCTTCTACTTACGGCTGAAGAGGAAGGGGCGCTGGCATGTGCTGATCATATGGAAAAAGGGGAGGGAGGGGCCAGGCTCTTTTCAATAACCAGTTCTTGCTAGAACTAAGAGTGAGAACTTAACTCCCACGAGAATGGCACCAAGTCCCGAAGACCAACACACCTCCTACAAGGCCCCACCTCCAACACTGGGGATCAGATTTCAACATGAGATTTGGTGGGGCCTAAAAAACCATGTCAAACCATAACAGGGGGAGATTATTGAACCCATTACACCCTGATTCCACATTCACTGAGCAACGTTCTCATAGTGTTTTGTAGAGCTGACTGCATTGATCTGACCCCTATCAAGTTATGTGTCTTGACACAAACTTAAAGTCTCATTCTGACTTTATACAATTGGTATGCATTTACTAAACCTCCACAGTCATGCCTGCCTAGAACAGGCTTTTTCTGGAGTTTCTCAGATGGGAACCCATTGCATTTATTATTCCCTTGGCAGCATTAATGACAGCTTCATGAAGACAGGTATACACTGCTAATTTTATTTACCTATGTATGTCCTCACACAGCGCACAGTGCCTGGTATAAAGTAGGTGTTCAATAATTTTTTTGAATAAATAAATTGTAATAGTTATTTATTTATTTATTGAGACTGAGTCTTGCTTTATCACCCAGGCTGGAGTGCAGTGGCGCCATCTTGGCCCACTGCAGTGTCCACCTCCTGGGTTCAAGAGATTCTTGTGCCTCAGCCTCCTGAGTAGCTGGGATTACAGGAACCTGCCACCACGCCTGGATAATTTTTGTATTTTTAGTAGAGATGGGTTTCACTATGTTGGCCAGACTGGTCTTGAACTCTTGACCTCAAGTGATCTATCTGCCCGCCTTGGCCTCCCAATGTAATAGTTTATTGAGCACTGTGCTTCGTACATTACATGCATGATCAGGTTGGATTATAACAACAGCCCCTTGAGATAACTACTACTTTTCATATCGTTTTGAAAATAGGGAAACTAAGGCTCAGAAAGGTAGAATGGCTTGCCACACTCTGGAAACAGTGGTCAGTCTGAAGCCCAGGAATGACTGCTTAGGTGAATATAAGACAATTGCTTTCAGCCTACTCAATTCCGCTCACACAGTTGATTTCTGAAACAAAAGGCTGAACTCTGATCCCTTGACCTTGGGGATGCCTCAGGGAGATGCTACCTGTGAGGCCACTGGAGACCAGGCTCTATTTCATCTCCCTGAAATGACAACTCTGCCTTCTGCAGTTGAGTTAAGGTAGAAGGAGGGACTTGGCTCTGGGGGCAGGGCTGGGACTCCAGACCAGATTGAGAACTGGCTGAGACAGGGAAGAGACTAGGGCACCTCCCCATAAGAAACGCCTATCTGTGCCATATCAACTGCCATTGCCATGGCAACACCAGAAGCTATCGTCCCTTTCCATGGTAACAACCTGATGACCTGGAAGTTACCACTCTTTTTCTGGAAGTTTCTGGATAATCATCCCCTTAATTTGGATGTTATTAAAAGTGGGTATAAACATGATGGCAGAGCTGCCTCTGAACTGCTCCTCCAGGCTCCCTGCCTCAAGGGTAGCCCTGCCTTGCAAGGAGCAGTCCCTCTGCTGCCACCGTACACTGTCACTCCAATAAAAGCTGCGTCTAACACCACCAGCTTACCCTTGAATTCCTTCTGGGGTGAAGCCACAAACCCTCCCAGGCTAAGCCCCAGTTTTGCAGCTTGCCTGTCTGGCATCAGAGTCAGCCAGGAAAATTCTTTGTATATCCTTCCCCTTAGCATATCTCATATATTCTCTTCTCTGCCTATCATCACGAGAAAAAATACCTTTCCTCTGCATCTCTCCTTTTTTGTGTTTTTAAGTTGATATATCATAGTTGTACATATTTATGGGGTATGTGTGATGTTTTGATCCCTGCATACAATGGGTAATGATGGAATCTGCATAATTGGGATAGCCATTACCTCAAGCGTTTATCTTTTTCTTTGTTTTGGGAACATTACAAATCTTCTAGCTATTTCAAAATATATAATAAATTATTGTTAGCTATAATTTCCCTACTGCACCACTGAATACTAGAACTCATTCCTTCTAACTGTGTTTTTATAGCCATAAACCAGCCTCTCTTCATCTCCCCATCTCTGGATCTTTCCACCTCCTCCACCTTGCTCCATCAATCACCTGCTTTGCTTCCATTTTTCGTTTCTTCTTTTCTTCAATCCACAGACATGCTCAAGTCTTCCCACTCTAAAAGAAATTCTTTCCTTAATCCTGCTAGTTTCTCAGATGCTGCTCCTACCGCCTTTTCCTGGCAAGAACACCTTTTGCTGATGTAAGCAGAGGTGGCCCCACTCTGCTGGGAGGCACCCTCTGTATTGAGGAAAAAGCGGGTGGGAAGATGGAGCCCAAGAGGGAATACCTAGGTTCAAGAGCATTCATTTACCTGCTACCTTCTGGCTCAATCCATATATGGCTTTGACCCTGACTCATATTTATAGTCTTCATTGGTGGGTGGGAGGAATCCCAGAAGCTGACATTGACCACATATTCACTCTATCAGTCTGGATTCTGCCCACTCCAGTTTTTGCTGCTTTCAAGACTGGTCTCATACACATCAACAAGGTCCGTTGGGAGCATTTTGCTGTGTTGCTTCTCTGAGCAATTCATGGTTTGGTAGAGAAGAGACACCACATCAGTGAGTTCATTTTATTCCAAGTAATAGAGTATTCAACTTAATAATGTTTTCAATATAAGAACATTTATCATCGCAGCATTGTTCACAATAGCCAAGACATGGAATCAACCTAGGTGCCCATCAATGGTGGATTGGATAAAGGAAATGTAGTACATATACACCATGGAATACTACACAGCCTTTTAAAAGAATAAAATCATATCCTTTGCAGCAACGTGGATGCAGCTGGAGGCCACTATCCTAAGCAAATTAACTCAGGAACAGGAAAACCAAATACTGCATGTTCTCACTCCTAAGTGGGACCTAAGCATTGGGTACTCACGGACATAAAGATATGAACAATAGACACTGGGGTCACCTGGATCAGGGAGAAGGAGGGGACAAGGGCTGAAAAAATAACTACTGGGTACTATGCTATCTGGGTGATGGGATCATTCATACCCCCAAACCTCAATGTCACACAGTATACCCATGTAAGAAACCCCTGAATCTAAAATAAAAGTTGAAATAATTTTTAAAAAATATAAGAAGATTTATTGTTTACTTAACAATGAGTCTAGGCTGCTTAGAGCTTGTTTAGCAGCTCAGCAATGGCATCAAGGACCAGGCAACTTCAAACACCCTGAGTGTGTTGACATCTCGTCCTCATGCTTGCTGACTCCTGGTCACAAAGTGGCTGCAGTTGTTCCAAGCACCACAGCCTCACACTGCACCCACAGCAGGAAGCAGCAAGGAAGGATGTGGGCAGAAAAGGGCTTTCTTTTTAGCAGACAGAAAAACATCTTCGCAGAAGTTCCCCCACAGTTTCATTGGCCACAACTAAGACATGGCCCTGGGCCTCAGTTTCACTTTTTTCTCTGGCCTCCTAAACAAGAGCATTTCTCTGAATTCTTCAGTCAAACTTAAGAGGTCTGTGTGTCCTCTCCACCTCATGTCTACCCCCATCACAGAACCTAATGCTTTTCATAGCACCAAATGCCTTTCTTTTTTTCTTTTTTTTTGGAGAAGGGGTCTCACTCTGTCGCCCAGGCTGGAGTGCAGTGGCGCAATCTTGGCTCACTGAAACCTCCGCCTCCCAGGTTCAAGTGATTCTTCTGCCTCAGCCTCCCAAGTATCTGGGACTACAGGCACGCCCAGCTAATGTTTTGTATTTTTAGTAGAGATGGGGTTTCACCACGTTAGCCAGGATGGTCTCGATTTCCTGACCTCGTGATCCACCCGCCCCGGCCTCCCAAAATGCTGGGATTACAGGCATGAGCCACCATGCCTGGCACACCTAATGCCTTTCTTCCTCAATAAATGCCACCGGGTTCTTATATCTGATAGGCACTTACACATGTATTTCTGAATGAGTGAGTAAGAAAGGAAGCGAGGAGGGGAAAGACTCTACCCCAAGTGCTCCTCTTTTTCTTTTTCTTTTGTTTCTGTTCTGCCGGGTACATCATCTGTTTTCACAGCTTCAGCCCTGACATGCCTTCCAGTCTGAAGTCTTGCGTTTTTGACTCCTGCTGGAGTTGGGAAGCTCAAATTCAACACATGTAAAATGGAACTTATCATCTTCCATCAAAAATAAATCTTCTGAAATGGAAATAATATTTTTGGAAATATGTCAGTTGCTTTTCTCTATTGCAGTCCCGTGTTTGATTTCTGGCCGTTCCTCTGCCTCTGGGAGGGTTAGGATTTTTGCAGAAGGAATGCAAGGAGGAGGAGGAGAATGTTCAGCTTTGGATACGCAGAGTGGGTTTTCAATAATAATCGCTTATCATGGAAAATTCCAAATATATCCAAAAATAGACAGGAGTACAATGATTTCTCATGTACTCACCACCCAGCTTCACTAGTTATCAAGCCATGATGAATTCATCCATATACCTCACCTACTACCACTATAAAGAAATCATTTAATATCCAACCTGTGTTCAAATTTTCCTTATTTCCTTATTGTTTTGCAATTTGTTTGAATCGTGATCCAATTAAGATCTTTTAAAAAAAATTTTTTTTAATGGATTCTCCCTCTGTTACCCAGGCTGGAGTGCAGTGGTGCAATCTCGGCTCACTGCAGCATCCCCCCCTGGGTTCAAGCAATTCTCCTGCCTCAGTCTCCAAAGTAGCTGGGATTACAGGCATGCACCACCAGGCCTGGCTAATTTTTGTATTTTTAGTTGAGATGGGGTTTCACCATGTTGGCCAGGCTGGTCTCGAACTCCTGACCCAGGTGATCCACCCACCTCGGCCTCCCAAAGTGCTGAGATTACAGGCATGAGCCACTGAGCCCGGCTGATCTGATTAAGATCTATATGTTGCAATTGGTCGATATGTTTCCTGTTTTTCAAAAAACTATTGGTTCCCTTTTATTACTCTTTTTCCTTGCAATTGATTGTTGAAGAAACCTGGAGTTTCTCACAGACTGGTTTTTGCAGATCACACCCCTAAGGGGTGGTTTACGTATTACTCTGTCCACTGTATTTTCTGTTAGTTGGTGGTTAAATTTAGAGCTGTTCAGATTCAGGTTTGAATTTTTTGGCAAAGAGGCACATAATGTTTGGTGATGTTAGCAGCTGTTGGTGACCATTGCCTAGAAAGATAAAGTAGACATTGCAAAATTATGATATTTTATTATTCCTTCTTCATTTATTAGATAGCCCACTTCTTTTTTGTTTTATTCTTTTTTTGAGATGGAGTCTTGCTCTGTCACCCAAGCTGGAGTGCAGTGGCACGATCTCTGCTCACTGCAACCTCTGCCTCCCAGGTTCAAGCAATTCTCCTGCCTCAGCCTCCTGAGTAGCTGAGATTATAGGTGTGCGCCACCACACCCAGCTAAGTTTTGTATTTTTAGTAGAGATGAGGTTTCACCGTGTTGGTCAGGCTGGCCTCAAACGGCTGACCTCGTGATTCACCTGCCACAGCCTCCCAAAGTACTGGGATTACAGGTGTAAGCCACTGCACCCCACCTAGGTAGACTACTTCTTTAAAGAAAAAACTTCTCTCATCAACTATTTGGTTGTGATGAGGTATAATTTTATGAGGGAAGCTGGGTAAATGAATTCCACCCCCTGCTCCATGGTTCTTTTTAGTAGGAAATGATACCATGCTTCCTTTTAGTAGTAAATTATATTTAGTTGTTTGTTTGTTTATTTATTTATTTATTTTGAGACGGAGTTTCACTCTTGTCACCCAGGCTGGAGTGCAGTGGCGTGATCTTGGCTCACTGCAATCTCCACCTCCTGGGTTCAAGTGATTCTCCTGCCTCAGCCTCCTGAGTAGATGGGATTACAGGCACATGCCATCACATCCGGCTAATCTTTGAATTTTTAGTAGAGACGGGGTTTCAGCTTGTTGGTCAGGCTGGTCTCAAATTCCTGACCTCATGTGATTTGCCTGCCTTGGCCTCCTAAAGTTCTGGGACTACAGGCATGAGCAACAGCGCCTGCCCGGAAATGCTATTTAAGTATTACAGTCTGGATGGTAGGAGAGCTTAGGGATGGTCACTGTTTGTAGGGCTTTTCAGTGGATGATATTAAGGAACACATTTTTCAAAGATAAAATATGCAATGAATTCATTCATTAATAGATTCAGATAAGTTCAAGTCAAATTCAGGACTACATTGTCCTTCCTTAGGCCTTTCGGTCCCACACCTGTGTCTCCTTTCTCCCATGCCCAAATCCTGGTTCTCAATGACACTGTGATAATTACTAGTTTGCTTCATCTCACACCCCATATACAACAATCTCAAAATAATAATACCAACACTATTATCAACATGAAGACTGAAAACAGTTTTTTTTTCGTTTTTGTAGTTCTTTTTGTCCTTAGGATCTATTTCACTATGGATATATGATCAAATTTCTATGAATTAACATCTCCTGAACTATCTCACCTCTGTGGGTTATGTCACCGACTTAGCATATAGATTCATTTGTTTCATCGTTTGCTATTTTTAGGGATCGCTTTTTTCCTTTTTAAATTTAATTTTGTTTTATAATTATGCAGAATATTTACCTGCTTTCAAAAATTAAATCTACCAGACAAAGTAGGGTCAGAGAAGTCTCTCCTTTATACCTATTCTCTCAACTCTACTCTTGTTTTCTCCCTTTGAGTAACCCTTTTCCTCTTAATGGTGGGTTGTTGTTTTTGTTGTTTTAAATAGAGTCTGTTGCCCAGGCTGGAGTGCAGTGGTGCGATCTTGGCTCACTGCAACCTCCACCTCTTGGGTTCAATGGATTCTCCCACCTCAGCCTCCCAAGTAGCTGGGATTACAGGCATGTGCCACCACACCTGGCTATTTTTTGTATTTTTAGTAGAGACAGGGTTTCATCATTTTGGTCAGGCTGGTCTCAAACTCCTGAACTCAAGCCATCCACCTGCCTCAGCCTCCCTAAGTGCTGGGATTACAGGCATGAGCCACCACGCCCAGCCCCACTTTATGGTTTTTCTATTTTTAAAAATATGAGTTTAGATATATTTATAGAAAAATGTGTGTGTGTGTGTGTGTGTGTGCATATTCATGTCCCTCCTTTTAATCATATAAATCACATAGGTCTATCACCTAAATGGTATACACATTTATATGCTATATATGTTTTTCCATTTGCTTTTTCCATTTATAGATATAACCCAGAAATAACTACATAGTAATAATATGTAGAAATATCTTCTCTTTCAGTTGAATGGCTCTCCATTTTGTAAATGTACCATAAGTCATCCACCAGACCTTCTACTGAGGGACAGCTAAGCGGTTGCCTCTTAGTGAACTAGTGCTGTAATAATAGCTGTGCGCACGCATCTTTTCATATTTTTGCTACATTATCTTTGGGATAAATACCTAAAAGCAGGAAAGCCAGCTCAGTGAATGACTGCATATGTAGTTTTGCTAGATATTGCCAAATTCCCCTCCATAGCAATTCTACCATTTTACATTCCTGCTTCCCCACAGCTTGGTCAAGAATATGTTAAACATTTTTGACTTTTGCCAATCTGCTGGGTGAGATATGATATCTTGGTGAGTTATTTATTTATTTATTTATTTTTATTTTTTATTTCATTTTTTTTTTTTTGCGATGGAATTTCACTCTTGTTGCCCAGGCTGGAGTGCAATAGCACGATCTCAGCTCACTGCAACCTCTGCCTCCCGGGTTCAAGCGATTCTCCTGCCTCAGCCTCCCTAGTAGCTAGGATTACAGGCGCCTGCCACCATGCCCAGCTAATTTTTTGTATTTTTATTAGAGACGGGGTTTCACTATGTTGGCCAGGCTGGTCTTGAACTCCTGAGCTCAAGCGATCCACCCACCTCAGCCTCCCAAAGTGCTGGGATTACAGGCATGATCCACCGCGCCTGGCTGTATCTTTGTGAGTTTTAATTTACACTTTTCTTATTATAGGGAAGACTGGGAATTTTTTCATATGGTTAAGGGCCATTTGGATTTCATTTTCTATGACTTGTCTATTTCTCTAGTCCAATTTTCTATCAACCTGTTGGCCTTTTTCTTCTTTAATTTAGAAGCTATTCATATATTTAGGGATGATAAACCTTTGTCTAGAATATTTTTCCCAGTATGTGATATGTTGCTTATGGTTTTTTGGCCATGCACAGTTGTTTTAATGTAATCAAATTTATCAATCTTTTTCTCTCATTGCTTCAGGATTTTAAGCCTTAGGAAAGTTCTCTCTGTGCAAAAGTTGCAAAGGATTACACTCATGTTTTCTTCTATTAGTTGTAGAGCTTAATTTTGCACACATAAGTCTCTGATTTGGAATTTATCCCAGTGTACCATGTGAAGAATGGAGTCCATATTATCTTTTTCTGCATGACTATCCAGATATCCTAAAACCACTTTTTTCTTTTTTATCTTTTAGAGACAGAGTCTCACTCTGTTGCCCAAGCTGGTATGCAGTGGCGGGTCATAGCTCACTACGTCCTTGAACTTCTAGGCTCTTGCCTCAGCCTCCTGAGTAGCTGGAGCTGCAGGTGTGCACCGCCAGGTTTGGCTAATTTTTATGTTTTATTTTTGTAGAGATGGAGTCTCACTTTGCTACTCAGTCTGGTCTCCAATTCCTGTTCTCAAGGATCCTCCTGCCTCAGCCTCTTCAAAGTGCTGGGATTACAGGCATAAGCCCACCTTGCCTGGCCCTAAAATCACTTTTAAAAATGTCCTTCTTTCTCCACTGATTTGAGTTGCCTCTTTTATTATATACTAAGTTTCTATAAGCAATTGCATCTTGTTCTAGATGTTCCAGTCTGTTTCTTGGTCTGTGTGTCTATTTATGTGCCAACACCACACTGGTTTAACCACAGAGGCTTTGCAATATTTTTCTGTTTCTCCCATTCATGTTACACATGTTTAGCAGAGGCTTCCTGGCTATTCTTGCTTTTATGATCTTCTAAATAAGCTGTTCATTCTTTTACAATTTATACAATTACAAACTTCATAATCAACTTTACCTCTATGAGGTCATCAAGAGCCCTGGTGATCTGGCCAATTCCAACTCTGCTTCTTGGAGAAAGACTAGAGGGCTGGGAGGTAACAGTGGGGTCTGGGTGGAGACTGAGCATTTGTTCAAGAAATCAAAGCATCCAGAGACTGAGGTACCAATCTTTGGCAAACTTTTTTTTTTTTGAGGTGGAGTTTTGCTCTTGTCACCCAGGTTAGAGTGCAATGGCGCAATCTCAGCTCACTGCAACCTCCGCCTACCATGTTCAAGCGATTCTCCTCCCTCAGCCTCCCAAGTAGCTGGGATTACAGGCACACACCACCACATCCAGCTAATTTTTGTATTTTTAATAGAGATGGGGTTTTGCTGTGTCAGCTAGGCTAGTCTCCAACCTCAGGTGATCCGCCCACCTCAGCCTCCCAAAGTGCTGGGATTACAGGCGTGAGCCACTGCACCTGGCCAATCTTTGGCAAACTTAAAGCCCAAGTACACTTTCCTGTTACCCAGAAAATGGGGTCTCACTTGAAAATTTAGGTTGGTTATGGAGAAATAAAGAAATTACTTTTTCTTTACATATCAGCATAGGAATATGAGTATATTTGTGGTGGAACTCCTCTTTCTCTTGATTTTCTTTTTCTTTTCTTTTTTTTTTTTAATAGGGTTTCACTCTGTCACCCAGGCTGGAGTGCAGTGGTGAGATCATAGCTTACTGCAGCCTGGAACTCCTAGACTCAAGTGATCCTCTTGCCTCAGCCTCCCGAGTAGCTAGGACTGCAGGTATGTGGCACCACACCTGGCTACTTTTTTTTTTTGCAGAGGGTCTCACTTTGTTGCCCAGGCTGGTCTCTAATTCCTGGGCTCAAACGATCTCCTGCCTGGACTTTCTCTTGGTTTTCTTATTTCTCTTAGTAGCATGACCATTTTCCTTGTCATCCAGTCAAGAAACCTCAAAGTTGTCTCTGCACCCTCTCCTTCACACTTCTCATCCAATCAGTCATCCAGAGCTATAGCTTCCGCCTTCACAATGTCCTCATGGTTTTCAGGATAGACAATCCTCAGGACTTCAAGGCTTTCACCATACTGTTCAGCTGTAATTTTTAAAAATTTATTTATTATTATTATTATTGGAGACAGAGTCTCCCTCTGTCACCCAAGCTGGTGTGCAGTGATATGATCAGGGCTCACTGCAACCTCTGCTTCCTGGGATCAAGAAATCCTCCCACCTCAGCTTCCTGAGTAGCTGGACCACAGGCGCACACCACCACCACCCAGCTATTTTTTAATATTTTTTGTAGAGATGGAGTCTTGCTGTGTTGCCCCAGCTGGTCTTGAACTCCTGACCTCAAGGTATCCTCCCTCCTTGGTCTCCCAAAGTGTTGGGATTACTGGCATGAGCCATCACAACCTGCCTCAGCTGCAATTTTTAAAAGAAATGCATTATTTCCAGAGCCAACTCCACGTATACATACACACATACTCTTCTAACCAATTTTAATTTTAATCAATTAGCTTTAAGGAGCAAAGTACACCAAACTCCCTTCATGGCCTCATCTGCTCGCTACGTAGCATACATGTTGATGGTGTTCATTGTGTGACTTTAGAGCAAAACAGCATGCCTTCTGCAAACTGGTCCCAGTCACAATTAAAAATCAATTTTCTGTGGCCTGCGGATAGATCTCTGTAATAAATATCAGTACACACATCCAGAGATAAAAAAAAAAATGTATCTTTAGGAACAAGGTTTTTAGAATCAAAAAATACTATCAGATTCTACTCCTGAGTATTTAGCAAGGGTAATAAGCACACATGTCCACCAAAAGACATGCAGAAGAACTCTCATAGCGGCTTTAGTCACAATAACCCCAAATGGCAAACAACCTGAATATCCATCAACAAAAGAATAGATAAATACATTGGAGTGTGTTCCTTCAATGGAAACACAGAAATAAAAAGAATGAACTACTGCTAAATGCATCGATATGGTGATTCACAGACATTAGGAAGGGCAAAAGGAGCAGACCAGTGGGAGGGCCATGCTGTATAGTTCCATTGTTATGAAGTTCAAGCCATCAAAACCAACTTATGTGACAAAGTCAGAATAACGGTTATGGGAGGGGGTATAGTCAGGGAATCAACATGAAGGAACCTCCTGGGGGTGGAGATGTTCTATATCTTCATCTACAGGGAGGGCACATGAGTGTATAGCTATGCAAAACTTTACTGAGTTGTATATTTAAGATTTGTACACTTTCCTCAATGTATATTATACTTTAATAATAAAAAATAAAATCTCAGATAACCTATCCTCCTGAATCCCCAAAGACAGAAAACTTCTCTAAAATCTCCTTATTCCCAAATACCTGGCACACTAAAAACCAATATCGTTGCCCAACACCGAAGTCAGAGAGTATTCTATGTAAGGGTGCCCCCTGGAGCATAAGTGGATGCACGTTTTACATTCCAGTTGAAATGGAATCTCTCAGCCTCTCATTTCCCACCTTCCCCAGTCACCATGTGAGTGAGGAAAATCTGGCTCAATTTTTGGATACGCAACACGATAGAATGCTACTAGAATTTCCATAAAGGAAAATAGAAACTATACTGCAAATACATAGCTGGATGCACAGGCAATTGTAAATCCCCTGAAGGTGGAGAAACATGGTCCTATTAATTGTTTTGTCCTTAGAGCTTTTTGCACGGTGTCTTTCCTGAACCCAGTAGAAAATCAGAATGGATGGATGGATAGATAAATGAATGGATGGATGGATGGATGGATGGATAAATGGAAGGATGGATGGATAAATGGATGGATGGGTGGATAAATGGATGGATTGGATGAATGCATGGATAAATGGAGGGATAGATGGATAAATGAATGGATGGACAGATGGATGGATGGATGGATGGATGGATGGATGGATGGATAAACTGATGGATTGGATGAATGGATGGATAAATGAATGGATGGATGGATTGATAAATGGGTGAATGGGTGGATGAATGAATAAATGAATGAATGGATGGATGGATAGATGGATGGATTGGATGAATGGATGGATAAATGGATGGATGGATGGATAAATGGATGGGTGGATGTATGGATGAGCCGATAAATGAATGTAACTTTACATTCTCAGTGAAACAAAGTCTAGTCTTTCCTAAATGCCTGTTTTCCTTGTGGCAAGTCCTCTGCAGGGCTTTATAATTAAACAAGCCTCCCTCGTATTCTCCCATCCAGTTCTATTGTGTCTTTGATTAAATATAATTATACCTAAATAGTTTTCTCAGTGTTCTTCCTTGTTGAAATACATCCCGTTTTCATGATTTATGTCATGTGGTGAAATTTTCCGGTGATAAGAGCTTGCATCTATTCTCTCATTTTCTTTCATGGAAACTGGCAACACCCACAGTTAGAGTTAAGTTGGTTTAACATACACAAGCTATATAGATATTGGGATTTCTTGTTGATGTCTTAATTAAACCATCAAGCATTTCAACCTAAGAAGAGTGAATTTCTCTTTGGGAACCAGCCACATCAGCTGAGGCCCAGGGCAACTCAAGGCCTTTTCACCCTGTGAAGGGGTTAACTGGGACTTGTCCCTAGTGCTGGTCTCCCAGCCTTTCTGAGCCCAGATATTTAGCTCTTTGACTTCACACACCCCTCCCCCTGGGATCCCTCCTATAAGACCCCTTCCACCTTTTATTCTAAGCGAGCATGGGTTGGAGTTTGTTCATTGGAACCAAGAAAGTGCTGTTTATCACAAACTGTAGACTTCACGAGGCCAGGATTCTGTCTTGCCATTTTTTGGGTATCACTGATGGTTTCTATGACAGGTGACCTCAAAATTGGTTTTTAAAGAGATACCTGTTGGCCAGGGGTGGTGGCTCATGCCTGTAATCCCAGCACTTTGGGAGGCTGAAGCAGGAGGATCGCTTGAGCCTGGGAGTTTGAGACGAGCCTGGGCAACATGGGGGCGAAACCCTATCTCTACAAAAAATACAAAAATTGGCTTGGCATGGCATGGTGGCATGAGCCTGTGATCCCAGCTACTTGGGAGGCTGGTGTAAGAGGATTGAGCCCGGGAGGTTCAGGCTGCAGTGAGCTGTGATCATGCCCCCACTCCATTCCAGCCTGGATGACAGAGTAAGACCCTATCTCAGAAAAGATATATATATGTTGATTAGTTCTTTTTTTGGTGGGAGATTGGGGGTGGGGAAGACAGGATCTTGTTCTGTCACCCAAACTGGAGTGCAGTGGTACAATCATGGCTCACTGCAGCCGTGACTTCTTGGACTCAAGTGATCCTCCCACCTCAGCCTCCTGAGTAGCTGGAACTACCACCACACTGGCTAATTTTAAACTTTTTATAGAGACACAGTCTTGCTATGTTGCCCAGGCTGGTCTCAAACTCGTAGTGATTGGTTCTTAATATTGACATCCAAAGAGCAGCAGTTCTTAGACGGCTTCCTGTTGTTGCCTCAAACCTCCATGCCTTTGTCTTGCCTGCAAGAGATGGTGCTGATACATCAAAGGACGGCCTTTCTGGGACAGGTCAACTGCTCGTCTCCAGGGTGGCGTAGAGGATCTCCTTGGGACATGGTGTCTTCCCGCCTTGCATGACTGTCACATAGCAGGCTGTCTAGTCTAAGAGGATAATCTTTGATGTGTAGAAAGACTGTTCTGCCATAGCTGTGTTTGTCTGGAGTAACCTGTTAGAGCCTATATTAGATGGATAATGGTATCTTTTTTTTTTTTTTTTAGATGGAGTTTCACTCTGTCACCCAGGCTGGAGTGCAGTGGTGCAATCTCGCCTCACTGCAACCTCCCCATCCTGGGTTCAAGCGATTCTCCTGCCTCAGCCTCTTGAGTAGTTGGAATTACAGGCATGCATTACCATGCCTGGCTAATTTTTGTATTTTTAATAGAGACGGGGTTTCACCATGTTGATTAGGATGGTCTCGAACTCCTTACCTCAGGTGATCTGCCCGCCTCGGCCTCCCAAAGTGCTGGGATTACAGGCATGAGCCACCAACCCCTGCCTGGTATCATTTTTAACACCTATGTTAGTATTTAGTTTACAACTAATAAATGCATATATACGTACATAATTGTGTCAATAGGTGGCATGTGGAATTGAAAACTCATTCCACACTCCTCAAATTCCAGGTTTTGAATGTTCCTCACATCACTCATAAGGACCAAAAAGCATGTGGGGGTGGAGAGGGGTCTCTGTGGTGGCTTCCTCATCTGCTCAGGGCTCCTGAGGTGGCGCCCTAGGCTGATCCTTCTCTCCACTGTCGAGATCTTTGCCTCTAGCCCTTTAGGGATAGAAAACTCGACATTCCCGGTCATTGCTTGGGTCCTCTGAATAACTCTAAAATCCATAACTCGAAAAACCCTGTCTTACCAGTGAGGAAGAGGACAACCTGGATCCCCTTTCTTCTGGGCCACCACATTTGTTTTTGTGATGTTCACCCTCTCCGTGTTCAGTATCCGCATCCCACGCATCTGCCAGCTGCACGTGATCTCCTGTGCTGCTGCATCAACCTGTCTCCCAGCGACAGAGGCCAGGACCCACAACTCCAAAGTTGTCTGCTGTTCAGGCATTTATCATACCTTGATCACTTACCCTAGTATCCCAATCAATGAAATGGTGTGTTTAATCAATACCATTTATTTGTAATGGATCTGTGCTGAATCTCAGTGGTAACTTTCATTTGTCTAGTAAGACTGTCTAGATTTTGTTAGGGATTGATAGCCATGTATAAGTCTCTAGTTTCTAGAATGTGTCTGCCTTTCCTTATTCCAATATTTCAGTTTGGGGGCACTGTGGTTCACCCCTGTAATCCCAGCACTTTGGGAGGCTGAGGCGGGCGGATCACCTGAGGTCAGGATTTCGAGACCAGCCTGGCCAACATAGTAAAACCCTGTCTCTACTAAAAATACAAAAATTAGCCAGGCATGGTGGCAGGCGCCTGTAATCCCAGCTACTTGGGAGGCTGAGGCAGGAGAATCACTTGAACCCGGGAGGCCGAGGTTGCAGTGAGCCGAGATTGTGCCATTGCATTCCAGCCTGGGCAACAAGGGGAAAACTCTGTCTCAAAAAAAAAAAAAAAAAAATTCAGTTCAGAACTGTTAGCCAGGACCCATCACCCCCAGAAATTAGAGTAAGGTCACAAATTGGCTGAAAGATTCTTTGCTTGATTTTCAATGAAATTTCTGTGGTTCTAGTCATGGCCAAAGAGAAGTAGCAGGTGGGAACATACTTGGTTATTCCTACGTCATGTTTTCTAAGAAAAATCCCTTTACTCAACCATTACACGTGAAGTTTTATACTTGCCAACTTAGTACTGCTTCCGGTAAGAACTCACAAAAAATGAACTCAAACTAAAGCTTAGCACAAGCTGAAACAACAGAGAAAGGAAGTGAGTTCCTTACTTTCCAATGTTTGGCAGTTTCCCCAGAGAACTGAAAATCATCTCTAATGGGTCTGATGAGCTGTTCACACCTCCCTGCCACTTATAAAACCTGAAAGCTACTTTCCTCAATACAGAGAGTTAACTGAGAGCCAGAGGGAAGAGCAGGGCAAAAAGTCCTTCTGGGTCATCAGCAACCTTCTCAGAATTTGTCTGTTTCCTTCCAGGATCAAATCCAGCATATAGGTGACTACAGTCCCGTCCCCCAACATTATCTCACAGTGGTGCAGAAGGTCTCTGAGCTGCTGAAGACCCCGTGAGCCGGGACTAAGGAGCCGAGGGGCAGCAAAGGCTGCTTCCCCAGCCCCACCCTCACTTCCACTCCAGTTCTCCCAGGCAGAAAAGGGAAGCCACCGGAGCCTGCTTTGTAATTCCCTACTCACTGAAGAAGCAGAAGGAAATGAAAAGTCCATGATTATCTTTCTGTCTCCCTCTATCAGCCCATAAATTTGGGTAAGGGGCACTTTGTTCTTGGAATGGACTCAGAACAGAATAGTTATAATATCAGAATGTACTTTCTTTTAGGTAACCCTTAGCAATAAAGAGATATCCACACACCTTAAAAAGGTGACTAAATTCCTAAGTAGATGTATAGCAGGTTTAGATTTGCCTCATCCTCATTCAACAAAAGTTTTAAGAGATGTTCAATCCAGGTGCAGTGGCTTATGCCTGTAATCCCAGCACTTTGGGAGGCCGAGGCAGGAGGATCACTTGAGCTCAGGAGTTTGAGACCAGCCTGGCCAACACAGTGAACCCCCGTCTCTACAAAAAAATTAGCAGGTGTTGTGGTGCACACTTGTAGTCTCACCTACTAAGGAGACTGAGGTGGCAGGATTGCTTGAACCTGGGATGTCAAGGCTGCAGTGTGCTAAGCCCTGTCTGAAATAAAATAATAAAATTCTATGATTTACAGAACTGTGCTAAGGGTAGGCTCATCCACTGCACTAACTAGAGGCTTAATTTGTGCTGCTTATAGGCCCCTGCCAGGTTAGGGGTGTAATGACCAAACAAAAGAGGGCTGAAGTTTATGCTAGCAGCAAATGAACACTTAAAACACGAAAACAAAGAAAAAACTTTTATGTCAGAAAAAACTTTATGTCATAATTGCATCCAAACAACGTAATTGCACTCAAACAACAGCTATTTGGGGTTTTGTTTTTGTTTTTGTTCTTTAAGACAGAATCTCCCTCTGTCACTCCAGCTGGAGTACAGTGGTGCAATCTTGGCTCACTGCAAACTCTGCCTCCCAGGTTCAAGCGATTTTCCTGCCTCAGCCTCCTGAGTAGCTGGGATTACAGGCATGCACCACCATGCCAGGCTAATTTTTTGTATTTTCAGTAGAGATGGGTTTCACCATGTTGACTAGGCCGGTCTTGAACTCTTGACCTCAAGTGATCCACCTGCCTCGGCCTCCCAAAGTGCTGGGATTACAGGCGTGAGCTACCATGCCCAGCCTCAAACAACAGCTATTTGGATAAGACAAAGTATTCCAATAGTCTTTAGCAGTTGCAAAAACAAAAACAAAAATCCAACACTTTGGATTCCCATATTCTTATGCCTTTTTGCTCCTTGACATCATTTGGATATTTGTCCCCACCCAGTTTTCATGTTGTGGGGCCTGCTGGGAGGTAATTGGATTATGGGGGTGGATTTCTCATGAATGGTTTAGCACCATCCCCTTGGTGCTGTCCTTGCAATAGTGAGTGAGTTCCTGTGAGATGTGGTTGTTTAAAAGTGTGTGGTCCCTGGCCAGGCGCAGTGGCTCACGCCTGTAATCCCAGCACTTTGGGAGTCTGAGGTGGGCAGATCATGAGGTCAGGAGTTCAAGACCAGCCTGGCTAACATCGTGAAACCCTGTCTCTACTAAAAATACAAAAATTAGCCGGGCATGGTGGCGCGAGCCTGTAATCCCAGCTACTCAGGAGGCTGAAGTAGAGAGTTGCTTGAATCCAGAAGGCAGAGGTTGCAGTGAGCTGAGATCGTGCCGCTGCATGCCAGCCTGGGCAACAGAGCGAGACTCCATCTCAAAAAAAATAAAAAGTGTGTGGCCTCTCCCCACTCGCTCTCTTGCTCCTCCTTTGCCAAGTGGGATGCCAGTTCCTGCTTCACCTCCTTCTTGGAGTAAAAGCCCCCTGAGGCCTTATAGGAAGCTGAACAGATGCTGGAGCCATGCTTGTACAACCCGCAGAACTGTGAGCAAATTAAACCTCTTTTCTCTATAAATCACCCGGTCTCGGGTATTTCTTTATAGCATCTCAACAGTGGCCTTACACATTCCTTCAACCAAGGTACATTTGCTCTGTCATTTTGGAAAATGATGGGTGAAGTGCAATGGGAATGGCACGATCTCGGCTCACTGCAAGCTCTGCCTCCCAGGTTCAAGCGATTCTCCTGCCTCAGTCTTCTAAGTAGCTAGGATTACAGGCACCTGCCACCACACCTGGCTAATTCTTGTATTTTTAGTAGAGACAGGGTTTCACCATGTTGGTCAGGCTGGTCTGGAACTCCTGACCTCAGGTGATCCGCCTGCCGTGGCCTCCCAAAGTGCTGGGATTACAGGCATGAGCCACCGCGCCCGGCCAAAAGAGTTTTAAAAACTGCATTTGCACAAATTTCCTTAATCATACGGCTTAAAAGCCCCATGGCCTAGGAAGGCTACTGTCAAAATAATAATAATAATAATAATAATGTGTTGGCGAGGATGTGGAGAAATTGGAACTCTTGTGTGCCTCTGGTGGAAATGTGAAATGGTGCGGCCGCTGTGGAAAACATTCTGGTGGTTCCTCAAAACATTAAAAATAGAATTACTGTGGGAAATGGTCCAGCCGTTCCCCTTCTGAATATAGAAAATAATCAAAAGAGGTTTTACACGTCCATCATCAGTCTGTTTTGTATTGCTATAACGGAATGCTGAGACTGGGTAATTTATGAAAAAAAAATGTATTTGGCTCACTGTTCTGTGGGCTGTACAGGAAGCACAGTGCCCCATCCGCTTCTGGGGCAGCTTCAGGAGGCTTCCAATCAGGGAGGAAAGGGAAGAAGGGGCAGTGTCTCTCATGGTGAGAGAGGGAGCGAGGGAGAAGGAGGAGGTGCCAGCGCTTTTAAATTACCAGATTTTGTCTGAATTCATAGAGCGTGAACTCACTCATTACTGTGAGGACAGCACCAAGCCATTCACGAGGGACCTGCCTCCGTGTCCCAAATACCTCCCACCAAGCCCCACCTTCAACACTGGAGGTCACTTTTCAACATGAGATTTGGAGGGGACAGAACATCCAAACCAAGTCACCCATTGCAGCATTATTCAATAGCCAAAAGATGGAAGCAACCCACATGTCCATCTACAGATAAATGGATAAACAAAATGTGGCCTGCACATGCAATGGAATAGTATTCAGGTGGCTCACGCCTATAATCCAGCACTTTGGGAGGCTGAGGTGGGTAGATCATGGAGTTCAGGACCAGCCTGGCCAAGATGGTGAAACCCCATCTCTACTAAAAATACAAAAAATTAGCTGGACATGGTGGTGGGCACCTGTAATCCCAGCTACTCAGGAGGCTGAGGCAGAGAACTGCTTGAACCTGGGAGGTGGAGGTTGCAGTGAGCTAAGATCACACCCTGCACTCCAGAATGGGCAACAGAGCAAGACTCCATCTAAAAAAAAAAAAAAAAGTAAGGAGGTTCTGGCACATGCTGGCAAATGCCTGTAATCTCAGCTACTTGGGAGGCTGAGGCTGGGCGCGGTGGCCCAGGCCTGTAATCCTAGCACTCTGGGAGGCCGAGGCGGGCAGATCACCTGAGGTTAGGAGTTCGAGACCAGTCTGGCCAATATGGCGAAACCCTGTCTCTACTAAAAATACAAAAAGTAGCCAGACGCGGTGGCAGGTGCCTATAGTCCCAGCTATTCAGAAGGCTGAGGCAAAAGAATCACTTGAACCCAGGAAGCAGAGGTTGCAGTGAGCCGAGATCACACCACTGCACTCCATCCTAGGGTATGGAGCGAGACTCTATCTCCAAAAAAATAAAAAAATAAAAAATAATTAAAAACCTGGATGAAACTTAAGGACATTTTGCTAAGTGAAATAAGCCAGTCACAAAAAGAAAAGCAATGTATGGTTCTACTTAGATGAGGTCCCTAGAGTACTCAAATTCATAGAAACAGAAAGTAGAAGGTCTTTGCTAGGGGAAGAGAGAAGGGGAAGGTGGGGAATTATTGATTCATGGGTATAGAGTTTCAGTTTTGCAAGATGAAAAGAGTTCTGGAGTTGGATGGCAGTGAAGGTTGAATAACAATGTGAATATATTTAATACCACCGAACTATATGCTTATAAATGGTTAAGATGGGAAATTTCATTCTGTTTATTTTACCACAATTAAAAAGGAAGCCCCACAGCCCACAAGACAGGTTCCTCTCCTGGAGTTCAATGTCCCAGCTGCCCTATCTCCATGCATTGCCCTGGAATGTGATGGCTAACACATGAACCTTGCTGGAAACACAAATTATCAGTCCCACCCAGACCTCCTGAATCAGAAACTCAACCCTTGGGCCAGGTCTCACATGTAATCCCAGCACTTTGAGAGGCCGAGGCGGGTGGATCACCTGAGGTCAGGAGTTTGAGACAAGCCTGGCCAACATGGTGAAACCCCATCTCTCCTAAAAACACAAAAAATTAGCCGGGCGTGGTGACAGGTGCCTGTGATCCCAGCTACTCAAGAGGCTGAGGCAGGAGAATTGCTTGAACCCAGGAAGTGGAGGTTGCAGTGAGCCGAGATGACACCATTGCACTCCAGCCTGGGCAATAAGAGCAACTCCATCCCAAAAAAAAAAAAGAAAGAAGAAAGAAAGAAAGAAAAGAAAGAAAGGAAAGAAAGAAAGAAGAAAGAAAGAAGAAGAAAGAAAGAAAGAAAGAAAGAAAGAAAGAAAGAAAGAAAGAAAGAAGAAAGAAAGAAAGAAGGGAGGGAAAGAAATTCTGGACCCAGAAATTAGGATGTTAACACACCCACCAGGCGATTCTGATGTCCCTCAAGACTGAGAAGCACAGCACTTGGGTGATAGAAGTGGAACAGTTAGAAGGGGTATGTTTTGAGAGCCGGGGTATGTTTTGAAGATGGAGAAAATGTGTCTTGGAAGTGGATTGGAAGTGGGGTGGACAATGAAAGAAATCAAGAGATGAGGTGGAACCGATACTTGCTGAATAAATGAATGAATGTCTTTTAAAGCTGTTCTGCTCTTAATTTTTCTTTGTTTTCCTCTTGAGTCAGGGAAAAAAAAAAAAAAGCGTGCCTTCTCAAGCATCAGGTTGGAGAATGGGAAACAGTTCAGGATGGTTGATGTATAATCTTTAGAAATCTGGGAACAAAGATCAAAAGAGACAAAGAAGGCCATTACATAATGGTAAAGGGATCAATTCAATAAGAAGAAGTAATTATCCTAAATATATATGCACCCAATACAGGAGCACCCAGATTCATAAAGCAAGTCCTTAAAGACCTACAAAGAGACTTAGATTCCCACACAACAATAATGGGAGATTTTAACACCACACTGTCAATATTAGACAGATCAATGAGACAGAAGGTTAACAAGGATATCCAGGACTTGAACTCAGCTCTGCACCAAGTGGACCTAATAGACATCTACAGAACTCTCCACCCCAAATCAACAGAATATACATTCTTCTCAGCACCACATCGCACTTATTCCAGAATTGACCACATAGTTGGAAGTAAAGCACTCCCCAGCAAATGTAAAAGAATAGAAATTATAACAAACTGTCTCTCAGACCACAGTGCAATCAAACTAGAACTCAGGATTAAGAAACTCACTCAAAACCGCACAACTGTATGGAAAGTGAACAATCTGCTCCTGAATGACTACTGGGTAAATAACGAAATGAAGGCAGAAACAAAGATGTTCTTTGAAACCAATGAGAACAAAGACACAACGTACCAGAATCTCTGGGACACATTTAAAGCAGTGTGTAGGGGGAAATTTATAGCACGAAATGCCCACAAGAAAAAGCAGGAAAGATCTAAAATCGTCACCCTAATGTCATAATTAAAAGAACTAGAGAAGCAGCTGGGCGCTGTGGCTCACACCTGTAATCCCAGCACTTTAGGAGGCCGAGGTGGGCAGATCACGAGATCAAGAGTTCGAGACCAACGTGGCCAACATGGTGAAACCCCGTCTCTACTAAAAATATAAAAATTAACCAGGCATGCTGGCAAGTGCCTGTAATCCCAGCTACTTGTGAGGCTGAGGCAGGAGAATCGCTTGAACCTGGGAGGTGGAGGTTGCAGTGAACCGAGATCATGCCATTGCACTTCAGCCTGGACAAAGAAGTGAGACTCTGTCTCAAAAACAAAACAAAACAAAACAAAACAAAACAAAACAAAAAGACTAAAGAAGCAAGAGCAAACAAATTCAAAACTAGCGGAAGGCAAGAAATAACTAAGATCAGAGTAGAACTGTAGGAGATAGAGACAAAAAAAACCCTTCAAAAAATCAAGGAATCCAGGAGCTGGTTTTTTGAAAAGATCAACAAAACTGATAGACCACTAGCAAGACTAATAAAGAAGAAAAGAGAGAAGAATTAAATAGACACAATGAAAAATGATAAAGGGGATATCACCACCGATCCCACAGAGATACAAACTACCATCAGAGAATACTATAAACACCTCTATGCAAATCAACTAGAAAACCTAGAAGAAATGGATAAATTCCTGGACACATACACCCTCCCAAGACTAAACCAGGAAGAAGTTGAATCTCTGAATAGACCAATAACAGGCTCTGAAATTCAGGCAATAATTAATAGCTTACCAACTAAAAAAACTCCAGGACCAGACGGATTCACAACCAAATGATACAAGAGGTACAAAGAGGAGCTGGTACCATTCCTTCTGAAAATATTCCAATCAATAGAAAAAGAGGGAATCTTCCCTAACTCATTTTATGAGGCCAGTATCATCCTGATACCAAAGCCTGGCACAGACACAACAAAAAAAGAGAATTTTAGACCAGCATCCCTGATGAATATTGATGCAAAGATCCTCAACAAAATACTGGCAAATCGAATCCAGCAGGACATCAAAAAGCTTATCCACCACGATCAAGTAGGCTTCATCCCTGGGATGCAAGGCTGGTTCAACATATGCAAATCGATAAACATAATCCATTATATAAACAGAACCAATGATAAAAACCACATGAATATCTCAATAGATACAGAAAAGGCCTTCGACAAAATTCAACAGCCCTTCATGCTAAAAACTCTCAATAAACTAGATATTGATGGAACATATCTCAAAATAATAAGAGCTATTAGGCCGGGCGTGGTGGCTCATGCCTGTAATCCCAGCACTTTGGGAGGCCGAGGCAAGCAGATCACAAGGTCAGGAGATCAAGACCATCCTGGCTAACACAGTGAAACTCCGTCTCTACTAAAAATGCAGAAATTAGCCAGGTGTGGTGGTGCACGCCTATAATCCCAGCTACTCAGAAGGCTGAGGCAGGAGAATCACTTGAAGTCAGGAGGTGGAGGTTGCAGTGAGCCAAGATCGCACCATTGCACTCCAACTTGGGCAACAAGAGAGAAACTCTGTCTCAAATAATAACAACAATAATAATAAGAGCTACTTATGACAAACCCACAGCCAATACCACACTGAATGGGCAAAAACTGGAAGCATTCCCTTTAACAACTGGCACAAGACAGGGATGCCCTCTCTCACCACTCCTATTCAACATAGTGTTGGAAGTTCTGGCTAGGGCAATCAGGCAAGAGAAAGAAATAAAGGGTATGCAATTAGGAAAAGAGGAAGTCAAATTGTCCCTGTTTGCAGATGACATGATTGTATAGTTAGAAAACCCCATCATCTCAGCCCAAAATCTCCTTAAGCTGATAAGCAACTTCGGCAAAGTCTCAGGATACAAAATCAGTGTGCGAAAATCACAACCATTCCTATACACCAATAACAGACAAACAGAGAGCCAAATCATGAGTGAACTCCCATTCACAATTGCTACAAAGAGAATAAAATACCTAGGAATCCAACTTACAAGGGATGTGAAGGACCTCTTCAAGGAGAACTACAAACCACTGCTCAACGAAATAAAAGAGGACACAAACAAACATTCCATGCTCATGGATAGGAAGAATAAATATTGTGAAAATGGCCATACTGCCCAAGGTAATTTATAGATTCAATGCCATCCCCACCAAGCTACCAATGACTTTCTTCACAGAATTTGAAGAAACTACTTTAAAGTTCATATGGAACCAAAAAACAGCCCACATTGCCAAGTCAATCCTAAGCCAAAAGAACAAAGCTGGACGTGTCACGCTACCTGACTTCAAACTGTACTACAAAGCTACAGTAACCAAAACAGCATGGTACCGGTACCAAAACAGAGAGATAGACCAATGGAACAGAACAGAGGCCTCAGAAATAACACCACACATCTACAACCATCTGATCTTTGATAAGCCTGACAAAAACAAGAAATGGGGAAAGGATTCCCTATTTAATAAGTGGTGCTGGAAAAACTGGCTAGCCATATGTAGAAAGCTGAAATTGGATCCCTTCCTTACACCTTATACAAAAATTAATTCAAGATGGATTAAAGACTTAAGTGTTAGACCTAAAACCATAAAAACCCTAGAAGAAAACTTAGGCAATACCATTCAGGACATAGGCATGGGCAAGGATTTCATGACTAAAACACCAAAAGCAATGGCAACAAAAGCCAAATTTGACAAATGGGATCTAATTAAACTAGAGCTTCTGCACAGCAAAAGAAACTACCATCAGAGTGAACAGGCAATCTACAGAACGGGAAAAAATTTTTGCAATCTACCCATCTGACAAAGGGCAAATATCCAGAATCTACAAAGAACTTACACAAATTTACAAGAAAAAAACAACCCCATCAAAAAGTGGGCAAAGGATATGAACAGACACTTCTCAAAAGACATTTATGCAGCCAACATACACATGAAAAAATGCTCAACACCATTGGTCATCAGAGAAATGCAAATCAAAACCACAATGAGATACCATCTCACACCAGTTAGAATGGCCATCATTAAAAAGTCAGAAAACGACAGATGCTGGAGAGGATGTGGAGAAATAGGAACACTTTTACACTGTTGGTGGGAGTGTAAACTAGTTCAACCATTGTGGAAAACAGTGTGGCGATTCCTCAAGGATCTAGAACTAGAAATACCATTTGACCCAGCAATCCCATTACTGGGTATATACCGAAAGGATTATAAATCATGCTACTATAAAGACACATGCACACGTATGTTTACTGTGGTACTATTCACAATAGCAAAAACTTGGAACCAACCCAAATGTCCATCAATGATAGACTGGATTAAGAAAATGTGGCACATATTCACCATGGAATACTATGCAGCCATAAAAAAGAATGAGTTCATGTCCTTTGCAGGGACATGGATGAAGCTGGAAACCATCATTCTGAGCAAACTATCACAAGGACAGAAAACCAAACACTACATGTTCTCACTCATGGGTGGGAATTGAAAAATGAGAACACTTGGACACAGGGTGCAGAACATTACACATGGGGGCCTGTCGTGGGGTGGGGGGCAGGGGGAGGGGTAGCATTAGGAGAAATACCTAATGTAAATGACGAGTTAATGGGTGCAACAAACCAACATGGCACATGTATACTTATGTAACAAACTTGCACGTTGTGCACATGTATGGGTACCTAGAACTTAAAGTATAATAAAAAATAATAATAATAAAGAAAAAAATAAAAAACAAAAAATAATTAAAAAAAAGAAATCTGGGCAAGGTAGGTTTCACACAAATGTGTACTTCCAAGACTAGCAATGTTGAGCAGGTGGGCGGTGGAATCATACATTTGCTTCCTGGTGTCCTGATGGTCACCCACAAAGCCCACACACATGAACACACACCCCAGAGTGTTCTAAGGATGCCTCTTCTTTCTTACATACTGATGTCAGAGGGGGAATGATGTGGAATGTGGCCAGGGACTGAGGGGATTACTGGGACAAGGGACTTTCTATTTCAAAACTGGGGAAGTCCTGGGCAAACCAGGAAGCTGGGACGCCCTACCTGTAACACGGACTTGCAGAATTTTCAAACCTAAAGAGAGCTTCGAGCTCATCTATTCTGTGGGTTCAGCACTCTGGCTATGGATGAGAATTACCTGAGGAGCTTAAAAACACAAAAAGGCCAGGTGCGGTGGCTCATGCCTGTAATCCAGCACTTTGGGATGCTGAGGCGGGCAGATCACGAGGTCAGGAGATCGAGACCATCTTGGCTAACATCGTGAAACCCCGTCTCTACTAAAAATACAAAAAAAATTAGCCGGGCGTGGTGGCACCTGTAGTCCCAGCAACTCGGGAGGCTAAGGCAGAAGAATGGCATGAACCTGGGAGGCAGAAGTTGCTGTGAGCTGAGATCGCACCACTGCACTCCAGCCTGGGTGACAGAGGGAGACTCCGTCTCAAAAAAAAAAAAAAAGAAGTTCCTGGGTCTCTCATCATGAGAGGTGACAGCATGCTGGCAGTCCTCACAGCTCTCGCTCACTCTCAGCGCCTCCTCTGCTTGGGCTCCCACTTTGGCGGCACTTGAGGAGCCCTTCAGCCCACCGCTGCACTGTGGGAGCCCCTTTCTGGGCTGGCCAAGGCCGAAGCCCGCTCCCTCAGCTTGCGGGGAGGTTGGAGGGAGAGGCGAGGGCGGGAACCAGGGCTGTGTGCGATGCTTGCGGGCCAGCGCGAGTTCCGGGTGGGCGTGGGCTCGGCGGACCCCGCACTCAGAGCAGCGGGCCAGCCCCACCAGCCCTGGGCAGGGAGGGGCTTAGCGCCTGGGCCAGCAGCTGCTGTGCTCAATTTCTCCCCAGGCCTTAGCTGCCTTCCCGCGGGGGCAGGGCTCGGGACCTGCAGCCCACCATGCCTGAGCTTTCCCGCACCTCTGTGGGCTCCTGTGTGGCCCAAGCCTCCCCGACCACCGCTGCCCCCTGCTCCACGGCACCCAGTCCCATCGACCACCCAAAGGCTGAGGAGTGCGGGCACCTGGAGCGGGACTGGCAGGCAGCTCCACCTGCAGCCCCACCTGCAGCCCCGGTGTGGGATCCACTGGGTGAAGCCAGCTGGGCTCCTGAGTCTGGTGGGGACGTGGAGAACCTTTATGTCTAGCTCAGGGATTGTAAATACACCAATCCACACTCTGTATCTAGCTCAAGGTTTGTAAACACACCAATCAGCACCCTGTGTCTAGCTCAGGGTTTGTGAATGCACCAATCGACACTCTGTATCTAGCTACTCTGATGGGGACGTGGAGAACCTTTGTGTCTAGCTCGGGGATTGTAAACACCAATCAGCCCCCTGTCAAAACAGACCACTGGGCTCTACCAATCAGATGTGGGTGGGACCAGATAAGAGAAAAAAAGCAGGCTGCCCCAGCCAGCAGTGGCAACCCGCTGGGGTCCCCTTCCACACTGTGGAAGCTTTGTTCTTTGGCTCTTTGCAATAAATCTTGCTGCTGCTCACTCTTTGGGTCCACACTGCCTTTATGAGCTGTAACACTCACTGCGAAGGTCTGTACCTTCACTCATGAAGCCAGCGAGACCAGGAACCCACCAGGAGGAACGAACAAGTCCAGATGCCCCGCCTTAAGAGCTGTAACACTCACTGCGAAGGTCCGCAGCTTCACTTCGGAGCCAGCGAGACAACGAACCCACCAGAAGGAAGAAACTCCGAACACATCCGAACATCAGAAGGAACAAACTCCAGGCCGGGCGCGGTGGCTCACGCCTGTGATCCCAGCACTTTCGGAGGCCGAGGCGGGCGGATCACGAGGTCAGGAGATCGAGACCATCCTGGCTAACACGGTGAAACCCCGTCTCTACTAAAAATACAAAAAATTAGCTGGGTGAGGTGGCGGGCGCCTGTAGTCCCAGCTACTCGGGAGGCTGAGGCAGGAGAATGGCGTGAACCCCGGGGGGCAGAGCCTGCAGTGAGCTGAAATCGCGCCACTGCACTCCAGCCTGGGTGACAGCGAGATTCCGTCTCAAAACAAAAAAAAAAAAAAAAAAAAAGGAACAAACTCCAGACGCGCCACCTTAAGAGCTGTAACACTCACCATGAGGGTCCGCGGCTTCATTCTTGAAGTCAGTGAGACCAAGAACCCACCAATTCCGGACACAATCAGACCAATGAAATCAATATGTCCAGGTGCAAGACCCCAGACATCAGTACTTTCTAGAAGCTTCCCAAGAGCAGTGAGCAGCCAGCATGAAGAACAGCAGATCTAATCTAGCTTCTCCCCACGATAGGCGAGGAATCTGCCAGGAAGGTTATTTGTCTAAGGTCACACAATTATTAAGAGGCAAGCTCAGAGTTCCGGACTCTCGGCCAGTGTCCTTTGCACAGGACACAGTCTTTTTATAGATGTTAATTACTGACTCATTACCTGCAATCGACCCCAGTGCTATTAATCTGGGCAAGGCGCCCGCACACCACCAGTCTGGCCTTCAATAAAGCAGCGCTTTGAGCTTCCAGCGGGGTTTGTTGGGGAGTGGGGGGATCCCAGCTCAGGCCTGTCCTTCTCTGCTCCCTCCTGACCTTCCTCCCCACACTGTTCTTAGTTCAGCAGTCCCCAGGCTGATCTTTCAAATTCAGCCCCTACTCCTTGCCCAGGGATCGCCTTTGCTCCGATTTACAGACGTGGCCCCAGCAGTTTGATGGCAGCCCTCTGTCGCCTCAGCTCTGGGCGTCCATCTGCTGTGGACTGGGCGTCCATCTGCTGTGGCTGACTGGGGCCAGAAGCCCAATACACCCGCAGCCTGTTTGGCCCATCCCCACCCAGAGGAGCTGGGACAAAGCTTCTTCAACACCAAAGCCTATGGTGGTGGAAAAGCAGACTTCAGTGCCTGGCCAGTCTGAGCAGGACACTTCCCTTGTCCTCCGACCAGGCTGCAGCCCTGAGGAACGGTGGCGGTGGCGAGGACAAAGTGCAGACGCTCCTGTCGCTCAGACAAGATGAGGGGAAGCCTCAGAAAAGAAATAGAACGACTGAAGGATGAAAGGAGAGGCGAGGCGCCCCTCTTCAACCAGGGGTCCCATGCTGCACTCTGCGCGCCTCCCAGTGCCCCCTATATCTCCCGGACCTTCCTGGTCACGGGCACCCTACTGGCGCGTGGTACTTCAGTGCGATCGGGCCCTGCGGCCACTGAGCCTTTCCTCCTGGTCTTTGCGGAGGTTTCACTTGGAAGAGGAGGCCAGCGTGGTCAGTGTCTGGGACCCTGGCTGCTCTCAGAGAGCCCAGGCCCTGTTCCAGGCCACCGGATCAGAACTCCAGTGGAAATCAAACAGGAATTCGTCTTTCTTTCTTTTCTTTCTTTCTTCTTCTTCTTCTTCTTCTTCTTTTTTTTTTTTTTTTTTTTGAGACATACTCTTGCTCTGTCGCCAGTGGTGAGATCTCGGCTCACCGCAACCTCCGCCTCCCGGGTTCAAGCGATTCTCCTGCCTCAGCCTCCCAAGTAGCTGGGATTATAGGCGCTCGCCACCACAACTGGCTCATTTTCGTATTTTTAGTAGAAATGGGGTTTCACCATGTTGGCCAGGCTGCTCTCGAACTCCTGACCTCAGGTGATCCGCCTGCCTCAGCCTCCCAAAGTACTGGGATTACAGGCGTGAGCCACGGCACCCGGCCTAATTCATGTTTCTTGAAAGCTCCCCAGATGGTTGGGAAGCACAGGGAGGTTTGGGAAACGCTGCTCATGTGATCCATTTAGACGGTTTCTTTCTGTTCCAACCCTTCTTCCCGCGCACACCTGGGTTTCCCCGGGCTGTGGCCCAGCGATTGATTCCAGTTCTTGATTGATTCTCGGCTACAGCTCTTCTGGGTTCGCGCTGCCCTTCTAGCAAGCAGTACGTGGAAGGGTAGAGCTGTTAAACCAACAGCCCATTGCCTTCCAGTGCTTAGTTTGTGATTTACTCGGGCTGTTATTACCTTTTTATTTAAAATTCGAGGAGCAAATACCGTCTGAAGCACACATCCTTTAAAGGCCTGCAGTGTGAGGAGTGAGCCACCAGAGGGCGCCCGAGCCCCACAACTCACCCTGCTCTAAGGCCCCGCAATGCCCACCCAGGGAGGCCGCGCAGCACGTCCAGGAGCCTGCGGCTTCTGAGCTCTGATCCCAGGAAAGAATTGGACACATATTTAAAAGCTGGGTACGGTAGCTCACGCCTATAATCCCAGCACTTTGGGAGGGCGAGGTGGAAGGATTGCTTGAGCTCAGGAGTTCAAGACCAGCCTGGGCAACATGGCAAGGCCCTGTCTCTGCCTAAAAAATAAAAGCCATGGTTTTCCCATCTCTACCAATAGTGAGAGGTGTGGCTATTGAAAAAATGTCATTCGTGTGGATAGAGCCCAGGAAGAAAAAGGGTTGGCTGGTTGGATTAAAGTGTTATCCTGCCCAGTGGTGGATGTAATAAGATTTAAACCAAAACAATTATCTCTAGAGTGAAATTTTAGGCATCAAGAGATGAGAGGTTATTTAGGAGGGCAGTGAGAATTTCAAATTCAGATGCTTTGGATCCTGAATCCAGACCTTCTGAATCTTGTGAATGCTGACAGCATCCCTGCTCCCTCCCACAAAACCTCCATACTGGTAGTGAGAAGAGGATCGGAGTATTTGAAATGCTGGCTGGCTTAGATCCAGGCAGGCTACAGCAGGAATGACTGAGGTTAGACATAAGGAAGGCCCTGAGGAAGGGAGCACTGGTAAACCCTGATGGATGACTGCGGAAGGGGGAGCTCATGGACCTCCAGAAGGCAGGAAGTGTGTTCTCTCCATGATAAACTGGCACCCTCTGGTTAGTGGGATTGCTTATTAAGTATCATGGTACAGAGACGGTGAGAGCACCGGGCTGTGGGAGATGTGGTCCCAGCCCCAATCCCGCCCCCACCTCACTGTGACTTCACCTCCGCAGGTGTTGGTGAGGATCAGGTAACTCACAAATAAGCTTTTTATAGAGGAAAGACAGTTCTCTTAGACTTGTTTTTTTTTTGTTTTTGTTTTGTTTTGAGACAGAGTTTCGCTCTTGTCCCCCAGGCTGGAGTGCAAATGGCGCTATCTTGGCTCACTGCAACCTCCACCTCCCGGGTTCAAGCGATTCTCCTGCCTCAGCTTCCCGAGTAGCATAGCTGGGATTACAGGCACGCGCTGCCACGCCCAGCTGAGTTTTGTATTTGTAATAGAGATAGGTTTCACTATGTCGGCCAGGCTGTTCTCAAACTCCTGACCTCCTGTGATCTGCCTGCCTCAGCCTCCCAAAGTGCTGGGATTATAGGCGTGAGCCACCGTGCACAGCCAGACTTCTTTTTTTCTCATCTAAACTCCTTGCTTTTTAATCTTTTCTCATAAATCTTCCTTTCTAGATCCCAGGTCTCTCGATGTCCCCAGAATAAACATATTTAACTTCCTAACTGTGTTGTCCTAAACAAAACGGTGCCCTAAGACGGCTCCAGACAGGCTGGGGTTCTGCTAGGAGTGCCATTCGTAGGGTGACCAAGTGACTGTCAGTATCATGTAGTTGTATTCTTTGCAGTTAAGGCAATTAATTAAACAAATACCTCAATGTGATTTTGTTTTTCTAGCTGTAAAAAGATGTAGAAATAAAATAATAAAGCAAAAAGACACTTTGTCCCAATTCACATAAATGTGGCCAAGAACTAAGCCAATCTATCTTACTAGGATGGGCCCAGCACTCCCGACTTCTGAGGTCTCTGGGTATTGTGATTCTGTCCTGCATGGTAGATAAGCGGGTACAGTTTCACACTGGAAGGGACCTTGGCAATCGGGCTGGCTCTCTTATTTTTGTTATTTGCGAATCCACTAAGTGTATCTTCCATGCCTTCAAGATGTTAAATGTGTTAGATCCACGCAGCCCACCACTAAAGACCCTCTTCCAGGCTTGACATCCATTTGTTAATCCACACCCTTGTTTACAGTTGCTCAATTAGTTCTGAGTCCCCTTATATGTACTACAGAACCAACCACAATGCTCCTTTTTGTCCCCTTAGAGGTCATGAAATAATTTCTCAAAGTTTCTCCTTTTCTCATCATTAATACCAAAATGTCCTTTTCTTTAAAAAATTTTTTGTCTTTCCTGCCTTAATAACCTTTTTAATGGTGTTGAGTTTTAGATTATAAAAAGTAACAGCTCAGTTGAAGGGTGTTAACTCATATGTCAACTGGGTGACCACAGTGCTGTCATGCGTGTTAGTGTGTGTGCTTGTGTGTGTGCACTGGAAGGAAGTAAAGCATTGATGGTGATTGGATTAGAATCATGGACTGTAAGTGGTCTTGAAATGTAGTATTAGGATTACACTGCTTTCATGATTACTAAATGCCAATCAGAACTTACATCTTCAATTGAAAGCACACCTGGCCGGGCTCGCGCAGTGGCTCACACCTGTAATCCCAGCTCTTTGTGAGGATGAGGCAGGTGGATCACTGGAGGTTGGGACTTTGAGACCAGCCTGGCCAACATGGTGAAACTCCGTCTCTACTAAAACTACAAGAATTAGCCAGGTGCAGTGGCTCCCGCCTGTAATCCCAGCACTTTGGGAGGCTGAGGTGGGTGGGTCACTGGAGGCCAGGAGTTCGAGACCAGCCTGGCCAACATGGTGAAACCCTGCTTCTACTAAAAATATAAAAATTACCTGGACTTGGTGGTGGACACCTGTAATCCCAGCTACTCAGGAGGCTGAGGCAGGAGAATTGCTTGAACCCAGGAGGTGAAGGTTGCAGTGAGGCGAGATTGCACCACTGCACTCCAGCCTGGGCAACAGAGCAAGACAGCCTCTCTTCCTATGTCTATTTGATGTCCGCTTTTCCCCCAAAAGTCTAAACTCAATGGAGAGATGATTTGAGGTTTCTACAGTGGGATGGTGAAGAGCTGAGTATCTTTGCAGGGAGAAAGGTGGCTATAAAGGGAGACAGAAAAAAACTTCCCAAGGCATAGGAAGGGGCCGGCAGGTCCTTCTGGCAGCAGGACGGTGCCCTGCTCGGGGTTGCACTCAAGGGGTGCAGTCCTCAGCAGGCCGGGGTTGTGTGGGGCCCAGGGAGGCAGGGTCCTGTTACCGAGGCCTCCAGTCTTGGCAGAATCCTGGGTCTTGGCAGAATCCTGGGCATTGGAGAAGGCAAAGAGCAACCAAGCTGTTGGATCCAGGGGACCGTGTGGGCGGGGCATAGACCCCGGCTGTGGTCAAGGCAGCCTGGAGGATACAGGACTGCGCCATATTTTGGGGACCACAAAAGGCTTCCAGATTCAGTTGCTCCCCTAGGGAGAGGGCTGCAGGGCCTGCAATGACTGAGATTGGATTTCCAGCCAGTTCCATGGAAGGCTAGCTTCATTTTATTCGATTTCTTGAAAATAAAGGTGAAACTTCCTGCACACTTGGATTGGTGGTGGCTGATTTACTCCTGAGACCGCTACAAATTCTCAACAGGCCGGGAGCACAGTTCAGATGGATAGGAGGAAATCAGTGTGTGGCTCCTTCCTTCCTCCTTGCATTCCCGCAACGTTCTCAAGCATTTGCAGGTGTCAGGCCCTGGACACAGAGAGACACAGGGGAGACTCCAGAGGGCTGGAGACCAAGCCCTCCTGCAGGAGCTGGTGGTCTAGGAAGGGAGGCCAGGCAGGGCAGTGACATCGTGATGTGAGGGGGCTCTGAGACAGGGGCCCTGAGGAACAGACAGGGCTCAAGAGCTCAGGGTCCCGGGGTCCTGGGCTAGACCTCTTTTCCACACGTGATGGCTCCTTACTGAGCACCCTCTGGGTGTCTCAAACTCACTAATGGCACACAGAGGAGGGTTAAATTAAGAAATTTAAAAATTGGAGTAAATCACTGCCGCTAAGATGGAATTCCTCCATGCCCTGGAGTGGGTTCCTCCAGCACTCAGTTCCCAACCAAGGTAGGTCTTGGCTCCCACCTGGCCCTCTTGTCTGTCTAGCCCTGACTTTGTACTTGCCATTCATTTGATGTATTACGCATTTATCAAGGGCCCTCTGGGTGTGCACAGCACTAAACTAGATGAAATCTGATCAACTGTGAAGAAGAAAGGATGGTGTTATCAGTGTCCAAGTCTCATACATAAAACACCACTAACCTCCCACCCTACTGTCCCCTGTAGTGACCAGAAGGTGGGCCTGGTGGGGTCAAGGGAGCCACAGAGAATGTGCTGATATTAACACACGTGGGAACCAGCAGAATAGGGAGGCTCCAGGACATACTCATGACTCTCAGGTCCAACTGGAAAAGAGAATAGAGAGGCCAGGCGTGGTGGCTCATGCCTGTAATCCCAGCACTTTGGGAGGCCGAGGCGGGCGGATCTCCTGAGGTCAGGAGTTCAAGAACAGCCTGGCCAACATGGTGAAACCCTGTCTCTACAAAAATACAAAAATTATCTAGGCATGATGGCAGGTGCCTATAATCCCAGCTACTCAGGAGGCTGAGGTGGGAGAATGGCTTGAACCTGCGAGACGGAGGTTGCAGTGAGCCGAGACTGTACCATTGCACTCCAGCCTGGGTGACAGAGTGAGACTCCATATCAAAAAAAAGAAAAGAAAGAATAAAAAGAAAAAGAAAAGAGAATAGAGAAATAATGGGGATGAGAAACTTTTCACTATGGATGTGGTAAAGCGTGGTTCTTCTGTACGCAGATCTCCAACTGTTAGAAAAATAGCACAGAACATTCAGAAGTTGTCTAGCTTCATCCTTTCTCCAGTGCCCTGCATCTCTTGCAAGGGAGTAAATTAATAAGTCAGGAGTTAGGACCCAGAGATATGTTTTAGACTTACACGATCTGACAGCTGACTGCAAATCAATGAAGTGCACTTTGAGAAGCGGCGCACTCGGCGAGAGGGGTTGAGATTGTTTTATTCCACTCCAGGTGTTGCTATCCTCTTGGGTTCCACTTCGGATTTTGAACCCCTGTATTTTCTTTTCAAAACCCCCTTTTCCAATGGAAATGCTCTGCTGTTAAAAAGGAAGAAATTGTCTTTCTGAAACTGACATCATGATGCTCCCAGATTTTATGCTGGTTCTCATCGTCCTTGGCATCCCTTCCTCAGGTAAGCACAAGTCACATGAAATTAAAACTACAGTTGCAGAATTATTTAAGCAGAGGAGGAAAAACTATGGTGTTGATAATGTTAGAATTACAACATGTAATGCACAGGATACATTTGGGATAACCTTTAAAATGTGGCCCAAATGAGTAATTCTGTGAGATGTGGGGGTTTTTTGCTGAAGAAATCATATCTATGATTTTCATAATGTTTATGTTTTTGTCATTTGCTGCGTTTCTCCTTCTGAATCACTATGAGCTTGGTAAGAAAATACAAAAGCAGGAAAAACATTATTGAATGCACTGAGCATTACTCAGAGAATTGTCCAAATATTTGGCACAGAAATTTACTGTATCAACTTTTTCTATCATATTTACCAATAATTTCTATATCTGCGTGTAGATATTTAATTTTGTCCAATATGCCCTGTAAACCTACATATTTTAATAAATCTGTGTATGTAGGTAGATTTAACATGTTTATATATCACAATTAAGCACAAATGCATCAAAACTCTATGAATACGTATTTTATGTGACTATTATCAACTGAAAATAGAGGAATTTTTGATAAGGATAAAGGACAAATAAAAGAAAAAAGTGAAAGAGACAGAGATGCAGAGAAAGAACAAAAAGAGAAAAGGAAAGAGGAATAAAGTACTGAAAGGCTTTGGGGATTGGTCATTCGCACCTGCCAATTTCCTGGGTTTGGGAATCATTTCACTTTTTGTGTAACTTGAGAACAGAAAGTTTTCCCCCATTGAATCAGAAACCATCTGAAACCGCAGCCAGATGGTGAGAAAAGTATGGGTTCACTAGCAATTTGTATTAATTTCTCAGTAGTATTTTTGCCACGTTTGATTACTGTAATTTTCAAATGGAGAACTGGAGACACTGAGGGAGATTTGCCCAAATCCAGAAATAAATTCTACATTTCAAGGTCCCAAGGCTGCGAGGCACCTGAACATTATCCTATTGTCAAAAACGCCTTTTCTCAGACCAAGGACTCAAAGTCAAACAGGAATTTCTAAATGCAGAAAGCCTCAAACTCACTTTCGAATATCATGAAATTTGGACTTTTCAAAGTCTTAAATGCAGTTTGCCAATCACAAAAATAATAAGAAACTTCTGTGTGTTTGAGCTTACCATTAATGTGCGTGTGTCTGATGTTTTTCTGTCTTTATTATTCTATTTATTATAAAATAATTGATTCTTACCACTCTTTTCCCAAGGAATGATTTCTCTCAATGGTTAGCGAGGGTGTTTAGCATAAACTCTCTTGGTTCAGCTAAGCCTCGTCCTCTGTGTACAATCATGATTACATAAGAAAACTGGAATTGCTTGGCCTCTGGCATTGGTCTCCATTGTGTGGGCTGGAAGAGTTTGGGAAGATTGTGTGATCTTTCACAGATCTATAATAAATCTAATAACCTGTGATAAATCTTACATCTGTATTTCTAGACCCATTAGCATCTGCTCATATTTTTAAATCTGTCCCATATTTCCTTACATTTTTTAACTTTACTATTCATTGTAAACAAAATAGTTTCTTTTTGTTATGCAAAACTACTTTTTTCAAATTACAAGAGGCAACCCCTTCATTTTTATATTTCTGGCTTTGGTAAAAAGGATCCTCGGGTGTGGCCATGGGATGTCTCTCATATTGCTATTTCATATTTTGTGTGTGCTGTCTGCTCTCAAAAAGCAGGAGGTGTATCTTATTTATCTTCCCATTTCTCTTACAACATGGTGATATGATAAGACATAATATGTTTATTCATTCAATAAATAATTATTGAGCATCTACTGTATCCTAGGAATGGTTCCAGTGTCTTGGAATGCAAGAGGAAATGAAAGCAAAGCTATTTTCTAATAAGTTCTCAGCTGGGCATCGTGGCTCACACCTGTAATCCCAACACTTTGGGAGGCCAAGGTAGGAAGATCACCTGAGGTCAGGAGTTTGAGGCCAGCCTGACCAACATGGTGAAACTCCATTTCTACTAAAAATACAAAAAATTAGCCAGGCGTGGTGGCACACGCCTGTAATCCCAGCTACTCTGGAGACTGAGGCAGGAGAATTGCTTGAACCTGGGAGGCAGAGGCTGCAGTGAACCGAGATCACGCCGCTGCACTCCAGGCTGGGCAACAAGAGCGAAACTCAGTCTCAAAAAAAGAAAAAAAGGTCTCATGCTATCAAGAATCCATTAAATATGCATTATTTGATTTCACCATGAGGGCTAGCTCCATGGGTTGACAGAAGAGGCTGCCATATTTGTGGTATGCTTTTTCTTTTTTTTTTTTGACGAGGCGGCAATAGCGGAAGGAAGAACCAAAATATACCAAAAGGCATCAAAGCAAAAAAACCCCCACATTTCCCAATCGTTTTTGCTGAGATTTGGAATTCTTCAATTATTTCTTTTTTTTTTTCTTTTTTTTGAGGTGGAGTCTTGCTCTGTCGCCCAGGCTGGAGTGCAGTGGCGCGATCTCCGCTCACTGCAAGCTCTGCCTCCCGGGTTCACGCCATTCTTCTGCCTCAGCCTCCGGAGTAGCTGGGACTACAGGCACCCGCCACCACGCCCGGCTAATTTTTTTGTATTTTTAGTAGAGACGTGGTTTCACCGTGTTAGCCAGGATGGTCTCAATCTCCTGACCTAGTGATCTGCCCACCTCGGCCTCCCAAAGTGCTGGGATTACAGGCGTGAGCCACCGCGCCCGGCCTTGTTTTTTGTTTTTTGTTTTGAGACGGAATCTCGCTCTGTCACCCAGGCTGGAGTGCAATGGCAATCTTGGCTCACTGCAACCTTTGCCTCCTGGATTGAAGGGATTCTCCTGCCTCAGCTTCCCGAGTAGCTGAGATTACAGGTGCCCACCATCACACCTGGCTAATTTTTTTTTATTTTTAGTAGAGATGAGGTTTCACCATGTTGGCCAGGCTGGTCTCAAACTCCTGACCTTAGGTGATCCACCCGCCCTAGCCTCCCAAAGTGCTAGGATTACAGGCATGAGCCACCGTGCCCGGCCCAATTATTTCTTTTCTGTCCTGGCTGAGGATAAAAAAATGGCATTATCAGTAAAACCATAAATAATCCTGAAGATTTTTATGAAATCCTGTTCGCAAAATTATGGACAGATGTTGATGGATCTAGAAATACTCACAGATCTGAGATTTATAACAGGTTATTGGATTTAGTATAGATCTGTGAGAGAGAAAAGTTTTATCAAGTCTTACCAGTTGTTTGTACCTCAGCGTGAGTTTGTCAAATTTTGCTAAAAGTGGATGTTGATATGGAGGTGGGAAGAGAGCAGGGGCGTCTGAGACTGAGGAAAGGAAACAGAATCAAGAATAAAGAGACTGGTCGGGTGTGGGGCTCACGTCTGTAATCCCAGCACTTTGGGAGGCCAAGGCGTGCAGATCACGAAGTCAGGAGATCGAGACCACCCTGGCCAATGTGGTGAAACCCCGTCTCTACTAAAAACACAAAAATTAGCGGGGTGTGGTGGCACACGCCTGTAATCCCAGCTACCTGGGAGGCTGAGGCAGGAGAATTGCTTGAACCAGGGAGTCGGAGGTTGCAGTGAGCCGAGATCACGCCACTGCACTCCAGCCTGATGACAGAGCGAGACTCTGTCTCAAAACAAAAAAAAAAAAACCAAGGGTGCTGCAATGGTTCATTTTCCAATGTTCATAATCCAACATTTTGGGAGGCCAAAGCAGGACGATTACTTGAGCCCAGGAGCTCAAGACCAGCCTGGACAACATAGTGAGAAACATCCGTCTCTACAAAAAATTTAAAAATTAGCCAGGCATGGTGGCATGTTCCTGTAGTCACAGCTACTCGGGAGCCTGAGGCAGGAGGAGCCCAGGAGGTTGAGGCTGCAGTGACCCATGATCATGCCACTGCACTCCAGCTTGGGCAACAGAGCAAGGCCCTGTCTCTATTAAAAAATAAAAAAAATAAAGAGACCAGAAGGTCAGGTCTTCAATTCCAAAGGAAAATTTCTTTGTCTTAAGGTGTTACTAGGGACCTTATCAATATCTTTCATGATTTCGTTCAGTGGGGCTGAGAGAGCCCCAACCCCCTCACAGAGGTGTCTCTCCAATCCCCTGGTAGCTGTGTTACTTTTACCTGACTGCTCTCTCTGTTGAGATAAACAGCAGCTGTGAGTGAAGGGCTCTCCCCAGTCACATGCACATCTTAAACTCTGGCAGTCTTTTGTATCTTGAAAACAGCAAATGTCTGGGGTTAATAGGCCACATTTTGTGGATGTTTCATAGACACAAAGACCCTAAAAGCCCGGAAGGTATGAGCTGCTGGAGGCCTCAGCCATCACCCATTCGCTTTTCTTATTGTCTGGCCCCAAAGGAAATATACATATTTATTTAAAATAGAAATAAACATTTATTTATTTATTTATCAGAGCCTCACTGCACCACCCAGGCTGGTCTCAAACTCCTGGCCTCAAGCAATCCTCCTGCCTCAGGCTCCCAAGTAACTGGGATTTACAGGTGTGAACCACCACACCCAGCCCCACAGGAAATATTTTGACAAAGAAAAATGAGACAAAGATTAAGCAAGGAGGCCAGGCACGATGGCTCATGCCTGTAATCCCAGCACTTTGGGAGGCCGAGGTGGGCGGATCACCAGTTCCGGAGATCGAGACCATCCTGGCCAACATGTTGAAACCCTGTCTCTACTAAAAATACAAAAATTAGCTGGGCATGGTGGCATGTGCCTGTAATCCCAGCTACTTGGGAGGCTGAGGAAGGAGAATTGCTTGAATTCGGGAAGCAGAGGTTGCAGTGAACCAAGATCGCGCCACTGCACTCCAGCCTGGCAACAGAGTAAGACTCCGTCTCAAAAAAAATAAAAAGAATATAATTCTTCCAGGTAGTCGATTGCTCTAAATAACAGTAAAGCATTCTGGAAAATACAATACTAACAGCAAAACATCAAAAATAGCAATAACACCAAATATACGTATATTGAATTGAATTTTTGGAATAAGGGAAGATGGCTGGCCTGGCCGCCAGAAGACCACGCAGGCCACCATCAGCTGGATGGCCCTGGGCAAGGCTCCTCTCAATGCCCCAGTATCTTCACCTGTAAAATGAGGGGCTGGGATGGTCCTGGAGGTGCTTCTTGGCTTTATTGTCTTAGCTTCATTATCAGTTCACTTTTCCTTCCTCTTTCATTGAGGCCGAAATTGGGTCCAAGCTTCTCTAAGAGATGCATCCATGTCTGGAAGTGGTGGCTCATGCCTGTAATCCCAGCACTTTGGGAGGCCGAGGCGGGCAGATCACTTGAGGTCGGGAGTTGGAGACCAGCCTGACCAATGTAGCGAAACCCTGTCTCTACTAAAAATACAAAAATTAGCTGGGCATGTTGGTGCACGCCTGTAATCCCAGCTACTCAGGAAGCTGAGGCATGAGAATTGCTTGAACCCAGGAGGCAGAGGTTGCCATGAGCCAAGATCATGCCACTGCCCTTCAGCCGGGGTGACAGAGCAAGACTTCGTCTAAAAAAAAAAATATATATATATATATATATATATGTATCCACAATGGGGAACACTCATCTTCTGAGAAAAAATTCTTGGTTTCTCAATGGATTACTGAGATGGATCTTAGAATATTGTGATTAATTTAAAATATAAGTTATTTTGCAAAAATGTGGTCTATGCACAACTTTCCAGGAATTCTTTTATTCTGTAATACAAAGACCACTTGTCCTGGAAACTTTGAGCACATCTGTGATTTTACATCTTCAGGAGCAGTGAGCCAGGCTGGCTCTGCCTCATTCCCCTGGGTCACAGAAAGCCCTGTTATGGCCTTTTGTTCATGTGTTCATTTGTTCATTCATCAAACATCATCAAATATTTATGGAGGCCCTGATCTCAAAGGATCAACTGTGAGAAGCACTTGGCCTTTCTCATAATGTTCTGTTTCACAAGAAGGACAAACCAAAAACGTTTCCAGGCTTATCCTCTAAGTCTGCTCCAATAATGCCAATGACTTCAGCTTCTATTTTGGAAAGGTTCTGGAATTTTGAAGATATTAGGTAGAAATCATTTAATCTTTGGCTTTTTTTGTTGGGGGGATAAAGTCTGTTTTGGTCAGAACAGATTTGCATTAGTCAGGCTGCCATCACAAAATACCATAGACTGATTAAAAACAGACATTTATTTTTTCACAGTTCTGGAGGCTGGAAGTCTGTGATCATGTGCTAGAAAGTCAGTTTCTGGTGAGGGCTCTGTTCCTGGCTTGCAGACAGCTGCCTTCTTGCTGTGTCCTCACATGGTGTGTCCTCACATGGTATGTCCTCTGTGCCTCCTCCTTATAGGCTCTGTCTTTAAATACAGTCACATTGGGGGTTAGGGCTTAAACATTTGATTTTTGAGTGATATAAACATTCAGTCCCTAACAGCCAGTACAGTTCATGCTTTTTGTTAATTCAGACGGAAAGTGCGCCTTCTGACAGTGCGCCTTAAGACAGGTGGAGATGTATGTTGTGCCTGAAAAAGCAGAGCTGCTTGCTGCCCCTGGATCTTGGTGAAGAGCAGGATTCCTATACCTTCACAGGGAGCACAGCTGTGTAAGCGCAAACGCTAAGCATGTCAGGTCAGAATTCTAGATTTCCCCTCCCAACGTGCAACTCCACCTCCTTTCAGAATGACTGGACAATTTTCCTTTTGGGAAAGGAAGTTCGTGGTTACAGTCCCTGCTCATCTTCAGGAACCCTCTCTCTTATGTGTCCAAAATTCTTCTGGCTCACGGTTGTCTGAGCTAATAGGGGTGTGTGTGTGTGTGTGTGTGTGTGTGTGTATGCTTGCATGTGTTGGTTCAGGCATCATTCAGTTGTTCTTGGCCTCCCTGGCGTGCCTGCATCCATTGTGAGATGGTGTCTTCAGTAATTTGTGCTAATTTGGCTGACTCAGGGACTCTGTAAGAACTTCAGCATCTCAGCAGCTAGTCAGGTGGTGCAAGCAGCCATCAGATGCCTGTCAGTGGCTACTGTGGCTTAACCAAATAGGAGATTGCTTTTCTCACATACCAAGAAATTTGGAGGCCAATAGTGCAGGGCTATCAGAAACCCAGGTTCTGCGTGTCTTTCCATTCTGCCCTCCTATGTGTGTAGCTTTCATCAGGTTTTCAAGACAGATGAGTGGCCAAATCTCCAGTTTCAGACAAAAAGAAGGAGGCAGACATGTCAGATCAAGTCCATCCTTTTTAACAACCTTTCCTCTAACCACCCCAATCCTAACAGCTTCTGTTTGTATCTAATTGGCTACATGTGCCACAGGCCATTCCCAGATGCAAGGGAGCCCAGAGCTGAGCTTTTTAAGCTGGCACCATGCAACCCTGAATAAATTTAGCATCTGTTGCCAAGGAAAAGGGGGGAATGCCTGTTGGGCAGGGAACTGGCAGTGTCTGCCACAATGCTGCTGTGGTTTGAATGTGTTCCCCAAAGTTCATGTGCTGGAAATTTGACCCCCAACACAGTAGTGTTGGGAGGTGGGGCCTAATGGTAGGTGTTTGGGTCATGGGGGCACCACCCTCATGAATAGATTTATGCCATTATCATGGGAGGGGTTGGCACCCTCTTGTCTCTCTCATCCCCTCTTTGCCCTTCCATCATGTTTGATGCAGCAGGAAGGCCCTGACCAGATGCTGGTGATCTCACCAGATGCTCATGATCTTGGACTTCCCAGTCCCTAGAACCATAAGCCAATAAATTTCTGTTCATTATAAATTCCTCAGGTTGTGGTATCCTGTTGTAGCAGCACAAAATAAGTGAAGACAAGTGCCTTTCAAACAATATTCTCTGCCTTAGAGGAGGGGGCTGCCTGACCTGGGGATAGATGGAGGAGGACAGCTGTGTCCTCACTGCTTCCCTCTTCTCTTGAGCAATTCACTTCTGGCCCAAACTCTCCAGATGCCCCTCAGTAAAACAAAGTCCACGAAGCTGACTGCATTGTTGCTCGAGTGGTTGTCCACTCAACAGCCATTAGCTCAACAGCTGCTGGGTGACAGTCACTGTTCTAGGAGCTGGGAATACAGGAGTGAGGAAGACAATCCCCAACTTCCTGGAGCTGGCATCATCTAGGGAGGGGAGACAACAATAAACAGATAAATGTGATATGATTAGGTTCTCTACTGGAAGATGAAGTACCCTAAGAGGATAGAGAGGAGAGGGATTTTTAAATAGTGTAACCTGAAATGACTTACTCAAGGAAATGACATTTGAGCAAAGACTGGACAAGTGAAGGGATGGCTGTGGGCTCTCCGGGTAAGGGTAAGAACTTTCCCCAAGCAGAGGCATTCTGGCTTGTTCTGGGAATCGCAGACTGGCCCGAGGGCTGGGGAGGAGGATGTGGGCAGTACGGTGGGGGAGGTGCACAGTTAGGGCCATACGGGGTCAGGGAGACTGTGGTGGGACTTAGGATGTTTCTTTCTGAGTGTGATGGGAAACCATCTGGAGCGCTTAGCAGGGAACTGACATAATCCTCTAGCTGCTGTGTGGGGAATGGACTGTAGAAAGGTCAAGAGTGGAAACAATTAGGAAGCAGTGCAGGAGCCCGAGAGAGAGAGCATCTGTGCCCTCAGCGTGGCCCCGGTGGAGGTGGTGGGGAACAATCAGGGCTGGGATGTATTCTGAAGGACATTAAGACCCGACGTGGGGTGGGAGAAAAAGAGAGGAGTCAAGGATGACTTCAAGAATGTCCCCCTGAGCAAATGCCCCCTAGAGGCTGTGGGGTTCCAGGAAGGTTTCCTGGCTCTTTACAGACTGACACCCTGGTGGCTGCCCAGCTGGCTGCTCCCAGTGCTGCTCTTGGTACTAATAGTAATCAACAGATCAGTTTTTGCTTATTAAAAAAATTTTTTTTTGAGACAGGATCTTGCTCTGTCACCTAGGCTGGAGTGCAGTGGTGCTACCATCACTCACTGCAGCCTTGACTTCCAGGACTCAAGCCATCCTCCTGCCCCAGCCTCCCAAGTAGCTGGGACTATAGGGGTGTGCCACCACACCCAGCTAATTTTTTTATTTTTGTAAGACAGGGTCTTCCTATGTTGCCTAGGCTGGTCTCCAACTCCTGGGCTCAAAAGATCCTCCCACCTTAGCCTCCCAAAGTGCTAGGATTACAGGTGCGAGCCACCATGCCTGGCCCACAGTTTTTAAATAAATAAGCACAAATGTAAGGTTGCGTCTCTCCCTATCACTCATTTGCATTTTATGTGGAGGAAAACGGGGCTGGGCACCATCAGAGCACACGGCCCACCTCACCCACGCCTCTGAGGTGCTGGGACAGAGGCACCTGGAATTGCTCCTCTCTTAGGACAGTGCCTACGGAAGCCTCCTGCACACAGGGGGATCGTGCACTGTTTTGCTTTTCTTCCTAAAAGAATCCCTGGATTTTGAGTGGGCAAACCTGGAGGGTATGTATCTCATGAGATCATTACCCAGCATGTGGGTGTCTCACTGGGAATAAAAAGGTTTTCTATGGTCAGGACATGGTGCAGAATGAGTTGCTGTAGGATATTAATTGGGTGCTGAACAGACAAGGAGGGGCAGGTTAAAACTCCCATGCTGATCAGTAATGGGACTGCACCTGTGAATGGCCACTGCACTCTAGCCTGGGCAACATAGTGAGACCCTGCCTTCTTTTTTTAAAAGTAGGGGGCTTCCTTGTTTTAAATGTGATAGCATGGCATTGTAAGGAAATAGAACTCTATTTTGGGACTGCATTCCTAAGCCATTTCCCCAACTGGAGGGTTAAAGCTTAACACTGGGTGTTTCTGAGGTTCTCACACAGTGAGGCACTGGGCAGAGTGTGACATCCTGGCTGCTGACCAAGGAAGGACTTTGCAAGGAAAGGCTTCCTTGGGAAAAAGACAAGAGGACCGTGAGGGGCACACAGCTGGTGTTCAGTGACCACGTGCCGACTCTGACATCTACTAACACACATAAAACGAACACCCACTATGGGCCAGGCACTGTTCTAGGTGCTGGGTAAACATGATCAAATATAATGCCCACTGCGCCCGTCGTCAGGGAGCTCCAGAGGAAGACAGGTGTGACAAATGACAAGAGACTTCCAATGGGAGATGCTGCAGGCTCAGGGACGGAGAACAGCTGTGGGCAGGGCCCATCTCTGTGAAGAGGGAGCGTTGCAGATGGGACCAGAGGTGGGGGTCAGGGTGGCTGCAGATGGAGCTTTTGGGACCTGGGTGTTGACCCCATGATGGGAAAATCTCGTGAGACAGTGCAGCTCTGGGTAAAATGTGGATTCTGGGCTGGGCGCGGTGGCTCACGCCTGTAATCCCAGCACTTTGGGAGGCTGAGGAGGGCAGACCACAAGGTCAGGAGATTGAGACCATCCTGGCTAACATGAGAAAACCCCGTCTCTATTAAAAATACAAAAAATTAGCCGGGTGTGGTGGCAGGCACCTGTAGTCCCAGCTACTCCGGAGGCTGAGGCAGGAGAATGGTGTGAACCCTGGAGGCGGAGCTAGCAGTGAGCCGAGATCGCGCCAATGCACTCCAGCCTGAGCAACAGAGTGAGACTCTGTCTCAAAAAAAATTCACACACACACACACACACACACACACAAATGTGGATTCTGTTTTCAGCTGTGTGTGTTTGGAGGGAGGTGGGTGTGGACATGGAGACCCTTGCATGCTCCAAGTTGCCTTTCAGGAACTGGGCTGTTTAGAAACAGACACAGCCTATGGTGCAGGAGGCCAAGGCCACAGGAGCCACGGGACACTCATCCAGGCATCGTGCCCCTCCCATTAACCCAGGTCCCCCCATGATTCTTTTACAGCCACCGCAGGTTTCAACTCAATCGCCGAAAATGAAGATGCCCTCCTCAGACATTTGTTCCAAGGCTATCAGAAATGGGTCCGCCCTGTATTACATTCTAATGACACCATAAAAGTATATTTTGGATTGAAAATATCCCAGCTTGTAGATGTGGTGAGTAATCCTTGGCACTTGGCTAAAAAGAACATGCATTCCTTAACCTGTTTATGAGTCTAAAATATATTTTTTCCCTATGTCTGCCATTTCATTTTTAAAAATAATTTACTGTGAGAGAAAATCTGCCCCCAAGAAGCCACTAAAATGACCCAAGGAAAGAACGAGAAGTTGTCACGGGGTAAATTTTCATTGCAGCACTGTTAGTGTGGGACGATTTGCTGTGGGGAGGATGTGGTTGCTAAGATAGTCATTGCTCCTGGCCCAGTTTGCTGAACACCCAGGGAGGAGGGCTGGGAACTGCAGAGAAGAAGGGCTGAGCCTGGGGCTGACGTGCTGTGATCTTGGATCCTCCCTGGCTGTGCCCTGGGCTGGTAGGGGGTTCTGCAGAGAGACAGGGTGGTAACAACAGTGCCCAGAGTAAGGCCCATTCCTGCTCTCCCTAGGCAGCCCGGTCACCTCTCCTGAACTCACCCATGCCTTCACATTCTAATTTTCCTTTTGAGCTTGCCTTTCTGCCATGATTGTGTTCTTAGAAGAAACCAGTGAACTTTAACTCCCTAAATGCAACAAAATTGTCCTGCTATGATCCCCAAAGCCCCAGAAGAATCCTCCTATGTTGTCCATATTCTCCACCCCACTACACACATGTGCGCACACTCACCTGCCCTGGCTGGCTCAATACCCCAGGATTCCTTCTAGGAAGTCATGCAAAGCCCATCTCCAATTTAGCTATTATTTCCCTCTATTTTGTACCTTCATTATTATTATTATTATTGTTGAGACAGAGACTCTGTTTCACACAGGCTGGAGTGCAGTAGCACAATCTTGGCTCACTTGCAACCTCCATTTCCCAGGTTCAAGTGATTCTCCTGCCTCAGCTTCCCGAGTAGCTGGGATTACAGGCATGTGCCACAATGCCCAGCTAATTTTTGTATTTTTAGTACAGACGGGGTTTCGCCATGTTGGACAGGCTGGTCTCGAACTCCTGACCTCAGGTGATCCACCCTCCTCGGCCTCCCAAAGTACTGGGATTATAGGTGTGAGCCACTGCGCCCAGCCTACTTTGTACCTTTAAAGTGCCTTCTGGGTTATCCAATTTTATGTACATATAGCCACAATGAACTGCTACTTGTTTCAGTTGTTTTTCATTTTAAGGAAAATCTGCATGCCATTTGACTATTTATATGCCATATGACTGTTTACATGCCATTTGACTATTGTAAATTGAGAGTCTTTTGCACTTTTAACACCTCAAAGGTAAGATTCGGATAGATTTTTCTAATCAAAACCAAACAAAAAACAACTGGGTGTAGTGGTGTGCACCTATAGTGAGCTCCTTGGGGGCTGGGGTGGAAGAATGGCTTGAGCCCCAGAGGTTGAGGGTGCAGTGAGCTATGGTGGCACCACTGCACTCCGGCCTGGGCAACATCTTGAGACCCCATTTCTAAAACAACAAAAATCACAACTTATTTTCACTTCAACTTACAGTATTTTTTTAATTGTCATTTTCTTAGGATGAAAAGAATCAGCTGATGACAACCAATGTGTGGCTCAAACAGGTAAATTTCAATCCGAGGATTGTGTCTGCTAACCCAGTCACTTATTTTCTATTTAGAAAGGCTCCCATCTGAAAAACAATTATTTAAGAAGGCATATCGTGTTCCTCAGGGAGATTTGCGGGAAGGGTCTATGGCTTTTATTTTCCGTTGTGAGTGTTGGGGAGTTGATCCTGGCAAGCCCCTGAGTACACACTGTTGTGCATGGTTGCTCCCAGCAGTAGAGCTGCTCGTGGAGCGGGCAGAGGTGACTCTCCTGCCATAAGGCCTGGGGATGGGCCCTGGGACCACTTAGAGAAAACAACAAAGAGCCTCCAGGATGCACCACTTTCCCCCAGGTAGGGAACTGAAGCTGGGTGGGAAAATTCAGGGCTACATCCTCCCTAGCCTTCTCTGGTCCTCTGTGGGTAGAATCTACCTCTAATACCTCTTGTTGCTTCCAAGGAAGAACTGAACCCTGAATGAGGGAATAACAGGGCTGCCCATTATTAATTTCAGAACAGAGTGAAGCCTGAAACAAAATGATGAATATGTGTTTTCCTGACATCACTGAAAATGCATTTTGAATCGTCCTCAGCTTTCTTCTTAGATAATTGCTTTTAGCTTGGCTAGAGCTTATTTCCTAAAGTCAGGGGAGTGTGCCCAAAGGAGTTTGTTCTAGGATTGTCAGTAAATAATTACCATTCAAATCCCAGTTTCGCATATGTTATCTACAAAGAGAAAATATTGACATTTGATAGCAGGTAAGAAGTCTGGTTTATCCCAGCTACTCGGGAGGCTGAGGCAGAATTGCTTGAACCCAGGTGGCAGAGGCTGCAGTGAGCCAAGATCGTGCCACTGCATTCCAGCCTGGGTGACAGAGCAAGAGCCTGAGTCAAAATAAATAAATAAATAAACTTGGTTTAATTGCTTGTGTTTTTATTTTGCCAGTGGTTTTTTTTTAATTTAGTTTTCTCATATTTATTTACATATTTATCTGAGACACAGTCTCATTCTGCCGCCCAGGCTGGAGTGCAGTGGCATGATCTCGGCTCACTGCAACCTCTGCCTCCCAGGTTCAAGTGATTCTTGTGCCTCAGCCTCCTAAGCAGCTGGGATTACAGGTTCCAGCCACCACGCCCAGCTGATTTTTGTACTTTTAGTAGAAACAGGGTTTCACCATGTTGGCCAGGCTGGCCTCAAATTCCTGGCCTCAAGTGATCCGCCCACCCCGGCCTCCCAAAGTGCTGGGATTACAGACTTGAGCCACTGTATGTGTTTATTTATTTTTTAGATTCAGGAGTTACATGTGCAGGTTTGTTACATGGATATATTGCGTGATGCTGGGGTTTGGGCTTCTAGTGAACCCATCACCCAAATAGTGAACATCATACCCAACAGGTAGTTTTTAATCTTATTCCCCTCCCTCCCTCCTTCCTTCCCTCCCCCTTCATCACTTTTGGAGTCCCCAGTGTGTTTTGTTCCCATCTTTGTGTCCATGGTTACCAGTTGTTTAGCTCCCACTTCTAAGCGAGAACATGTAATATTTGATTTTCTACAGTTTTTTGTTTGTTTGTTTTCCTTTTTCTTTTTCTTTTTTTTTTGAGACCGAATCTCACTCTGTCACCCAGGCTGGAGTGCAATGGCACAATCTCGGCTCACTGCAACCTCTGCCTCCCGGATTCAAGCGATCATCTTGCCTCAGCCTCCTGAGTAGCAGGGACTACAGGCACATGCCACCACGACCGGCTAATTTTTGTATTTTTAGTAGAGATGGGGTTTCACCATGTTGGCCAAATTGGTCTTGAACTCCTGGCCTCAGGTGATCTGCTCACCTCAGCCTCCGAAAGTGCTGGGATTACAGGCGTGAGCCACCGCACCCACCCTAAGTATTTTGTCCAGATATTGCCTAATTTGCCCCATAGTTTTAAAATATTCCTGGTAGGATATCTTTCTGCTAATGCTTTATAAGGAGCAATGGATACAAGAAACAGCAAGGAGTTTCCCCCAGCTTCATTTCATGTCATCAAATTTCTCCCACCCAACAATTTTAGTGAGATTTGGAGAACTATCATGATTTTCAGTGCTTTCTACTCATCTGATTCTCTAATCAGTAGAAACGGTCTGAATATTGTTTTACTTGCAAATAAAAATATCCAGAAGAAAATAATAAGCTTGGAATGTATATATAAAAATACCATTTAAATAAACATACCTTGCTATACACCCATCTAATTCCCCAGTGACTTACCCACTTTTGCAATTCAGAGGCCGTAGAATTGGGAAGTATTTTGAGTTGATAGAGGCCAAGAAGAAATCCCATATTCAAGCTTGCAGGGGAGAAAAGAACCCACACTTTCCTCTTAAGATGAAAACAGGCTTAGAAGTTAACAAAAAATCAAACAAACACACAAACCTTTACCTGCACGCTTCCTTCCCCCACTGATCTCTCTTTTTTTTTTTTTGAGTCTGTGTCTCACTCTGTCACCCAGGCTAGAGTGCAGTGGGTCGATCTCGGCTCGCTGCAACCTCTGCCTCCTGGGTTCAAGAGATTCTTCTGCCTCAGCCTCCCGAGTAGCTGGGACTACAGGCACGTGCCACCACACCTGGCTAATTTTTGTATTTTTGGTAGAGATGGGGTTTCAGCATGTTGGCCAGGCTGGTCTTGAACCCCTGATGTCAGCCCAAAGTGCTGGGATTACAGGCATGAGCCACTTTGCCTGGCCGAGATTAACCTCTAATCTCTCACAGAAAGCCGGGGTCCAGGGACTTTGGGCCTTCATATGGGGATAGTAGGTCTTTTCAGTTTTCTTGTGCTTTTGAAAATAAGGAGTCATTTTGGCCAAAGAGAACAGCATTAGACACAAAAGAGTGGACGCCGAGGGCCCTGAGGGCCTCAGCTACAGCTTTGGAAAGGACTTCCCACAGAGTGTGCCACCAGAATCCCAGAAGCCTGGTGGGTGTCTTCAAATCAAGGTGGAATTAAATCCTGAAAGTCAATTCAATACCCAAAACCAAGCAGGAGAAATCCACAGGCATGGAGCACACTGACACTTGGAAAAGTCAGCCCACTGACTGAAGTTCCCATTTAACAGAAGCAATGAGAATAATCGACTTTTTAAGGTATAAATATATAAGGTATAAGTGCAGTTTTGTTACACAGGTATCTTCGCAGTGCTGAAGTCCAGGCTTCTAGTGTACCTAAATACTAATGTACATTGTAACCATTAGGTAATTTCTCATCCCTCATCCACCTCCCACCCTCCCACTCTTCCGAGTCTCCAATATCTATTGAGATTAATATACTTTAATTGTGTTTAATTCACAAATGTATAAATGAGGTTTATCTCATTTAAACCTCTCTACCACCTGACTTAGGAATAGAGACATCATTACCCCTGTTTTATAGAGATAGAAGAGTCCAGTCCTCATCTGGCAGGAATCTGGGTTTCCTAACCCCTGGCCAGGATCTTTCTGTCCATATGCAGCCTCCTCCTTGAACACTAAGCCCTGCTTCTAGATCACAGGAGGAGCCAAAGCAGGAGAAACGAAGCTTCACATTCCAGAAAACTACAGAGGATATAGTCAATGCGACGTCTATTTGCACAGATTGAGTTCGGAGTGGGAAATGTTACAGTGGATATTAGCTAATACGCGCTGTTATGGCACAGACAACGTTGGGGCAGAAAAGAGAGGTCATTTTTATAACAGTGGGTGGCAAGAAGGGAAGGCTGCCTGCAACAGGAGGCATTGAGCTCTTCCATGATGTTATTTTTATGCTTTTTAAAAAAAGCTTTTTGGCCGGGCGTGGTGGCTCATGCCTGTAATCCCAGCACTTTGGGAGGCTGAGGCGGGTGGATCACAAGGACAGGAGATTGAGACCATCCTGGCTAACACGGTGAAACCCCATCTCTACTAAAAATACAAAAAAAAAATTAGGCGGGAGTGGTGGCGGGCACCTGCAGTCCCAGCTACTTAGGAGGCTGAGGCAGGAGAATCGGTTGTACTTGGGAGGTGAAGCTTGCAGTGAGCCGAGATCGCATCACTGCACTCCAGCCTGGGCGACAGGGCAAGACTCCTTCTCAAAACAACAACAACAACAAAAAAAAAAAAAAAAAAACAACTTTTTAAAGCTATATGGATTAAAGAAGGCTGAATGATTAAAAAAAAAAAGATGAAAAAAGAAAACCAAGATAAAACAGATATTTATAAAAAGCTATCATTGGTGTTTTACACAGATCTTAGTTCCAGAGCAGCTAATAATAAGATTTACTGAGTACTTATTAAGTGCCCAGGCACTATGCTAACTGTGTAACGGGAATAATCCCATTTAATCTTCACAGCCATCCTATAAGGGAGGTTCTATTACTATCCTAACTTTGCAGATGAGGAAACTGAGAACTGGAGAGTGGAAGTGACTTGCCCAGGGTTAAGCACTGTTAGGGAAGTCCGACTTATGTAGAGAAATCTTTCACTTGCCTTAGACTGGAGGGAGAGTTTGGAGAGTGTCCTGTTCTCCTGTTAGTCCTGTTCCTGTATAATTTCCTAACCCTGGTCTTCTAAGGCTTTGATTCCTCAATCTCCGGAACATCTGATGGAGTTGGTCTAGAAAGAATTCAGGAGAGAATGAAGTTAGGATCCACTCCATCTTCCATCCATTCACCAGGATTTATTTACATCCTATTTGCCAGGCGCCCTGCTAGATCCTAGATGTATAAAGAGTAACACACAGCACCACCTGAAAGAAGAGGACATAGCGTTAGTTACCAAAAAATAATTATCATGATAAATAGCACAAAGAAAGTACATATAAACCACTGTGGTGCTTAAAAAATGACAATGAAACAGGAAGAAAGCCAGGGAAAGCTCCCAAGAGGAGGGGATATTTAATTTGAGTCTTACAGGACAAACAGAAGTTCTACAAGCCAAAAAGGTGGAGAAGTTGTGAACCACCTGAATAGTGAATAGTAGTCCAATAACATCACTATCCAAAAGCTCTCACATTTGAGCAAACCCATTGGTAACTCTTTGCAATCATCTCTGTGTCCCTCAGTCAAAATCAAAACAAAAATGTCCAATTCCCCCTCTTTCCTCATTTGCCTCCCAGACACTGAAAAATGTTCTCTAATTCATATCCACATGGAGAAGAAAATTCTACATACTTGGAACAAAAGCATGTTCCGTGGTAGCGCATGCAAATGAGATACTTGTGGGGTTTTTTAAGCCAATTCTCCCGTCTTATCCTCTGTTCCCATAGCTCTCCTCTGGTATATTTAGACACTCTTCTTCCACCCTCTCAACCAAAGAAAGAACTTTATAAAGCACAAATCTAGTGACATCCAGAGGAAGTCTTCTACATGGTGCTATTTTTATTTTATTGATTTTATTTTGCAAACTAGTTTGTCTTCCTCCTTTGTACTTCCAGACAGTAATCAAAACCCTACAAACTATAAATATATTGTTAACATTGACTCACTAGAACTACATGAGAAAGTACTTACTGCCCCAGCCCCTCAGATCCTGCTCTGTCATATCAAGGTTAGGAAAACGTGGAAAGCACCTTAGAGACAATGAAAATTAAACTGACCTTTTTTTTTTTTTTTTTTTTTTGAGATGGAGTCTTGCTCTGTCACCCAGGCTGGAGTGCAGTGGCATGATCTTGGCTCAGTGCAACCTCCGCATCCTGGGTTCAAGTAATTCTCCTGCTTTGGCCTCCCGAGTAGCCAGGATTAAAGGCGCCGGCCACCACGCCCAGCTAATTTTTGTATTTTTAGTAGAGACGAGGGTTTCATCATGTTGGCCAGGCTGGCCTCGAACTCCTGACTTCAGGTTATCCACCCGCCTTGGCCTCCCAAAGTGCTGGGATTACAGGCGTGAGCCACTGTGCTGGGCGAAACTGACCTTTTTTGAAATGACACAAGGGTTGGCCCTTTTGCCTAGATGTTACAATAGTAATAATCACTATGACAACAAATGCCAAATTTACTCAATCCATATTTCCTGAGAGCCTACTCTGCACTAAGTGATGCAGGGCAGGTGAACCCCAAAACTGGGGCTTAGCCTGGCTTCACGGAGGAAAGAACTCAAGGACAGCGGCGGCAGAGATACTGCTCCCTACAGACCACGGCTACCCGCCAGCAGTGTGCCCAGACAAGGGCTGCAGGCATATTTATACCCACCTTTAATTATATGCAAATTAAGAGGCAGTTTATGCTGGAATGTCTAGGTGGGTGGTAACTTCCAGGTCATTGCCATGGAAAGGGGTGGTAACTTCTGGGTATTGCCATGGCGATGGTAAACTGACATGGTGCCCTGGTGGCCGTGTCTTATGGAAAGCTGCTTCTGCCTGGCCCTGTTTAGCTAGTTCTCAATCTGGTCCGGTACCCGAGTCCCCGCCGCCAGAGTCAGTTTCACCTTCTGCCTCATAAGGCCCTGAGCTGGGCGCTGTTGCATATAAAAGTAAGACAATGAGAGGACTAAATGACCTGGCTTCGCTGTAGCTGAGACAGTTTGTTCTCCTCTCCCCATGACAATCCTGAGGAAAATAAAACTGCTGGAATGTCTGCCAAGGCCATCTTAAAGTAGCAGTGTCTTTCCAACAGCTGATGTCTGTTTTAGATCAACCAAAAGTTCAGCAAACCTGAAGGCCTTATTGGATAGACCCCTGGAGCTGATTTCTCAGGAAAAATAAGAAGCAGACCTCTTGTGGAAAGGTCGGGCTAGTCCTAGAGGTCTGGGTGATCTCTCCAAAAGTCTACCATCCACAACCTGGAATGGCACTTAGAAGTTCATGAATTCATCTCAGATCTTTACTCATGATCTGATTTTCCTTCCTTTTCTGCAACCTTACTCTGATCTTAGCAAAGGAGGCCAAGTTTGGACTTCTTATTCAAGTGGACCCTGGTAAGAATTGAGTAGGGGTCAAAAGGCCTGCTATATAAACTTGAGCAAGTCACTTCACCTCTCTGACCCTCAGTCTCTGCATCTATTAAATAGAGGTAATGCCTAGCTCACAGTGTTGTCTGGGGCGTTATATGAGATAATGCATGTGAATGTGACTAGCTCAATAAATGTCACTTTCTGTTGCTTTCTCATCCTTTTTTTTTTTTTTTTTTTGAGACAGAGTCTCACTCTGTTGCCCAGGCTGGAGTGTGGAGTACAGTGGTGAGATCTCGGCTCACCACAACCTGCGCCTCCCGGATTCAAGTGATTCTCCCACCTCATCCTCCTGAGTAGCTGTGATTACAGGCACGTGCCACCATGCCTGGCTAATTTTTGTATTTTTAATAAAGACGGAGTTTCACCGTGTTGGCTAGGCTGGTCTGGAACTCCTGACCTCATGTGATCGCCTGCCTGGGCCTCCAAAAGTGCTAGGATTACAGGGGTGAGCCACCACGCCTGGCCTTCATCCTTAATAACAAATCACATTTCTTGGACTTAATAACTCATGAATTTAACAGGAATATGAAACATATAATATGCCATGTTGCTGCCTTTAAGATTAAAATGAATCAACAAGAATTTGGCTTTAAGAATTTCACATCTAAGATGACTGGAGATCCCAGGGATGTCCCAGAGACTGCAGATCAAGACAACAGCAAAGAGTATTTGTTCCTTATTATCTTTTGGTCCTATTAGCATTGAAGTAAGAATAATTTGGGGACTTGGCCGAGTGCAGTGGCTCACACCTGTAATCCCAGCACTTTGGGAGGCCGAGGCAGGCAGATCACGAGGTCAGGAGATTGAGACCATCCTGGCTAACACAGTGAAACCCCGTTTCTACTAAAAACACAAGAAATTAGCCGGGCATGGTGGGGGTGCCGGTAGTCCCGGCTACTCGGGAGGCTGAGGCAGGAGAATGGCATGAACCTGGGAGGCGGAGCTTGCAGTGAGCCAAGATGGCGCCACTGCGCTCCAGCCTGGGTGACAGAGCGAGACTCTGTCTTAAAAAAAAAAAAAAAAAAAAAAAAGCCTTACTATTTAGGTTTAAATAAAATTTGGCTCTGGGTTGTGGTTTAGCTAGACATTTATGAGTGATCGTTCAGGTAATACATGTAAGAAAAGACAATTTTAAGGGATGATATATATTTGATATGGATTTGAAATTGCAATTTTCTGAATGAGGAGGCCTAGAGTTGGAGTGTTTTTCCATTTTTTTCTTAGTCATAGATTAACTTTGATATTTGGCTCTGACATATCCTGTGAGCTCCTATTTCCTGCAAAAACACAGCTCTCAAGCCGGGAACTGCTGTGATGTGGAGCTGGTGTTTGACAACGGCTTTGAGCATCTCAGCTAGAACACACTATGCAAACACGGAATATTATTTCTCATCTCTTACCCTAAGAAGGGAGAGACAGGAGCTTAATCCCCAGATGCCACCAGGGTTTCAGAGAGAACAAAGAAGTGACCAGAAAACCTCACAGCCCCTTAGATAACAAGATAGAGGTTTGGGCTCTGGCTCCTCAGCTGGGCACTGCTGACTCCGCCACTTGCAAATGTCCTGTGGCTTGTGCCATTCTAAATCCACAGAGGTCCTGGTCTACAGGGCACAGCTAGCTCTGTGGTGAACACACATCCTGGCAGGAATTGGGTGGGCTGGGCGTGGTGGCTCCTGCCTGTAACCCCAACACTTTGGGAGGCCAAGGCGGGAGGATCACTTGGGGCTAGGAGTTTGAAACCAGCCTGGTCAACATAGGGAGTCCCCTGTCTGTACAAAAAATAAGAAAAATTAGCCAGGCGTGCTGGTGCATACCTGTAGTCATAGCTACTAGGGAGGCTGAGGTTGGAAGATGGTTTGAGCCCAGGAGGTTGAAACTGCAATGAGCTATGATCACACCACGGCACTCCAGCCTGGGCGACAGAGTGAGACCCTGTCTAAAAACAACAGAAAAGAAACTGGATGAGCCCTCTGATGGGCATCTCAGGGAGAACGTTCTGTGATTCCCTGTCTGATAGCAGAAGGACACTAAGGTTGTGAAGAATGCTCTCTCACCCTTGCAAAGCAATGCAGCAGCTGGAGATCAGTGACTTGTCCAAGTTGTACAGCTAGTAAAGCACAGTCCTAGTGTGGAGCTCAGGGCTTGTGAGTGGAGTCCAGTGTGCTTTCTCTTTTGAGGCCACCAGTGTAAGCAGTATTGACCACAAGTCCCACCTAGACTCTTTTTCTTTACTGGTTAGGAGCAACTGAGTCTGCTCTAGATCCCTTTAATATCCTCCTCAAGGATCTAAAGGCAGCCCGCATTCATGCTCTCCTTCCTTCCTGCCCCAGCACCTTCCCACAGGCGGTTCCATCTTTGGCTAGCCTTCTGCCTGCCCCATGCAACCCTGCCCCACTCAGAATCCTTCTTTTTTTTTTTTTTTTTTTTGAGATGGAGTCTTGGTCTGTCACCAGGCTGGAGTGCAGCGGCATGATCTCGGCTCACTGCAAGCTCCGCCTCCCGGGTTGAAGCGATTCTCCTGCCTCAGCCTCCCAAGTAGCTGGGACTAAAGATGTGTGCCCCCACGCCCAGCTAATTTTTATATTTTTAGTAGAGACGGGGTTTCACCATGTTGGCCAGGATGGTCTCGATCTCTTGACCTCATGATCTGCCCGCCTTGGCCTCCCGAAGTGCTGGAATTACAGGCATGAGCCACCGTGCCAAACCCTCAGACTCCTTCTTACCCTGCTTGTTTAGTCTAAATGTCATCTCCATGGAAATGCCTTCTCTGTCTACTCCACTGTTCTGTATCCCATACCCAAACTGTCTCCTTTATAGCAACTGTCAGGAGGTGTAGGTATTTATTAGTTGACTGGTTTATCATCTGAGTTAGCCCCAGGATAAGAGGTTGAGGAGCTGTGCTCAGTGCTAGTACATGCCTTGCATATTTGATGAATGAATGAACTCTTTGAAAACAGTGAGCCCCGTAAACCACTATCTCTGTTTTATCTCTGGTCACAGCTGTTAATCCTGCTGTTGAAGGTCACGTAAGCAACACAAATCTTTCTGACTTAAAAATACCTCCCCCTGAGGCTTGCCCTAGTTCTCTTAGAACAATTTATAAAGCTGGTATTTGTTTGCTGCAGTTTTGCAATTTGCAACAAGACAGAAGTGCTAGAATTTTAGTCATCCCCCATTCTCCTTTGCAGGATAGAACTGGGTGTAGGTAAAGACCTTCGGTGCCTGTAGAAGGAAGGAAACTGGATCCAAGAAGCAGGTGATTTCGTTTCCATCAATCTTTAGGTTCCAGATGGAGGAGCTGTGCATTTGGGCTCATTAGCTGTGCTCACTAAAGATGGACCTGGAGCATGACAGCACAGCCCCAGCCGGTCTTCTCAGGTCTGTGCCTGTCCCCAGTGCTCTTAGCTATGTGCTTGCAGCATGCTGCAGCTGCACAGCCACCCAGGTTCTTCCCGGGATCAGCTGAGAACCTTTTAGTTGCAAGTGACAGAAAACCTCACATAAACTAACACTAGCAAAAAAACTTACTAGCTTTCACAATCGGAAAAGTCCAGGGACAGGGCTGGCTTTACCTGCAGCTTCATCCTGGGCCCCTGCTATATTCCCAGGACCTGGTTCCTCTCTGGGAGTCTCTGGGCTCCCTGTCCTCTGTGTTGATTCCATTCTCATCCATACCCTCCCCCAGAAGCAGGATGTCTACATCAACTCCAGACTCAAAATGCTTCCTATAAGCCAGGCGCAGTGGCTCACACCTGTAATCTCAGCACTTTGAGAGACTGAGGCAGGTGGATCACTTGAGCTCAGGAGCTGCAGACCAGCCTGGGCAATGTGGCAAAACCCTGTCTCTACAAAAAATACAATAATTAGCTGGGCATCGTGGTGCACTCCTGTAGTCCCAGATACTTGGGAGGCTGAGGTGGGAAGATCACTTGAGCCTGGGAGGCAGAGGTTGCAGTGAGCCGAGATCACACTACTGCACTCCAGCCTGGACAAAAGAGCGAGACTCTGTCTCAAACAAAACAAAACAAAACATTTCCTATGTGCAAGTTCATCAGGGAAAGACTGTCCCACCTCTTTTCCAGTGGTCTCAGAAGCCCTGTGGTGTCTTGCCAAATCTGATTTGGTTGCCTGTTGTCCCTGAAAATCACAGTGGGCAGGTCTGAGAGGCAGACCTGGAGCAGAAGGATGCATCAGCTCCCCCAAAAGCTGATGGATTGAGAGTGGAGTGAGATTGTTCCACAAAAGGAAACTGGGGTTCTGTTACCAAGAGAAGGGCAGGTGAATTCGAGGCAGCAGATACAGCACGTGTCCTTTTTATCTCCTAATCTGATTTCCTCCTCTTTGTATAAAGATCTCTTGGTGGCCAGGCGTGGTGGCTCACACCTGTAATCCTAGCACTTTGGGAAGCCGAGGCGGGTGGATCACTTGAGGTCAGGAATTTGAGACCAGCCTGACCGACATGGCAAAACCCCATCTGTACTAAAAATACAAAAATTAGCCAGGCCTGGTGGCACATCCCAGCTACTGGAGAGGCTGAGGCAGGAGAATGGCTTGAACCCAGGAAGCAGAGGTTGCAGTGAGCGGAGATCGCGCCACTGCACTCCAGCCTGGGCGACAGAGTGAGACTCTATTAAAAAGAAAAAAAAAAGAAAAAAAAAGATCTCTTGGTGTGCCCCTCCTTCCTGTGGCCTTGCCGAAGCAGAGGACGACCAAAGGCCTGTGTCCCTGTGGTGCATTCCTCATCTCATAATTCTCCCATTGTTCATCACTGCACTTGGACACAGTAGAGTATGCTTTTTTGTATAATTCCCCCAACTTTTATTCATGTATTTACTGATTTATTTTGAAACAGGGCCTTAGGCCGGGTGCGGTGGCTCACGCCTGTAATCCCAGCACTTTGGGAGGCCGAGGCGGGCGGATCACGAGGTCAGGAGATCGAGACCATCCTGGCTAACATGAGGCAGAGAATGGGTGAACCCCGGCGGGCCTGCATGACCACCCATGCACTCACCTGGGGAAAAAGGAGATCCGTCTAAACAGGGCCTTGCTCTGTCTCCAAGGCTGGAACGCAGTGGTGCAATCACAGGTGCCTGCAGCCTTGAACACCCAGGCTCAAGTGATCCTCCCACCTCAGCCTCCAAAGTAGTTGGGACCACAGACACACAACTATGCCCGGCTAATTTTTGTTGTTGTTTATTTTTTGAAGAGATGGGGTTTCCCTGTGTTGCCCAGGCTGGTCTCAAACTCTTGGGCTCAAGTGACCCACCTGCCTCAGCCTTCCAGAGTGCAGGGGGTTACAGACGTGAGCCAACTTGCCCAGCTCCCCCTTGGGGGGTGTGGCTTTAACAGATATTTTACTGTTACTTATATATTTTACTATTTAGATATTTACTCATATATTTTACTGTTCAGATATTTACTAAAATATCGTTAAGTAATAGGATATCCTATTACTTAGATATTTTACTATTGCTTATATTTTATTATTACTTTTAACAGATATTTCAATGTATTTTACCATTTGCCTTTTAACAGGTGTTTTGCTATTAAGGCCAAACAGTTTTTCTGTGTTATCATTGTTTTTTTGTTTTCTCTCTTTGATGGAGAGGAGATGGAATGAGCTGCTGTTTAGCCTGAGTACACTGTTGGGCTTTGTATCTATCAGCACCAGAAATACCCGAGAGCTGAGCCACAGAAAGCTTGCTAGAAACAATTGAACTTAGGAGGCATTTTAAGCTACAGGTTTTCCCACTGCAGTGCAGCATGGGGAGAGGTAAAAGCGTGGAGGATCTGGCTTCAGGCAGACCTTAGCTTAAAGCCCATTAAGGCCACCAGGCTGCACATCTCCTGGGGGCCACCTTCACAGCAGACTCAGTGTGCAGGGCACCTCTGGAGTTGTGGCTGCACGGATGATCCAGCCATGTGCAGCAGCCTTGAATCCCGTTTCCCTCACTGACTAGCTGTGTGGCCTCGGACAGGTATTTGAACTCTCTAAGCACTGGTTGCCTCATCTAATACAGCATTAATAAATATTTATTATATTTTAGGCCGGTTGTGGTGGCTCACGCCTGTAATCCCAACACTTTGGGAGGCTAAGGCAGGTGGATTACCTGAAGTCAGGAGTTCGAGACCAGCCTGGCCAACATGGTGAAACCCTGTCTCTATTAAAAATACAAAAATTAGCTGGGCGTGTTGGTGGATGCCTGTAATACTAGCTACTAAGGAGGCTGAGGCAGGAGAATCGCTTGAACCCTGGAGGCAGAGGTTGCAGTGAGCCAAGATTGCGCCATTGTACTCCAGCCTGGGTGACAAGAGTGAAACTCCATCTCAAAAAAAAAGAAAAAGAAAAGAAACCTAGGCTGGGCGCAGTGGCTCACGCCTGTAATCCCAGCACATTGGGAGGCTGAGGCGGGTGGATCACCTGGTCAGGAGTTCGAGACCAGCCTGACCAACATGACGAAACCCCAAACAAACATCAGGAAACTAGTAATAGAAGGAATCCTCCTTAATCTAATAAAGGATATTTACAAAAACCCCCAACACCTAACATAAACACTTAATGGTGAACAACTAAATGCTTTCCCCCAAAGTTCAAGAACAAGGCAAGGATATCCTACTTAACATAATGCTACTCAGTAATTTTTTTTTTTTGGAACGTAGACTCACAGCAGAGTCAAGTGACCATTTATTTTTGTGCCTTTCTCCCTATGTGTATTTCAAGTCTTTTCCAAACAAAGGCCCCAGGAATCTCCAGATTCAATTATGTCCCTGGGGTTGGTCAACTGCTACAGGAGTCTTAGGGAGCCTTGGACAAATGCTAGAGTTACTCATTTACCAACATTAAACACTAGGATAGAAGATGCAGCAAAGCAGGACTCCCTCCTCCGTGGAATGTCCTGATTTCAGATGAGGCGGCAGCCAATGTAGAAAACGCTGGAATTGGCCAGGCGCGGTGACTCACGCCTATAATCCCAGTACTTTGAGAGGCCGAGGCGGGCAGATCACCTGAGGTAGGAGGTCGAGACCATCCTGGCCAACACGGTGAAATCCCATCTCTACTAAAAATACAAAAAAATTAGCCGGGCATGGTGGTGGGCGCCTGTAGTCCCAGCTACTTGGGAGGCTGAGGTGGGAGAATTGGCTTGAACCCGGGAGGCAGAGGTTGCATTGAGCCGAGATTGTGCCACTGCACTCCAGCCTGGGCAACAGAGTGAGACTCCATCTCAAAAAAAAAAAAAAGAAAACACTGGAATTTTTTCCTTGGAACTGGACTGTGGTGAGAGGTGCTTGCCATGAACATAAGCTACTGTCTTTTCTTTTTTCTTTCTTTCTTTTTTTTTTTTGAGACAAAGTTTCACTCTTATTGCCCAGGCTGGAGTGCAATGGCGCAATCTCGGCCCACTGCAACCTCCACCTCCAGGGTTCAAGCAATTCTCCTGCCTCAGCCTCCCTAGTAGCTGGGATTACAGGCATGTGCCACCATACCCGGCTAATTTTTGTATTTTTAGTAGAGATGGGGTTTCTCCATGTTGGTCAGGCTGGTCTCAAACTCCCGACCTCAGGTGATCTGATCACCTTGGCCTCCCAAAGTGCTGGGATTACAGGCGTGAGCCACCACACCCGGCCAGCTACTGTCTTTTCTTTGACTCTTCCTTTCCAGTTTTTGAAGATAAAGCGGGAAATAATCTTCTCTGAAGATACTTGATAAAAATTCCCCAAAATACAAAAACACATGCTTCCACTTCATTGATAAAAATTTACTGCAGTTTGGGCCGGGCGCGGTGGCTCACGCTTGTAATCCCAGCACTTTGGGAGGCTGAGGCGGGCGGATCACGAGGTCAGGAGATCGAGACCATCCTGGCTAACACGGTGAAACCCCGTCTCTACTAAAAATACAAAAAATTAGCCGGGCGTGGTGGCAGGCGCCTGTAGTCCCAGCTACTCGGAGAGGCTGAGGCAGGAGAATGGCGTGAACCCGGGAGGCGGAGCTTGCAGTGAGCCGAGATTGCGCCACTGCACTCCAGCCTGGGTGACAGAGCGAGACTCCGTCTCAAAAAAAAAAAAAAAAAAATTTACTACAGTTTGGCGCGTGGGTCTAGTTCAGCTGGCAGATGAGCTGATTGATACGTTCACCCCGATAGCCAAGTATGCCCATCTCCTTGAGGAAGCCCACTCTATTTTTGGTAGCATGACGGGCCACTGAGAGGTGGAAAGGGCACAAGAACCATGAGATCTCCTGGAAATGCTTCCTCAGGTGCTCCTCAATCACTGTGTTGTCTGTCAGAGGGATGGTCTTATTCTTGACCTTGACTTGTCCACGTTTCAAAATGAGTTCCCAGACAGACTTCAGATTTGGAAATCCCTAGGTCACATAAGTTTCCACTACGCGCAGCATTTTTAGGTTCTGGGGGATGACTTTTACAAAGACACCACTAAAAATTTTCTTTAGGCGAAGTCTCGCAATGGTTCTCTGCACCAGTAAACTCACGCCATCAATCCTTTCTGTGCGTACAACAAAGGCCAAGGAATGTTTATCCGGCAATTCCAAGGTGTGGTTTCACTTCTAGTCGTCTGAGACGCACCTTGTCACATTTCTGTCATCAGGAATCATGTACGAATGATTCCAGTTGTTTAAACCTGAGCCCTTTTCCTTTCCTCTGGTCCTTCTTTGCCAAAAGTGCCTGCTTTGCCTGGGTGGCTGTGAGGGCTTGATAAGCCATCCTCATTTTCAAGAGATTTTCTGGAACCAGAGATTTTTCTTTGCTCTTGCTCTGCCATCTTTCTAGTGTTGCAGCTACTACTACTCAGTAATTAAGGCAAAGAAAAGCAGTCAAAGTTGTTCAGATTGGAAAGGAAGAAATAAAACACTCCACTTGCAAATGACATAATTGCCTATGTAGAAATTCTACAGAAAAGATCCCAAAACTCAATGAGCTAAGCCAGGTCACAGGACATAGGGTCAATATGCAAAAGTCGATTGTATATTTAGATACTAACAATGAACGACTGGAATTTTAAAAATTAAATGACTTTTTTTTTTTTTGAGACAGAGTCTAGCTCTGTCTTCCAGGCTGGAGTGCAGTGGTGCGATCTCGGCTCACTGCAACCTCCGCTCCCAAGTTTAAGCGATTCTCCTACCTCAGCCTCCCGAGTAGCTGGGATTACAGGCACCCACCATCGTGCCCAGCTAATTTTTGTATTTTTGTAGAGACAGGGTTTCACCATGTTGGCCAGGCTGGTCATGAACTCCTGACTTCATGTGATCCACCCGCCTTGGCCTGCCAAAGTGCTGGGATTACAGGCGTGAGCCACTGCCCCTGGCCTACTTAGGTATAAATCTAACTAAATATGTGCAATGCCTGTAAGCCTAAAACTGCAAAACACTAAAAAACAACAACAAAAAAATCAAGACCTAAGTAAATGGAGACATAAATAATATTCCTGGGCCAGGAGAATCTATATTATGATGCCAGTTCTCACCAAACTAATCTGCATATTCAAATCAATCACAATTAAAATCTTGGCAGGATATCTTATAGATAGCTACAAGCAGATTCAAAATTTTACCTAAAGCTATAATAACCAAGACAGTGTGATACTGGCAAAAAGACAGACGCACAGGGCCGGGCACTGTGGCTCACACCTGTAGTACCAGCATTTTGGGAGGCCAAGGTGGCTGGATCACTTGAGGTCAGGAGTTCGAGACCAGCCTGGCCAACATAGTGAAACCCTGTCTCTACTAAAAACACAAAAATTAGCCGGGTGTGGTGGCACATGCCTGTAATCCCAGCTACTTGGGAGGCTGAAGCATGAGAATTACTTGAACCTGGGAGGTGGAAGTTGCAGTGAAATGAGATCACACCACTGCACTCCAGCCTGGGGGATAGAGTGAGACGCGGTCTTGAAAAAAAAAAAAAAAAGGACAAAGAAAGAAAGACAGATACAGAGATCAGTGAAACAGAACAGTCCAGAAGGGACCCATGCACATACACAGTTAACTACATTTTGACAAATGTACAAAGGAAGATCCATGGATAATGTTTAGTCTTCTCCACAAAAGGTGCTGAGACAATGGGACCCTCACATGCAAAAGAAAATGAACCTCAACCCATTCCTGCACCTTTATAAAAGATTAACAGACAATGGATCTTAGACCTAAGTTGAGGCTGGTGGGTCACAAGGTCAAGAGATCGAGACCATCCTGGCCAACACGGTGAAACCCCATCTCTACTAAAAATACAAAAATTAGCTGGGCGTGGTGGCATGCACCTGTAGTCTCAGCTACTTGGGAGGCTGAGGCAGGGGAATCGCTTGAACCCAGGAGGCAGAGGTTGCAGTGAGCCGAGATTGTGCGACTGCACTCCAGCCTGGTGACAGAGCGAGACTCTGTCTCAAAAAACAAACAAACAAACAAACAAAAAACTACAAAATTTCTGGGAGAAAGCATATGGGAAAATCTTTGTGACTCTGTGTTAAGCAAATATTTCTTAGATATGACACAATCCATAAATAATAAAACTGATAAAATGAACTTTTAGAATTTCTGACTTGTGAAAGACACTAGTAAGAGGAAAAAAAGACTGAGAGGTTTGTAAATCAAATATTTGACAAACCACTTTTATCCAGAATGTGTAAAGAACTCTAAAAACTCAGTAAGAAAACAAACAACTTGATTAAACATTATGCACTTCACCAAATAAGATACATGGATGGCAGATAAACACATGAAGAGATTCATGATTAGTCATTAGGAAAATGCATATTAAAAAGCACAATGAATCTGGGCTCAATGGCTCATGCCTGTAATCCCTACACTTTGGGAGGCGAGGCAGGAGAATTGCTTGAGCCTAGGGGTTCAAGACCAGCCTGGGCAACATAGGCAGACTTCATTTCTTTTTTTTTTTTTTTTTTTTTTTTTTAGTGGCGCAGTCTCGGCTCACTGCAAGCTCCGCCTCCCGGGTTCACGCCATTCTCCTGCCTCAGCCTCTCTGAGTAGCTGGGACTACAGGCGCCCGCCACCACGCCCAGCTAATTTTTTTGTATTTTTAGTAGAGACGGGGTTTCACTGTGGTCTCGATCTCCTGACCTCGTGATCCGCCCGCCTCAGCCTCCCAGAGTGCTGGGATTACAAGCGTGAGCCACCGCGCCCGGCCTGCAGACTTCATTTCTACAAAGCAAAATAATTAGCCAGGTGTGGTGGTATACACCTGTGGTCCCAGCTACTTGGGAGCCTGAGGCAGGAGCAGAAGGATCACTTGAGCCCAGGAGGTTGAGGCTATAGTGAATCCTGATGTTACCATAGCACTCCAGCCTGGGCAAAATAACGAGATCCTGTCTCAAATTAAAAAAAAAAAAAAAAAAAAAGGCCAGGCGCCGTGGCTCACGCCTGTAATCCCAGCACTTTGGGAGGCCGAGGCGGCCGGATCACGAGGTCAGGAGATCGAGACCATCCTGGTCTAACTCAGTGAAACCCCGTCTCTACTAAAAATACAAAAAATGAGCCAGGCATGGTGGCAGGCGCCTGTGGTCCCAGCTACTCGGGAGGCTGAGGAAGGAGAATGGCGTGAACCCAGGAGGCGGAGCTTGCAGTGAGCGGAGATCGCGCCACTGCACTCCAGCCTGGGCAAGAAAGCCAGACTCCGTCTCAAAAAAAAAAAAAAAAAAAGAAGAATCTAAATGCATTGCTAAGTAAGGAAGTCAGAATTGAAATGTTATGTTGATTCCATTTACATGACATTCTAGAAAAGCTGAAATTATAGAAACAGAGAACGAATCAGGGATTTCCGAGGGTTGGAAATGTGGGAGGGGTTGATTACAAAATGGCAGCACCTGGGAAATATTTTGGGCAAAAAAACTGTTTTGGCATCTTAATGCCTGCAGTTATTATACAGCTATTTGCATTAATAACTGTAAACCAAAGAGTGAATTTTATTGTAAGTAAATTTTTACAAAGTGCATAAAGTGGAATTGAAACAAACCACAAATGCTACTATGTCAGTTCCCTCCAAGATCTCTGAGACTCAGACCTACCAATGATAGTATGAGTCTCCTTAGCAGGAGACAAATTATTCCTAGGAAGGAGATTATATTTGCTCTTCAAAATAGGGAGAGGTGGAAGAAAAAAGAGAAGCCCCATGAGCACCAAGTAAACATGGTGAATACTTTATTATTGGGCTCTTAAATTGTCAGTTTCATATGCATGATTTCCCACAAATATCATGCCATTGTCCGGGCACGGTGGCTCATGCCTGTAATCCCAGCACTTTGGGAGGCCAAGGAGGGCGGATCACGAGGTCAGGAGATCAAGACCATCCTGGCTAACACGGTGAAACCCCGTCTCCACTAAAAAATACAAAAAATTAGCCGGGCATGGTGGCAGGCACCTGTAGTCCCAGCTACTCGGGAGGCTGAGGCAGGAGAATGGCATGAACCTGGGAGGCAGAGCTTGCAGTGAGCCGAGATCACGCCACTGCACTCCAGCCTGGGCGACAGAGCGAGACTCCATCTCAAAAACATAAATAAAATAAATAAATATCATGCCATTTTGTTATACTTCAGATTCTAGCTTTTTAAAGGCCCATACATCTTAAACTTTGTTTTTTGGGGATCAAGTCTCAAAAATGTTGTCTAAGACAATGTTTCCTCTGGGGTGTGGAGTTCCATCATTCATCAGGCATCATGCATATTTCAGTATTTTACTATCTAGTGACATCATCCATCTGCTGACTCCTGATGTTTTAATGACAAAGTTGGCATCACTGGGCTCTGGGAAGCCTCATGCTGGGCATGCCCTTCTAACTCTCTGAACTCCTGCATCCTTACTCACCTATCCACATGAGGGGCTGTAGAATATAAAAATTTAATTTTCAGATCAGATTTCCTATGATTCTGGACCCAAAAATCTTTTTAATAGAGTCCACTCTGCTGTGATTGGGTCATCTATACATCATCCTCTTGACCTTCACAGTCTGATCAATTCATGGTCAGGTTTATTTATCTAGATTCATCAGCCCCTGTAAAACATGCCATGTGATTTCATCCTTATGAAGAAAAATGTGTAAGCGCCTGGAGGCTAACAATATTAGGAATGTAATTTAAAATTATAATTGGGAGCTTCAAAAATAAATTCAGATTAAAACTTAAAAGAAAATGCCGGGAAAACATTTTTTTTTTTTTTTTCCTGAGACGGAGTCTCGCTCTGTCGCCCAGGCTGGAGTGCAGTGGCGCAATCTCGGCTCACTGCAAGCTCCGCCTCCCAGGTTCACGCCATTCTCCTGCCTCAGCCTCTCCGAGTAGCTAGGATTACAGGCGCCAGCCACCACGCCCAGCTAATTTTTTTGTATTTTTAGTAGAGATGAGATTTCACCGTGGTCTCGATCTCCTGACCTCGTGATCCACCCGCCTCGGCCTCCCAAAGTGCTGGGATTACAAGCGTGAGCCACTGCGCCCGGCCGGGAAAACATTTTTTATTGGATACAGGTTCTTAGGTGATCAAGAAGAATTCATGGAAAATGGATGTCTCATATTAACATAGCAGGTGGATGTTCGTCCAAGCCTCTTGAGTGGTATTCAAAATCACTTGTACCTGTTAGCATGTGATTAAAGTATCACTGGACCCGCCCTCCTAGAATAAACTGAATTAGACACATCATTGCTTTTCTTTTGTTTGTTTGTTTGTTAAGAGAAAATAGGCTGAAAAGATAGATATGAATTAGTAGCGTTTGTTGCAGAGCCTCTTCGTGGTGAGGCAGATATGGTAATTTTGGAAATATGTAGCATGCAAAGTGTGTGGGCCTGGGTGAGATCAGAGGCCAGGCTGGCTCAAGGTGAATCCTGTACTGAGTCCCCAATAGGGTCACGCAGTCCAACTGGGACAATTTCCTTTTCTTAATAAAACAGTGGCTTGGTAAAGCTAACAGAAACTTGAAGTTTTCAAGATCTAATACACTGAACTTTCAGAATAAAATCACAGTGTACTAATTTCATGCAGGAATGGACAGACCACAAGTTACGCTGGAATCCTGATGATTATGGTGGGATCCATTCCATTAAAGTTCCATCAGAATCTCTGTGGCTTCCTGACATAGTTCTCTTTGAAAAGTAAGTATCACATTGTTTCTTACTTATGGGGAAAAAAATAACTTTTTAAAAAAGTGAAAAAAGAAAAGTAAATATCACAGAAGAAAACGATTTTGGTCAGATTAACACTAGGAATAGAAAATTCTGATTCAGGCAAAATGCTTAAAAGAAATATTCAACTTTAAATTTAAAAAATTGTTTATTAAAACAGTTGCCTGGCATTGTGGTAGAAAAGTCCTAAAATAGGGCAGGGTGCGGTGGCTCATGCCTGTAATCCCAGCACTTTGGGAGGCCAAGGCGGGCGATTCATGAGGTCAGGAGTTCGGGACCAGCCTGGCCAACATGGCGAAACCCTGTCTCTACTAAAAATACAAAAACTTAGCTGGGCATGGTGGCCGGTGCCTGTAATCCCAGCTACTCAGGAGGCTGAAGCAGGAAAATTGCTTGAACCCAGGAGGCGGAGGTTGCAGTGAGCCGAGATGGCGCCACCGCACTCCAGCCCGGGCGATAGAGTGAGACTCCATCTCAAAAAAGAAAAGAAAAGTCATAAAATAGAAATAGTCAATGCTGGGAAAAAGAACAAAAACTAGCAGGTGCTCCACCGACTGCTAAGGTGAAACTGCTTTGATTGCAGCGCTGACGGCCGTTTCGAAGGCTCCCTGATGACCAAGGTCATCGTGAAATCAAACGGATCTGTTGTCTGGACCCCTCCCGCCAGCTACAAAAGCTCCTGCACCATGGACGTCACGTTTTTCCCGTTCGACCAACAGAACTGCTCCATGAAGTTTGGATCCTGGACTTATGACGGCACCATGGTTGACCTCATTTTGATCAATGAAAATGTCGACAGAAAAGACTTCTTCGATAATGGAGAATGGGAAATACTGAACGCAAAGGGGATGAAGGGAAACAGAAGGGACGGCGTGTACTCTTATCCCTTTATCACGTATTCCTTCGTCCTGAGACGCCTGCCTTTATTCTATACTCTCTTTCTCATCATCCCCTGCCTGGGGCTGTCTTTCCTAACAGTTCTTGTGTTCTATTTACCTTCGGATGAAGGAGAAAAACTTTCATTATCCACATCGGTCTTGGTTTCTCTGACAGTTTTCCTTTTAGTGATTGAAGAAATCATCCCATCGTCTTCCAAAGTCATTCCTCTCATTGGAGAGTACCTGCTGTTCATCATGATTTTCGTGACTCTGTCCATCATTGTTACCGTGTTTGTCATTAACGTTCACCATAGATCTTCTTCCACATACCACCCCATGGCCCCCTGGGTTAAGAGGCTCTTTCTGCAGAAACTTCCAAAATTACTTTGCATGAAAGACCATGTGGATCGCTACTCATTCCCAGAGAAAGAGGAGAGTCAACCAGTAGTGAAAGGCAAAGTCCTCGAAAAAAAGAAACGGAAACAGCTTAGTGATGGAGAAAAAGTTCTGGTTGCTTTTTTGGAAAAAGCTGCTGATTCCATTAGATACATTTCAAGACATGTGAAGAAAGAACATTTTATCAGCCAGGTGAGTAAACTGGTGGTATTCCTGATAATGCTGCCATAAATGTAGGCCAAAGACAAATATTTTGACATCTATTTACAATAAAATATTGTCATGGTTTAAATGTGACATTATAAGACATGCTTTTTATACATATAATACTTAAAGCAAGCCCTGACATAACATAGCCATATTAGTATGAATTTTTAGGAAGTAGTTCACAAAAACATAAGGAGCAAAAGTGAAGCAACTGTGGATTAAGCATTGTTTCTTATAATTGTTTCTTATAATTCTATATTAAATAATTCAATTACACATTTTAAGTTCATTATCCTGGTCTCTGGTAATTTATCTCTCATTTTTCCTGGGATGATAAATATGTTCAACCACAGTATTTAGAAATAAAAGATCAGAAAGAATGAGATTTTTAAATTAATATAAAATTTAGTGTTACAACAGATATTTTGGTGAGGAAAGAGGATGTGGTTATTTAGTTTACAAATTTTTTTTTTTAAGTGTGGGCCAGGCACAGTGGCTCATACCTGTAATCCCAGTACTTTGGGAGGCCAAGGCGAGTGGATCACTTGAGCGCAGGAGATCGAGACCAGCCTGGGCAACATAGTGAGACCCTGTCTCTACAAAAAATTTAAAAATTAACTGGGTGTGGGTGGGCATGCTTGTCCTAGCACTTTGGGAGGCTGAGGCAGGAGGATGACTTGAGGCCAGAATTGAGACCAACCTGGGCAATAAAGCAAGACCCTCATCTCAGAAAAAAAAAAAAAAAATAAAAGAAGAAGAAGAAAAAGGAGAAGGAGAAAGAAAAGAAGTAGTGTGGGAAGAGTGTGAATTTCAGACTGAAAACAGTCCTGGGTTCAGATCATAATCTGAATGACTTAAGACAAGTTACTTAACCTGAGCCTCAGTTTTCTGAACCCTACCTTGAAAGGTTTGTGTGAGGCTTAAATGACATAAAATACAAACATGCACAGTGTACCCAGCACACAGGGGCTCAGCTCTGTTGTATAAGCAGTCAACAAGTGTGAATTCTTACCTTTCTAATTATCATCCTCATCCTTCTTTTTTTTTTCTTTTTTTTTGAGATGCAGTCTTGCTCTGTCACCCAGGTTGGAGTGCAGTGGCATGACCTCAGCTCACTGCAACCTCTGCCTGCTTGGTTCAAGCGATTCTCCTGTCTCAGCCTCCCGAGTAGCTGGGACTACAGGTGCACACCACCACACCTGGCTAATTTTTCTTGTATTTTCAGTAGAGATGGGGTCTTGCCATGTTGGCCAGAATGGTCTCCATCTCCTGACCTCGGGTGATCCACTGCCTCAGCCTCCCAAAGTGCTGGGATTACAGGCATGAGCCACCGTGACTAGCCCATCCTTCTAAACAGTCCTTCCCCCGTGGAATGAAAATATTATTTGACATGCAGATATTCAGCATAAAAAGTGACCTGTTGGGCCGGGCATGGTCAACAGATCAAGACCATCCTGGCCAACATGGTGAAACCCGATCTCTACTAAAAATACAAAAATTAGCCAGGCATGGTGGCGGGTGCCTGTAGTCCCAGCTACTTGGGAGGCTGAGGCAGGAGAATCACTTGAACCTGGGAGGCAGAGGTTGCAGTGAGCTGAGAGTGCACCACTGCACCCCACTCCAGCCTGGCGACAGAGCAAGACTCCATCTCAAAAAAAAAAAAAAAAAAAAAAAGTGATATGTTGCCTAAAGCAAGTTACATATTTTCAGTTTATATAATAACTTCAATTTATAGGGTTCAAGTATTTTACTCTAAAATTGATGAAAATTAGTGGCAAGAGCCTGATCCCATAAACAAAGTGATGAAAGAATTTTTTTTTTTGAGATGGAGTCTTGCTCTGTCTCCCAGGCTAGAGTGCAGTAGCTCCATCTCGGCTCACTGCAAGCTCCGCCTCCCAGGTTCGTGCCATTATCTACCCTCAGCCTCTTGAGTAGCTGGGACTACAGGCACCCGCCACCACGCCCGGCTAATTTTTTGTATTTTTAGTAGAGATAGGGTTTCACTGTGTTAGCCAGGATGGTCTTGATTTCCTGACCTCATGATCCACCAGCCTCGGCCTCCCAAAGTGCTGGGATTACAGGCCTGAGCCACCGCACCTGGCCAAGAATTTTTTTTAGAAATATCCTTCTACATTTTCTCTTGCGTTCACAGACACTGCCTCAAATATCCTCTTTCTTAACAATCTGTCATGTTTTTCATCCACTTAAAATTGTTTTTAAAAGCACTAGAAAAGTGACTGCTGCTAGACAAGAAACATTCAGCTGTCAAGTTGGGAGGATTTTTTTTGTTTGTTTCTTAACATCTTTTAAAAACACTAATACAGGACCGGGCACGGTAGCTCACGCCTGTCATCCCAGCACTTTGGGAGGCCGAGGCGGGCGGATCACGAGGTCAGGAGATAGAGACCATCCTAGCTAACATGGTGAAACCCCGTCTCTACCAAAAATACAAAAAATTAGCTGGGCGTAGTGGCCGGCGCCTGTAGTCCCAGCTACTTGGGAGGCTGAGGCAGGAGAATGGTGTGAACCCAGGAGGCGGAGCTTGCAGTGAGCCGAGATCACGCCACTGCACTCCAGCCTGGGCAACAGAGCAAGACTCTGTCTCAAAAAACAAACAAACAAACAAACAAACAAACAAACAAACAAAAAACCACTAATACAGGCCGGGTGTGGTGGCTCACGCCTGTAATCCTAGAACTTTGGGAGGCCGAGGCGGGTGGATCACCTGAGGTCAGTAGCTCGAGACCAGCCTGGCTAACATGGTGAAACCCCGTCTCTACTAAAAATACAAAAATTAGCTGGGCATGGTGACAAGTGCCTGTAATTCCAGTTACTCGGGAGGCTGAGGCAGGAGAATCACTGAAACCCAGAAGGTGGAGGTTGCAGTGAGCCAAGATTGCACCACTGCAGCCTGGGTGGCAGAGCGAGACTACGTCTCAAAAAAGCAAAACAAAACAAAACAAAAACCTAATACAAAGATTGCTTTTTTTTCCCCCAAGACGGAGGACATTTATTTACTCTAGAGGGACGAGGACTCCCCTTCCTTTCAGACTTCTCCAGCCAGTCGTGTCTTGACTTTGTGTTCATGGACCTGTTGCCCACTCTCTGCACCTCCCCTTCCTAATAAAGGGGACTCGGTCTCTTGTCTCCTTCATGAATTCCTGTCTTGGCCTGGTCGGTTCTTCTCCTTGGCAGCACCCTTCCTTCTGGAGCTGCAGCACAGGTGGAGTGGAAGAAAAGAAATCCTGTGACATTTGGCCACAAAAACTCTTCAATTATAAATTTGTGATTCTTTTCATACGTGTATCAGGAAGCACCCTAGTAAGATATACTGGCTTACTAAGATATGCTCTGTCTCCTGGGTTCAAGCAATTCTCCTGCCTCAGCCTCCCAAGTAGCTGAGATTACAGGTGCCTGCCACCATGCCCAGCTAATTTTTGTATTTTTAGTAGAAAGGGAGTTTCACCATGTTGGCCAGGCTGGTCTCGAACTCCTGACCTCAGGTGATCCCCTACCCAGGCCTCCCAAAGTGCTGGGATTACAGGCGTGAGCCACCACACCTGGCCTATACTGGCTCTTTATTCACGTAAAAATCAGACTTTTCCCATTCTGATCAGGAATGTTGACATATGCATACAGAATTCTATTGTTTCTATTTTCCTTCTTCAGTGCTGATGAGAGGGTTCCAAGCTGCTTCTTTTGGGCACAATCAGCGAAGTCCCTGAAAGAACCTGAGCCTGTAGTGTGGTTGGGACATTAGATGCATTTTGAAAACTTAAGTAAATGCTGTAAATCTGAATGTTACTCTTTTTAAATCCCTTGAGATGAATACAGAACAGTTGCTCAGTGTCTTGAGTGAAAGGCATCTTTTTCTCTTTTGCAGGTAGTACAAGACTGGAAATTTGTAGCTCAAGTTCTTGACCGAATCTTCCTGTGGCTCTTTCTGATAGTGTCAGTAACAGGCTCGGTTCTGATTTTTACCCCTGCTTTGAAGATGTGGCTACATAGTTACCATTAGGAATTTAAAAGACATAAGACTAAATTACACCTTAGACCTGACATCTGGCTATCGCAGAGACAGAATCCAAATGCATGTGCTTGTTCTATGAACCCCGACTGCGTTGTCTTTGTGGAAGTGGAACATCTCCTCATGGGAGAAACTCTGGTAAATGTGCTCATTTGTGGTTGCCATGAGAGTGAGCTGCTTTTAAAGAAAGTGGAGCCTCCTCAGACTCCTGTCTTGGCTTCCCCAGACATTCAGAGAGGGATCATAGGTCCAGGCTTGAGCTCACATGCGGCCAGAGTGCACAAAAAGCTGTTGCTACTTGGTGGAGGAACACCTCCTAGAAGCAGCAGGCCTCGGTGGCGGGGGAGGGGAGATCCACCTGGAATTTAAGGAGGTCACGGTGTCAAGCTATCTGTGTGGGCAGAGCCTGGATCTCCCACCCCACACTGGCCTCCTTGGTGGTTTTGTCTGAGCTGCAAACTGGGGCCGTGTTGTGCTTCTGCAGCAATGGGCCAGGCAAATCTCAACAAGAGTTTCGGGATTACACTGGCAGGGCAGCTGGCGCTGCACACTTAACAATAACACAGATTCCCGGATGCCTGGCCTACCGAAGCAGGTGGTATTCATGGTTTATTCCCAGCATGATAAGGCTTTCAGATGGTGAAACTGGAGCCCACTGTGAGGTATGACTTGCTCTTTTGTTTTGTTTTGTTTTGTTTTGTTTTTTTGAGAAGGAGTCTCGCTCTGTCACCCAGGCTGGAGTGCAGTGGCACGATCTCAGCTCACTGCAACCTCTGCCCCCTGGGCTCACGCCATTCTGCCTCAGCCTCCCGCATAGCTGGGACTACAGGCGCCTGCCACCACGCCTGGCTAATTTTTTGTATTTTCAGTAGAGACGGGGTTTCACCGTGTTAGCCAGGATGGTCTCGATCTCCTGACCTCGTGATCTGCCACTTCAGCCTCCCAAAGTGCTGGGATTATAGGCGTGAGCCACCGCGCCCGGCCGACTTGCTCTTAAAGCAAGCCATGCATACCGAAATAACTCACAATAGAAACAAAGCCCTTTGCTACCAGAAGTGGATTCATTAATACCCATTATCTTTTCGTAGTAAACTAGTATACAGAACATTCTCTGATTAATGGTTTTTGATGTCACCTCATCTAATCGGATCCATACCAACACTATCCCCTATGCTCCACCTTCTGTTTCCTTGTCTCCTGGCACCTGGCTGGGCTTCACCCCCACCCACCATCATTCCTTCTCTAAGACTCCGAGGGGAGTGTGCTCAGGTTCTTCTTGCCCTCCAAAATTGCGGCCGCTGCCAAATCCTTCCTGAATTTTAGCTTAAAGCAATTTTTCTCTCTGCCCAGTTATAAATCCAAATCCCTTTCTGGAGTACTTTTAGGCATGGCTCTTGCAAGCAGTTTGCAATCTAGGCTGGGTGGAGTGGAGTGGCTCACACCTGTAATCCTAGCACTTTGGGAGGTCTAATCAGGAGGATTGCTTGAGGCCAGGAGTTTGAGACCAGCCTGCTCTCTACAGCAAGACCCTGTCTCTACAAAAAACTTAAAAAATTTAAATTTTAACAATTTTAAATGGTGATGTGTGCCTACAGTCTCAGTTACTCAGGAGGCTGAAATGGGAGGATCACTTGAACCCAGTAGTTGGAGGCTGCAGTGAGCCGTGATTGCTCCACTGCACTCCAGCCTGGGCGACAGAGCAAGACACAGTCTCTTAAAAAATATCTAAGTGGCTGGGCGTAGCGGCTCAAGCCTATAATCCCAGCACTTTGGGAGGCCGAGGCAGGTGGATCGCAAGGTCAGGAGATCGAGACCATCCTGGCTAACACAGTGAAACCCCATCTCTACTAAAAATACAAAAAATTAGCCCGGTCCATGCCTATAGTCCCAGCTACTTGAAAGGCTGAGGCAGGAGAATCACTTGAACCCGGGAGGCAGAGCTTGCAGTGAGCCGAGATCGCGCCACTGCACTCCAGCCTAGGCAACAGAGCAAGATTCCATTAAAAAAAAAAAAATCTAAGCATGAAACACCTTCACATATTGTTACCATTGATGTATTTCGTCTTATTAATGCCATTTAGTTTGTGTTTTCTGTATAACATTTTGTTGTTCCTTCACCTTTTTCCCTTCACCTTTTTCCCCCTTTTTCAGCTTTGGCCGAGTTTGTAGTTTGTCCATTCCTTCTTTGCCCTTAATGGCTTGAAAGTTACATGTCCACTTCTATTAATTTATTAATAAACGTTCAACTTTTTAAATCAATGTTGAGAATTAGTGTTTGTGGCTGCCACTTTCTACACAAAATAATTTCTTTAGGACCCTCACTTCCCCTCACCTTCATTTCACTTTTATCACCTTCCACATTTTCTTTAAGTCATCCAAAATTTTAGTTCTATATGATTAATTTTTATATTATGTGTTCCTTTCCCTAAGAACCATGTATTGGCCACACATTTTGTCCACAACCACATAGCAAACAATTTCATTTCTTTGTTCATCATTGTTTTTTATCTTAAGCATTCCTCTTTTTCTGCTTCATTTCTTCCATTATTTTAGAAGAACATGTCTTCAAGTAATTCTTTCAGGAAATATCTGAGTTTGGTAACCTTCTTGAACCCTTGCTTTTCTGAAATTGTAATTTATTTTGCCCTCACATTTAAATAATGGATTGGCTGGGTATGGAATTCTGGTTCAAAATCATTTTCCCTCGGAGCTTTGAAAACATTATTGTTTAATATCCCGTGCTCTAGATGGGAAGCATGATGGGGTTGATTATTATTCCTCACTCAATAGGTCCCTCTAGGGTTTCAGTTTCCCAGTCAGTAATAAGTATCGACAAAAAGAGTCAAACTCTGCAAAATATTTGAAGAGATGTATTCTGAGCCAAATGTGAGTGATCATGACCTGTGACACAGCCCTCAGGAGATCCTGAGGGCATGTACCTAAGGTGGTCAGGGCACAGCCTAGTTTTATACATTTTAGGGAGACAGGAGACATCAATCAAATACATGTAAGGTTTACAATGGTTCCTTTTTTTTTTGAGATGAAGTCTTGCTCTGTCACCCAGGCTGGAGTGCGGTGGCGCCATCTTGGCTCACTGCAAGCTCCGCCTCCCGGGTTCACTCCATTCTCCTGCCTCAGCCTCCCTAGTAGCTGGGACTACAGGCGCCTGCCACCATGCCCAGCTAATTTTTTGTATTTTTAGTAGAGACGGGGTTTCACCGTGTTAGCCAGGATGGTCTCGATCTCCTGACCTCGTGATCCGCCCGCCTCGGCCTCCCAAAGTGCTGGAATTACAGTTGTGAGCCACCGCGCCCGGTCTGCAATGGTTCTATCTAGAAGGGCAGGACAACTCAAAGCAGGGGGGTTGGAGGGGGTTTCCAAGTCATAGGGAGATTTTAAAATTTTCTGATTAGCAATTGGTTGAAAGAGTTATTATCAATAGAAAGGAATGTCTGATTGACAATGAGGGGTTGTGGAGATCAAGGTTTTATCATGCAGATGAAGCCTCCAAGTAGCAGACTTCTGAGAGAAGAGATTGCAAATGTTCCTTATCAGACTTCAGATCGGTGTTGATGTTAATTCTGCTTGGCTTTTCCTGAATTCCAAAAAGGAGGAGGGTATAGTGAGGCATATCTGAGCCCCACTTCCATCATGGCCTGAACAAGTTTTTCAGATTAATTTTGGGCTGCCCTGGCCAAAGGAGGGGACCATTCAGATGGTTGGGAGGCCTTAGAATTTTAGTTTTGGTTTACAGGAGTTATGATTCATGCATGACTTTTGAAGCTCTCCGCTGCTCTAAATTTCTACACTTTGGATAATTTTACTGGAGCTTTCAGTTTTTAAACCACACAACTCATTGTAACTTTGTTCCTTTGGGAAAATTGCATCTGCTTTATCAGTACTTCAGGATGGGATTTGCAGGAATACATTGTAACGAAAATCAAGGATTCCTTGCCTTAAATTATTGATGGGATTGCGGATTCAAAGGGCAAGCCACTATTCCTCTCCTTTTTATTGAGAATACTATTGACTTTAACACACCACTTAACTTTAACTCTTAGTTTGCTAGGTAAATGATGTCAATCTAAAATAATCAAAAGGGTCAGAATCTAGTTTAAGCAGTTTATTCAAGTGCAAAGTTTGAGGACAACCCTTCCAGGAAGCACAGATTCCAAAGAATGGAAGTCAGCATTCCAAAGTCAGAAATTTGGGATCACTTTTATAGACAAAGCTTAGGGAAGTTTAACAGAATTTCAACCTCTTTCTATGTAAGGCTTAATGCATAGTCACAATGTTCTCATTAGTCAAGGTGGTTCTTTTCTTTTGGGAAAAGTATATTTAACATTCTACACTAAAGATGGAACTGTCATGGGGTCCCTGTTTGGGACACCATCTGGCCTGAGTTAGGTGCAGGATAACAAAGGAGGCAGTTAATCTATCACAGTGATCAGTGTTTGGAAGAGGGAGGTCTGGTCTTTCCTAGTCAATGACAGAACAAGGACAATGAGGAAGAAAAGTTAAGCTATAATCTAAGAAACAGACGTTACAACAACATGCCATATAACTCAGATCACAGCCACATCTCTCTCAAAGCTTAAAGCATTTGGGGGTTTCCAACAGCTTTTAAGTTTTATTTATTTTCACAATGATGATACTAATTTCAGAAAAATGTGTTTAGATCTGAATTCAGTTTCAAATTTTGAAAAAATGCCAGTATGAGCCAGGTGGGGTGGCTCATGCCTGTAATTCCGGCCACATGGGAGGCTGAAACAGGAGGGTCACTTGAGCCCACGAGTTGAAAGTTTCAGTGAGCTATGATTGTGCCGCTGCACTCCAGCCAGGAGCGGCAGAGTGAACCCTCATGTCTAAAGCAAAATCAAAACAAAGTTAAAAAAAAAAAAAGGAAAATATCGCATGAAACACCTTCTACAGGAAGCTTCTTACTGATCAGACACAGATTCAGAAAAGATTATGCCTTCACATGTGTGCATGTAGCCAACGTGGGAGATAATAACAGCTTCAAACACAGAAAAGAACAAATATTTATATAACATAATAATCCTAAGGGAGTAACCACAAATGATCACTGTAAGGCAAAGAAATTTTAATTCCAAATGTATAGCAAGAAAAATCTGTGTGCAAAATCTGCCAATTAATCCAAGAAGTGGAAGTTGCAAGAACGATTTCTCTCTGTATCACACTGTGGCAGGATGAGCCGCAGACAAAACCTCTCAGACACCGAGTTGTAGAAGCAAGGGCTTTATTCAGCTGGGAGCATCAGCAAGCTACTGCTTTAAAATCCGAGCTCCCCGAGTGCACAATTTCTGTCCCTTTTAAAGGCTCAGAACACTAAAGATTTCACCTGAAAGGGTTGTGATTGATTTGAGCAAGCAAGTGGTCCGTGACAGGGGCTGCATGCGCTGGTGGTCAGAGAGAAACAGAACAGGGCAGGGAGTTTCACAGCGTTCTTCTATACAATGTCTGGAATCTATGAATAACATCGGTTTCTAAATTATGAGTTGATTTTTAACTACTGGGTTTAGGCCAGGCAGGCCCAGGCCTAGTTTCAGTCTTTGGTTTTACTTACTTGTTTTTTTTTTTTTTAAACAGGTACTGAATATAAAACAATAAAAAACAATATGAGAGGCTCTCTCTCTTCCCTCAACCCGTGTGAGTGTGGGACACAAGTGTGCAGGCACACACACGGGGGGCCACAGAGAGCTGTCCACATTATGTGCAGCCTTCAGATTTCTGCTCACACACCCCCGCCACTGCTCCTCCCGAAGCCTTCATAGAACATATGGCCGCACTGGGCTCCCTGTGTTGGAAAGCCAGTGGCATTTCCAGGGTATGCTGTATGGTTTAGAATATCGTTTCTGTTATTAAGTGAACCTCATTTTCTTAGCTATACCAGCATATTCTCCATCATACCCCCAACAATATCTAATAGAGCTTAGTCCACAGTCAAGGCTTACTTGATATTTGTTGATTAATTAAACCAGATACCAGGAATTTTGGATGAAGTTGTCTAAAATGGGGACAAATGTGTACCCTTGCTCAGCCCCTGCAAATATTTCTAGCTCTGTGTATGTGTGTAATTTTCAGTATGCACCTTAAAAAAACATTTTCTTACATTAAAACAATCTCCAGCCGGGCGCGGTGGCTCACGCTTGTAATCCCAGCACTTTGGGAGGCCGAGGCGGGCAGATCACGAGGTCAGCAGATCGAGACCACGGTGAAACCCCGTCTCTACTAAAAATACAAAAAATTAGCCGGGCGTGGTGGCGGGCGCCTGTAGTCCCAGCTACTCAGAGAGGCTGAGGCAGGAGAATGGCGTGAACCCGGGAGGCGGAGCTTGCAGTGAGCCGAGATCGCGCCACCGCACTCCAGCCTGGGCGACAGAGCGAGACTCCGTCTCAAAAAAAAAACAAAGACAGAAACAAAAAAACAATCTCCAGAATACTATTATCATACTTAGCAAAATAGCAAAATTAATAATTCTACATTCAAGTTCCCCACCTCAAAAATATCCTAATTTGATATTTAGCTTGTCTCAAACAGGATTTGACCCAAGACCGTTTGTTATGCCTCTTAAATCTTTTTTTTGAAACGGAGTCTTGCTCTGTCACCCAGGCTGATGCAATCTCAGCTCACTGCAAGCTCCGCCTCCCGGGTTCATGCTATTCTCCCGCCTCAGCCTCACGAGTAGCTGGGACTACAGGCACCCACCACCACGACCTGCTAATTTTGTTTTTGTATTTTTAGTAGAGATGGGGTTTCACCGTGTTAGCCAGGAAGGTCTTGATCTCCTGACCTCGTGATCCACCTGCCTCGGCCTCCCAAAGTGCTGGGATTACAGACGTGATCTTAAATCTATTTTAATCTGTTTCTTGGCACTGATTTGTTGAAAGGACCAGATCTGTTTTCCCCAAGTATATCTCCCTATTTGGAGTTTGCCTGGTTGCTTGCTTCTGGTGGCATTTAACTTATTCCTTTGTCTCCTCCTGTATTTTCCTGTAAACTCAAAGTTACATTTGTATCCCTAACCATAATTCTGGTTCAATCTTTTTTTTCTTCCCCTGGGACGGAGTCTCGCTCTGTCACCAGGCTGCAGTGCAGTGGCACGATCTCGGCTCACTGAAACCTCCACCTCCCAGATTCAAGCAATTCTCCTGCCTCAGTCTTCTGAGTAGCTGGGATTATAGGCTTGTGCCACCACGCCAGGCTAATTTTTGTATTTTTAGTAGAAATGGGGTTTCACCACATTGGCCAGCTGATCTTGAACTCCTGGCCTCAAGCAGTCCTCCCACCTCAGCCTCCCAAAGAGCTTGGATTACAGGCATGAGCCACCGCACCCAGCTCAATCTTTTTGTTAGGGATGTGCTATAGATGATAACATGGCATTCATATTGTACCATAGTGAGGAGGGAGGCTACTTGGCTATCTGATCATTAGAGTTAAGATTAATCCCTAGATTAAGGTAATGCAAGTCTGATCTCTCCACTGTATCCAGTGGTAAATCTTGTGGTCTAGCCTGTGGCCACAACGCACAGCAAGGTTACAAAAACTCTTAGCTGTGTTCTTGGTCCCTTTGGAGATGGTGTATAGCCAGCTAACATTGGAACATAGTAATTTCCAGAAAGTAATATTCTTATGTTGGAATGGACCTTTCGGTTGTGTCAAAATTCTTTCTCTGAAGCACCTACTGTTATCTACTTAAATTAATTCATTTAATTAACACAGTGATTACCATATATGTTTAACCTGACATGTATTTCTTCTTTGTATTAAAACTTTCTGTTCAGTATGTCAATCAAGTACCAGTGACCATAAAAGTCACTGGTGGCTTTTGGCTCATGGACATAATCTTGGGTTTGGGAAAACTAGGTGAAAGCAGCAATCCGTGCCCAGATGTGGACTGTCACCCCATCAACAGGCAGTGTTGATGGCCATGGGACAGGGCAGCTCGGCCTGCTGTGGAATTAGACATGCTCGTCTGAATGCTCAAGGACAGTCTCAGCTCTGGGCATCAAGAGGAGAGTCAACCAGCCCAGAAGATCATGGTGTTCAAAAGGAAACAATAGAAGGATGAAAACTGTGACATTAACTCAGGCAACGTTAGAGAAACAGCCCTGTGAGGAAGGCGCTATTATCGCTCTTGTTTTACAGATGAAGGTTCTCTTCATCTGCAAAATTCCATGAGGTGGGAGTGGGGAAGGATTCACCCTACTTTACTCGGGCACCCCCAGTCATTGTGGCAGCCAAAACACCCCTTTATACATTTCCAAACACCAATGGGAAATTGTGTGACAGTCTGTGTGTGTGTGTGTATGTGTGTGTAGAATGGGTGCAATGGCATCTCCAGTTGAGAATAACTGATATCTAAATTAATTCAGGATGCTATATAAAATTACCATAGATTGGGTGGCTTCTAAAGTGCAGACATTTATTGCTCACAGTTCTGGAGGCCGGGAAGCCGAAGAAAAGGTGCTGGCAGGTCTGGTGTGTGGTAAGGGCTGCTTCCTGGTTTATAGACGGCCCTACTCTCCCTGAGTTCTCACGTGGTGGATGGGGTGAGGGAACTCTCTGGGGTCTCTTTTATAACGGCACTAATCCCATTCACGGAGTCTCCATCCTCATGACATAATCACCTTCCAAAGGCCCCACCTCCTAACATCATCACATTGGAGTTCAGGATTTAAACTTATGGGTTTGAGGCAGGAACTGTGGCTCACGCTTGTAATCCCAGCACTTTGGGACACCAAGGCAGGCAGATCACTTGAGGTCAAGAGTTCAAGGCCAGCCTGGCCTACATGGTGAAACCCCATCTCTACTAAAAATAAAAATTAAGAAAATTAACCAGGCGTCGTGGCAGGTGCCCATAGTCCTAGCTACTCAGGAGGCTGAGGCAGGAGAATCACTTGAACCTGGGAGGCAGAGGTTGCAGTGAGCCGAGATTGCACCACTGCACTCCAGCCTGGGCAACAGAGTGAGACTCTTGTCTCCAAAAATAAAATAAAATGAAACAAAATACATGTATGGGTTTGAGGAGGGCACACATTCATTCAGTCTACAGCAGCTGGATATGCTGAAGTACTGAGGAGATTGCTTCAAAGTCTAAAGGGGATGGGAGAGGGGAGGTGTGCACATGTGTGCCCCCGTTCTTATTGCCTTGTTCCTGAAACCGCCTTTGTAAAAATTATAACAGTGAAAAAAGAGATCTGACCTAACCTACTCCATCTTGCCTTTAACCTCCAAGCTGCCATTGTTCATCCCTGGATGTAGGCCAAACTAACAGGGAGAAATTTAGTTTATAGTTTTAACTTTGTTGTTATAGTTGTTGTTGTTGATCTTTTTTTGTTTTTCTTTGAGACAAGGTCTTACTCTGTCACCCAGGCTGGAGTGCAGTGGCAGGATCACAACTCACTGCAGCCTCGACTTCCCAAGCTCAGGTGATCCTCCCATCTCAGCCTCTCCAAGTAGCTGGGACCACAGGGAGGCACCACCATGCCCGGCTAATTTTTGTATTTTTTTATGGAGATGGGGGGGGGGTCTCTCTATGTTGCCCAGGCTGGTCTCGAACTCCTGGGCTCAAGCACCCACCTGCCTCAGCTTCCCAAAGTGCTGGGATTACAGGTGTAAGCCACCACACCCAGCTTGATTCTTTCCCCTTTTCCTCTCCAGATGTTCACCTTCTCTTATGTAAAATGCACCATTCGCAGCCGGCCTGTCCCTCTCCGTACTCGCCCCACCCCCACCTCTAAGGACGTGTATAAATGTTAAATCTCCTGAAATCATCTTCTGAAAAACAGCCACAGGTGTGTCCCACAGGTGCGGTGTTTTTTCCAAACTCGCCCTCAAGTGGCTTAATAAACCTCGATGATCGAGACACACCTCAGTCCTTCATTTTGGTCATCATTGTTTCTCTGAAAAATGAGATGATCAAGCACCTGAGGCCACAGCCAGCACGCGGCTTCGAGGGCTCCCGAGTGGAGCTGGGTGAGGGCACAGGGGTGTCTGCCTGTCTTTCCCAGCCAACTCCAATCTGGCTCATGAGCCCCCAGGACGACCTACCCTGGGCATCACCCCTCTGCACTCAGCATCTGCTGATGTCAGTGGTTTTTCCTCTGCCCACTTTCTGCTGCCTCTGCCATGGGAAGTGTGACAGGGTGGGTGGGGCAGGGCAGTGGGAAGAGGAAACTGGGCATGCTTCCAACTGGCCTGTGACTTGTCTTCCTGCAAATGTCGACCACGCAACTCAGCTTGCCACCTCCATGATTGGTCTCATTGTGAAAACTTGTATACATTAGATATTTTTATCCTTTATGCTCATTAAAATAAACTTTCTCAGGTTTTTTTTTTTTTTTTTTTTTTTTGCCAACTGATAGTCCTGATCTTCCTTTTTTATTTTTACTTATTTATTTATTTTTTGAGATGGAGTCTTGCTCTGTCGCCCAGGCTGGAGTGTAGTGGTGCCATCTCAGCTCACTGCCAGCTCCACCTCCTGGGTTCACACCATTCTCCTGCCTCAGCCTCCCAAGTAGCTGGGACTACAGGCGCCCACCACCACGCCTTAGACATGAAATGAAACTCATAGATTATTTAACCCAAGTCTTATTTTATCTCAAAAGATAGTTTGCCCACAATCATACAGCTAATTAATAACAAATCCAACACTAGAAAACAAATCCCCTGACTCTTTAACCATGTCTTTACCTCCTGTACAATTCATCCTCTTCCATGAGATGAGAGTAGAAAAAGAAGTAAATCAATTGTGATGGTTCATCCTGTCCCCGCCCCAACTCCAGGCTCACCATCACAGGACAGGGGTGGCAGGGGGACGCCCAAATTAGGGAGAGTGGTTTGGGGGACAACTTTCAGTGTCAGTAGTCAGTAGGGAGAAGAAGGCTTTGAAATGTAAACCGTGTCAGGAAGACGAAGGAGCAAACTACCCACTTATTTTAGGAAGATCAGGGACTGGGCGCGGTGACTCACGCCTGTAATCCCAGCACTTTGGGAGGCCGAAGCGGGCAGATCATGAGGTCAGGTGATCGAGACCATCCTGGCTAACACGGTGAAACTTTTCCGTCTCTACTATCATTGATTCTATGGTTCAGATACACAGACAACCCCCAATGCATGTGCACATGTGTGAACACACACACAGACAGTAATGATGAAATCATAATCAAGAGTATTTCAAGTCAATTCTAAAAGTTAAAAATCTCGGACCAGGCGCGGTAACTCACGCCTGTAATCCCAGCACTTTCAGAGACCAAGGCTGGTGGATCACCTGAGATCAGGAGTTCGAGACCAGCCTGGCCAACTTGATGAAACCTCATCTCTACTAAAAACGCAAAAATTAACCAGGCATGGTTGCATGCGCCTGTAATGCCAGCTACTCGGGAGGCTGAGGCAGGAGAATCGCTTGAACCCAGGAGGCGGAGGTTACAGTGAGCCGAGATTGCACCACTGCCCTCCAGCCTGCGTGACAAGAGCAAAACTCCAGCTCAAAAATAAAAATAAAAGTTAAAAATCTCAATTAACAAAGAGATCTTTAACGTTTTACTCCCTTCATGCCCCTTTATACATTTTCAATCCATGCTTTCCTTTGTTCTTCTGAACAAATGCTGGGATTCCCTTTTTTTTTTTTTTTTTTTCCCAATGCTTAGTTCGTTTCTTCTTAAAAGTATGTTGCTAGTTTGTTTACTTGTAAGTACAAGATCCTCTCTCCCCTAAGGGTCACTGAGCAACCTCTGGAAAGCTGAACTGGGCAGCCTAAGGCATGCTCAAGTAGAAAGGTATGTGTTAAGAAGTCAGAATGGGGTTTCCTTGACCCTGGCTGGGGGCACTCTCCTCCCATCTTCCTGCGATGCAGTTCCTTTTTCTATTTTATTTGTTTTATTTTGTGACAGGGTCTCATTCTGTTGCCCAGGCTGGAATGCAATAGCATGATCATAGGTCACTGCAACCTTGACCTCCTGGCCTCAAGTAATCCTCCCACTTCAGCCTCACGAGTAGCTGGGACTGCAGGTACCAGCACACCCAGCTAATTTTTGTATTTTTTGTAAAGACGGGGTTTCACCATGTTGCCCAGGCTGGTCTCAAACTCCTGGACTCAAGCCATCCCTCCACTTCAGCCTCCCATAGTGCTGGGATTACAGGCATCAACACTACACCTGGCTGCAATGCAATTCCTTTTTTTCATTTCTTTTTTTTTTTTTTGAGACGGAGTCTTGCTCTGTTGCCCAGGCTGGAGTGCAGTGGTGTGATCTTGGCTCACTGCAAGCTCCGCCTCCCAGGTTCACGCCATTCTCCTGCCTCAACTTCCCTAGTAGCTGGGACTACAGGCGCCACCACCACGCCTGGCTAATTTTTTGTATTTTTAGTAAAGACGGGGTTTCATCGTGTTAGCCAGGATGGTCTCAATCTCCTGACCTCGTGATCCACCCACCTTGGCCTCCCAAAGTGCTGGGATTACAGGTGTGAGCCACTGCGCCCGGCCAGTGCAATTCTTAAAAGTCTTGTTTTTATATCTGATGGGTGATTAATATACAGAACATATCAAGAACTCCTACAACTCAACAATTCAAAAAACAAATAACCTGATTTTTTTTTTTTCCTTAGATGGAGTCTCACTTTGTCGCCAGGCCGGAGTGCAGTGGCACAATCTCCGCTCACTGCAACCTCCACCTCCCGGATTCAAGTGATTCTGCTGCCTCAGCCTCCCAAGTAGCTGGGACTACAGGTGCACACCACCACGCCCAGCTAATTTTTGTATTTTTAGTAGAGACGGGGTTTCACCATGTTGGCCAGGATGGTCTCGATCTCTTGACGTCGTGATCTGCCCGCCTCGGCCTCCCAAAGTGCTGGGATTACACGTGTGAGCCATCATGCCAGGCCACAGATAACCTGATTTTTAAAATGAGTGAAGGACTTAAATAGACATTTCTCCAAAGAAGATATACAAATGGCCAGTAAGCACATGAAAAGATGCTCAACATTGCTAATCATTAGGGAAACACAAACCAAAACCACCACAAGACACCACCTCTCACCCATTAGGATGGCAACTGCCAAAAAACCCAGAAAATAACAAGGGTGGTGAGGGTGCCGAGAAATCGAAACCTTTGTGCGCTGCTGGTGGGAATATGTAAAATGGTGCAGCCCTGTGGAAAACAGTATAATGATTCCTCAGAAAATTAAAAATAGAAAAACCATGGGTACAAAAAAATAGAAAGAATGAATAAGATCTAGTATTTGCTAACACAACAGGGTGACTAGTAAAAAATAATTTAATTGTACATTTAAAAATAACTAAAAGTATAATTAGATTGTAACACAAAGGACAAATGCTTGAGGTAACAGACACCCCATTTATAATAATCGCCAATGTGATTATTACACATTGCACACCTATATCAAAATATCTCACATAACCCATCAATATATAAAAGTCCTATGTACTCACAAAAATTAAATATTAAAAAATAGAATAACTGTCTGATCCAGCAATTTCACTTCTAAGTATATACCCAAAATAACTGAAAGCAGGGACTCAGAATTATTTGTAAGCCCAAGTTCATGGCAGCAGGCAAAAGGTAGAAGCAACCCAAGTGTCCATTGACAGGTGAATGGATGCATAAAGTGCAGTAAATACAAACAACAGAATATTATTCAGCCTTGAAAAGGAAAGAAATGTTGACACATGCTATGATATAGATGCACCTTGAAGCTGTTACATTATGTGAAATAAGCCAGTCACAAAAGGACAAACACAATATGATCCCACTTATATGAGGTACCCAGAGTGGTCAAATTCATAGAGACAGAAAGTAGAATGGGCGTTACCTGTGAGGTAGGGGAGAAGGAGCAGTAGTTGCTTATTGGGTACAGGGTTTCAGTGTTGCAGGACAAAGAGTTCTGGAGATGGATGATGCTGAAGGTTGTACAACAACATGAAGGCATTATGGGCTGGGCACAGTGGCTCACGCCTGTAACCCCAGCACTTTGGGAGGCCGAGGCGGGCAGATCATGAGGTCAGGAGATCGAGACCATTCTGGCCAACATGGTGAAACCCCGTCTCTACTAAAATACAAAAAATTAGCTGGGCATGGTGTTGTGTGCCTGTAGTCCCAGCTACTTGGGAGGCTGAGGCAGGGGAATCACTTCAATCCAGAGGCAGAGGTTGCAATGAGTGGAGATTGTGCCACTGCGCTCCAGCCTGGCGACAGAGCAAGACTCTGTCTCGAAAAAAAAAAAAAAAGAAGGGATTTAATACCATTGAACTGGATGCTTAAAAATGGTTAAGATGGCCCGGCACGGTGGCTCACACTTGTAATCCCAGCACTTTGGGAGGCCGAGGCGGGCGGATCACAAGGTCAGGAAATCGAGACCATCCTGGCTAACGTGGTGAAACCCCGTCTCTACTAAAAATACAAAACACTAGCCGGGCGTGGTGGTGGGCGCCTGTAGTCCCAGCTACTCGGGAGGCTGAGCCAGGAGAATGGCATGAACCTGGGAGGCGGAGCTTGCAGTGAGCAGATATCGAGTCACTGCACTCCAGCCTGGGCGACAGAGCGACACCGTATCAAAAAAAAAAAAAAAGTTAAGATGGGAAATTTTACGTTATGTGATTTTACCACAGGTAAACAAATTTTAAATGAAATTAAATATTGATTGGGCTTAACAATAAAAAATAAAATATTGTGTAACAACCAACCCTCTATAAAGACAGGAAGATAAAACATAGCTACTACAATCACCAATATTATAGGGAGTAAAAATGCTCTAAAATAGTCATTGAGGCTGAGTGCAGTGGCTCATGCCTGTAATCCCAGCACTTCGGGAGGTTGAGACAGGTGGATAACTTGAGGTCAGGAGTTTGAGAACAGCCTGGCCAACATGGCAAAACCCCGTCTCTACTAAAAGTACAAAAATTAGCCAGGCATGGTGGCGGGCCCCTGTAATCCCAACTACTCAGGAGGCTGAGGCAGGAAAATCGCTTGAACCCAAGATGCAGAGGTTGCAGTGAGCCGGCATCACACCACTGCACTCCAGCACAGGCGACAGTGAGAGTCTTTCTCAAAAAAATAAAGAAAGAAAGAATAAAAAATATAAAATAGAGTCATTCAAATTCAAGACCTCTGCCTAATGTCTTACAGAGAATCTCATGCTCCAGCAGAAAAACGACAAAGAAGAATTCACATGGTAATCATAAAAATTACGATGTACCAACACAATGGTAATTATGCCATCATAAAAATTATACTTCAAGACTCTGTAAAAAAGAATGTTGCTGATATTATGGGTTTTTTTTGTTTTTTTTTTTTTTGAGACGGAGTCTTGCTCTGTCGCCCAGGTTGGAGTGCAGTGGCGCAATCTCGGCTCACTGCAAGCTCCGCCTCCTGGGTTCACGTCATTCTCCTGCCTCAGCCTCTCCGAGTAGCTGGGACTACAGGCGCCCGCCACCACGCCCGGCTAATTTTTTTTTGTATTTTTAGTAGAGACGGGGTTTCACCGTGGTCTCGATCTCCTGACCTCGTGATCCGCCCGCCTCGGCCTCTCAAAGTGCTGGGATTACAAGCGTGAGCCACCGCTCCCGGCCTGCTGATATTATGTTTTAAGGAAACAACATTGCAAGGTAAAATTGAAGTGTTTACATACGGACAAAGACTAGAAGGGAAAAGGCACAAATGAAATTATTTCCTTTGTTAGATTTGATTTATTGTTTTCTGCCTTAAAATACATGCTTAAAATTGTTATGATATTTATACGACAAATAAGAAGATAATCAGAGTACGATAAAACAGAATTCCCAAGCTTCTCCCTCTCAGAAAAGGAATTGCTGCAAAAGCTCCAAGAGTATAATTCCTTATAGAAGAAATATGCATGTGGCATTGGACCCAACTTAAAACTAAAAACCTAAATGAAATTTTAAAAAAAGAAATAACTGAGGCCGGGCACTGTGGCTCACACCTGTAATCCCAGCATTTTGGGAGGCCGAGGCAGGCAGATCACCTGGGGTCAGGAGTTTGAGACAAGCTTGATCAACATGGAGAAACCCCATCTCTATTAAAAATACAAAATTAGTGGGGCATGATGGCACATGCCTGTAATCCCAGCTACTCGGGAGGCTGAGGCAGGAGAATCTCTTGAACCCACAAGGCAGAGGTTGCAGTGAGCCGAGATCGCACCATTGCACTCCAGCCTGGGCAACAAGAGTGAAACTCCGTCTCAAAAAAAAAAAAAAGAAAAGAAAAGAAATAACTTTATTTTCAGTATCAGTACAACGAAGAAATGAAAACTGTTGATGAAAAAAGACTAGACGGCCGGGCGCGGTGGCTCACACCTGTAATCCTGGCACTTTGGGAGGCTGAGGCGGGTGGATCACTTGAGGTCAGGAGTTCGAGACCAGCCTGGCCAACATGGTGAAACCCCATCTGTACTAAAAATACAAAAATTAGCCGGGCGTGGTGGCACACACCTGTAGTCCCAGCTACTCGGGAGACTGAGGCAGGAGAATCACTTGAACCAGGGAATCAGAGGTTGCAGTGAGCCAAGATTGTGCCATTGCACTCCAGCCTGGGCATCGCAGCAAGACTCTGTCTCAAAAAATAAAATAAAAATAAATTAAAAAGACTAGAAAGACAACTTTTTTCCAACCCACAACAAAGGGGTTGCTTTAGGCTTGCCTGGCCACGTCACATCGTGTTCTCCTATTCTGGTTACTCTAGTGACATTTCCCAGATGACATCTGGCCTGCAGTCTTCATAGCTACAACTTTTCCTAAGAAGCTACAAGCACTTGTGAGAAAGAACCCATTGCTGTCACCCTTGCAATGCCTAGCACAGTGCTGAGTTTCCACTTAAGCTTCTTGCCAGATGAATGCTAAGCAAATACAGCCTGTTGAGAAAGACTCTGTCTGGTAGTTTTTATTTATTTATTTATTTTTGAGACAGGGTCTCACTCTGTCACCCAGGCTAGAGTGCAGTGGTGTGATCATGGCTCACTGTAGCCTCGGCCTCCCAAGCTCAAGCAATCCTCCCCATGTCAGCCTCTCAAGTAGCTAGGACCAGAGGTGCAAAACACTACAGTGGCTAATGTTTTTATTTTTGTAACACAGGGTCTCCCTGTGTTGCCCAGGCTGGTCTTGAATTCCTGGGCTCAAGCAATCCTCCTTCCTCAGCCTCCAAAGTGCTGGGATTACAGGCGTGAGCCACCACACCTGGCCAAACTGTTTTTTTAAAAAAACAATCAATGTATCAAATAATGCTGAGGAGGGTGAGCTATGTTACAGAGACATGCACAAGAAATCAAGGATGCAATAGTTCACAAGTGTTGCAAACAGTTCACAAATATTACAAGGTCCGATTCCCAGAGTTCACCTGTCACATGTCATAATACTGAGAAACAGCATCCACTGGAGGTACAGCAGAACTTCTTAGTGTGGCTTGATGTTAATTACATAGTTAGGCTGTATTGTAAGTCATTCCTGTCCTTAGAAGCCAAACACACAGACACGAGAAACCTGACCTGATACTGTAGGCGTGGGTGCTGCCCAATCAGGGCACTAATGTCATAACACTTCTCACTTCTCCCCCTGTGCTACGCTGGAGGATATTCCGCTTCCTAATGTGCAAGAAAGTCCTCTTTTTCCATCTAGCCATCAGTTTTAGCAGATGGGGGACTTGGGTGGGAAGCCTTTGCGTTCCTTTCCTTGTGGCAGGGAATGCAGAACAAACATGGTGTCTGTAAATTTCTGAACATAAAAGAAAGTACATTTTAAGATTTTCCTGTGTTCCCAAGTAGTGGCTGTAGAAATAGCCCTGCAGTTCCAAGTACACAGACAATTATAAATACCCAAAGAAATACTCTGTCCACCACCATGGCCACGTATTTCCACTCATCTTCTACCTGAAATGCAAACAAAAATTAAGAGCTGTTTTAAAAAACCAAAACCATAAGAAACATGCTTTGTTTCATCAATAAGCTGCTTCTTTTTCGAAGAAGATTCCTCCAGCACATTTTAAAGCAAATATTAGCCAGGTGGGAGGATCACCTGAGGTCAGGAGTTCCAGACCAGCCTGGCCAACATGGTGAAACCCTGTCTCTACTAAAAATACAAAAGATAGCCAGGCGTGGTGGCATGAGCCTGTAGTCCTAGCTACTTGGGAGTCTGAGGCAAGAGAATCACTTGATACTGGGAGGTGGAGGTTGCAGTGAGCCAAGATTGCACCACTGCACTCCAGCCTGGGTGACAGAGTAAGACTCCATTTCGAAAAATAAATAAAAATAAAAATAAAGCAAATATTGGTATTTGGTGAATCCAGGTCTCCTGTATAGGACACATAAGAAATTTTGCTTCATCTGCAGAGGGCAGATGCACAGCCTCTGTGAGTGCCTCAAACAGCAGAGTCTGCGGCAAAGCCCTGACTCCTTGGGTCACCAGGGACTTCCCCAACTGCAAGAGACACTCCCGAGAAGCAGCTGCTCAGAAAGCTAGACTCATGCTTTGCAACGCTGGGTAGTCTGGCTCCATGGCAAGTCTGGGGAATGAGTTTGAGGCAGGGGGTGCTGCTGGGGGTGGAGGACATGCGGTATGATTGAGAACCACTTTATCAGGAATAGGCAGCCCTCCAGCCCTCAAAGGGATGCTGGCTATGGAGAGCTGGTTGTGTTTCTCCCAGTCCCTGACCCTCCAGCCTTCTGCCACTGTCTCTGTACTTGTGTCTTGAGAGCCCTAACTGGTAGTGATTAAGTCAACAGCAGCTGTTTCTTAGATTTAAAAACAAAAAAAAAATGTTAGGGACAGGATTTTGCTGTGTTGCCCAGGCTGAAGTGAGTGGTGCAATTGTGCCTCACTGGAACCTGGAACTCCTGGGCTCAAGCAATCCTCCTGCCTTAGCCTCCCACGTAGCTGGGATGACAGGCTTGGCAAATTTTTTTAAATTTATTTTTTAGAAACGGGGTCTCAATATGTTGCCCAGGCTGGTCTCAAACTCCTGGCCTTACTTAAACAATTCTCCAGCCTTGGCCTCCGAAAGTGCTGCAATTACAGCCATGTGCCACCATGCCCCACTAATTTTTGTATTTTTTGTAGAGAGAGGGTCTTCTTTTAAATTTTATGAAGGTGAATTTTTCCGGGGTCTCTTGTCCCGTGACACATCCGCATGACAGCCATTCACAGCATCTTCCTTCTACACCAACAGGGCGGACTTTTGGTCTCACAGTATCCTTTCACTAGGAGCGATGGCTGCCGGCAGCTACAGTCTGAGGTCAAACCTAGACACCTGGCCTGAGTTTCAGATGCCCTCCGCTAGTCACCCACGTGGTATGGGAAATTGGCATGATTCTCTTGAGCTCTGTCTTTGGAGACTGAAGGAGGTACATGCTGCTATAGTTAGACTCTGGACAGCAGGAGCAGAGTACGTGAACGCTAAAAATATCCCTAGGGCTCATTTCACCAGCACCTAAATCCCTCTCAAGTAGGACAAGTGAGGCCAGAGCGGCCGGAACGAATGCACTCCTGCCCTCTCCCACATCTCCCAGCACCCCCAGGCTGCACGCTGCTCTGAACTCATTTCTCCTTCCCTCTGGGGCAGCTTTTCTCTTTCTACCTTTTTATTTGCCACTGTTTCTTGTGCAGGGGCTTTTTTTTTTTTTTTTCTGAGACAGGGCCCTGATCTGTCGTCTATCTCCCAGGCTGCAGCCTCAAACTCCTGGGCTCAAGCAATCCTCCCACCTCAGCCCCTTGAGTGGCTAGGACTACAGGTATGCACCAACACACCTGCTAATTTTTTTTTCTTTTTTGGTAGTTCAGGGTCTCACTATGTTGCCCAGGCTGAGGCTCTTGGTTTCACTAACTGAGGTTGCCCTGAATGTTTGTTTGTTTATTTTTATTTTTGAGTTGGAGTCTCTCTCTGTCACTCAGGCTGGAGTGCAGGGGCATGATGTCAGCTCACTGTAACCTCCACCTCCTGGGTTCAAGCGATTCTCCTGCCTCACCCTCCCAAGTATCTGGGATTATAGGCCTGTGCCACCATGCCTGGCTAATTTTTGTATTTTTAGTAGAGATAGGGTTTCCCCATGTTGGCCATGCTGGTCTCAAACTCCTGACCTCAGGTGATCCGCCTGCCTCGGCCTCCCAAAGTGCTAGGATTACAGGCGTGAGCCACCATGCCCGGCCCTGAATGTTTATTTTAAGCAAATTTTACTTGAGTTCACATTTCTGGAAGTGGAGATTTGCTCTGGGGCTGTTGCATCTGACCTCGCTCCACTGGCAGGTCTGACCCTGTCAGTCCACCCATAACCACATAATAACAGAGCCAGGTCTCAGAGCAAGGCTGCCTGACCCTCTCAGGAGCAAAAGTCACACTGAAGGTCTGACTGTGCCTCCAGAGTGCCCATAGGCTGCAAAGGGTGCAAGCTGGCTGGGTGGAGGGAACACACATTTACCTCCTTGGTTTCACTGTGGCTCTTCATGTTTTCCGCTATGAACTGAACACTGTTAATCACATCTTCAACTTCAGGTGAGTGCTCCGAATTTTCCACCATCCACTGTAACGGCTGATGACTTAATCTTCTCTTGCTGGTGGCAAGCTCATTTGATCTGTGACAATGGAAGCATTCTTTAAGATGTCTGGGTTCCCCACGGCTTGCAAGCTTGCCTTTGGCAGGCCTCCTGGCAAGGCTTCTGGGCACTGCATCAGAGCCTGTGCCCCTTGTCTTGTCCAGAGGCCACCTCATCAGCAGGACCTGGGGCAGCAGCTTCAGGAAAACCATCTTCACCCACCTGGGCATGGTGTGCGTGGTTGGGGTGCGGTAGTGTATGTTTAACACAAACACGGTCACCACGATGGACAGTGTAACGAAGATCATGGTGAACAGCAGGTACTCACCCACCAGTGGGACCACCAGAGATGTGGACGGGATGGTTTCTGTGATGACCAGCAAAAACACAGTCAGAGAAAGCAGGACTGAAATACAAAGCGTCACTTTTTCACCACAGTCCGAAGGAAGGTAAAAGACCAACACGGTTAGAAATGAAATAAAGAGACAAGGGATGATCAGATTAATCGTGTAAAACATCGGCAATCTTCTAATGTAGAAAGAATAGGTTATATCTGTGTATATCTCTTCACAACAGTTGTATTTGATGTCATGTTTGTAGCCAGAGGCGTCAATAATTTCCCATTCACTGTTTTCCCAAAAATCATTCATATCCACTTTTGATCCAATGATTAGAAGATCAATTTCAGCTTTGTCATATGACCAGGAACCAAATTTTAGGGAACAGTTTTGATGATCAAAAGGGAAAAAGGTGATATCCATAGGGCAGGAACTCTTAAAAATAGCTGGTGGAGTCCAGGTTATCATGCCGTTGTATTTAAGAAGAGCTTTTGTTTTGCCTTCAACTTGGAAGTCACCAACAGCACTGCAAAGCAAGTCAGACACCATTAGTAACACTCCCTTTGCGATAGGCCAGAATACACCAACAGGAGCTTTGGAAAGAGGCTACAGTGGTCAAGACCCATACTTGTTATAGAGAACAATGTCGGGCTTCCAAATCTTATCCGCGGGAACGCGAAGAGTCTCAATGCCATCATATTCCACTGGATCCCAGCGCAATTTATAATCATTCCAGATCTAAAATAAATATAAATCAGCCTTTAAAATTTCTTAATAACTTTCTGGCCAGGCATGGTAGCTCACGCCTGTCATCCCAGCATTTTGGGAGGCCGAGGTGGGCAGATCACTTGAGGTCAGGAGTTCGAGACCAGCCTGGCCAACATGGTGAAACCCCGTCTCTACTAAAAATACAAAAATTAGCCAGGTGTGGTGGCAAGCGCCTGTAGTCCCAACTACTCGGGAGGCTGAGGCAGGAGAATCGCTTGAACCTGGGGGGCAGAGTTTGCAGTGAGCTGAGATCATGTCACTCTACTACAGCCTGGGTGACAGAGTGAGACTCTATCTGGAAAAAAAAAAAATTCGTTTCTTAATAACTTTCTTCTAGTGTTAACTTTATGATGGTTCAACAGTTGTTGTTGAAAAAAGAATACATTTGGCCAGGCGCAGTGGCTCACGCCTGTAATCCCAGCACTTTGGGAGGCCGAGGTGGGCAGATCACTTGAGGTTAGGAGTTCGAGACCAGCCTGGCCAACATAGTGAAACCCCGTCTCTACTAAAAATACAAAAATTAGCCGGGTGTGGTGGCACACGCCTGTAGTCCCAACTACTCGGGAGGCTGAGGCAGGAGAGTGGTGTGAACCCAGGAGGCAGAGCTTGCAGTGAGCCGAGATCACGCCACTGGACTCTAGCCTGGGTGACAGAGCGAGACTCCGTCTCAAAAAAAAAAAAAAACAAAGTGAAAATAATACATTCTTATTTGAAGAATGCATTGGTCGCTATCAAAATCGGGGCAATTATATCCATGGGGAACAGGGAGCTAAATAGTTGAGCTGATTTAGGCAAATATTTCATTAGATAATTATGTATTGACTATTAGTTAGCTGGTCAAAATTTTAGGCTCAACTTCCATATTCCGTGAGCTATACTCACACTGGAGTATAGCTCTAATATCAAAAAGTTCAAGGGTATGATGATAAGTTTTGAATTAAAAAAAAAATCTGTATAAACGATTAAGACTTCCTTTCTGTTTTTTTTTTCCAAGACAGAGTTTCGCTCTGTTGCCCATGCTGGAATGTAGTGGCACAATCTTGGCTCACTGCAACCTCTGCCTCCTGGTTCAAGTGATTCTCCTGCCTCAGCCTCCCGAGTAGCTGAGATTACGGGCACCCACCACCACGCCAGGCTAATTTTGTATTTTTATTAGAGACAGGGTTTCATTTCACCATGTTGGCCAAGCTGGTCTCGAACTCCTGACCACAGGCGATCCGCCCACCTCGGGCTCTCAAAGTGCTGGGATTACAGGCGTGAGCCACTGCACCCCTCCAAGACTTTCTTAAGGAAGAAAGGTATAACTGATAAAACCAGCTGCTGGGAATCTCACGTACATGCTTCCAAGCTCAGCTACTGACTTCTCCAAGCCTGGTCAAGCAGAGATCAAAGAGCAGGCAAGATCAGACCCTGGAGCTCAAGTTACAGAAAAGTGGAAGGTCTGAGAGCAGCAACCAGGAAGGATGGAAATCTCTATGTCAGAGGGACCTCTGTCACTAGGTGTCTGCACCTGTGAAGCATGCATCAAGTCAGCTATTACCAGAGCTGAACTTTAGGCTTTGGAGATGACCTAGTGGATAATATTTTATATTCTATAACCAGTTGGAGATGGAACAAGGTAGTGCTTGTGGGTTTTATCCATTCAACATCATTAAGCCAACACATGATATAGGCACATACGTGACGCAGCCACAAGTTGGTTTCCATGATCTGGTTTACTTCATCCTGGGAAGAAGAAATCATATTTTTAGCCTCAAATGTGCTTGCCATAGAGGTGAGACTTAGAGCAAAAATTACAACTAAAAAGAACCAAATCTGACTTATTCATGCCAATGGAAGAAGACTTAAAGGCAATGTGTGAAAGCATTCAGCATGCAAGCAGAAAGGCCGCATTTTCACATCTGGCTCCAGCCCTGTGGATTTTGAGAGGCAATGTGGCTTTAAACTCTTTCATAGCTGATTCAAGTCTCACCTCTTCTGTGAAGTGCTTCCGATCTCTGCAGCCCATAAAGGTTTCTAGTTCCGTGAAAGGAAAGAAAGAAAAGAAGAGCGACAGCAGGAGGGAGGAAGATGCTGCAGAAAGTGGTGAGGATTCCAACCCTGCACAGTGTTTTTGCCTGTTCCCTAAATACCTCCCATCCTCGACTGTGCCTCAGGGCTCTCCGGGCTCTGAGTCCTGAGACCCCTGCCCTGGGATCCTACCTTGAAATGCCAGCCTCAGCCAGCTGGGCGCGGTGGCTCACACCTGTAATCCCAGCATTCTGGGAGGCCAAGGCGGGTGGATCACCTGAGGTTAAGAGTTCGAGACCACCCTGGCCAACATGGTGAAACCCCGTCTCTACTAAAAAATACAAAAAATTAGCCAGGTGTGGTGGCGGGCACCTGTAATCCCAGCTACTTGGGAGGCTGAGGCAGGAGAATTGCTTGAACCAGGGAGGTGGAGGTTGCAGTGAGTGGAGATCATGCCAATGTACTCCAGCCCATGCTACAAAGACTCCATCTCAAAAAACAAAAGTCAGCCTCGGCCACCATGGGGTTTCCAGCTGGCAGCTGCTACTCACCCCCAGCGAAGCCACCACTTCGATCATTCACTACACAAATATTTATTGAGTAACCACTAGGTGCTCTATAAATATTGGGAATACAGCAATAAGAAGTTGGGAAAATGTCCTGCCTTCATGTGTCTTAGCTGTTAGATGGGGAGACATAAAATTACTAATACATCTATACTACAACATAAGATAGCGTTAAGTCCTGTTGAGAGGTGACAGCATGCTGGCAGTCCTCACAGCCCTCGCTCACTCTCCGCACCTCCTCTGCCTGGGCTCCCACTTTGGCGGCACTTGAAGAGCCCTTCAGCCCACCACTGCACTGTGGGAGCCCCTTTCTGGGCTGGCCAAGACCCGAGCCGGCTCCCTCAGCTTGCAGGGAGGTGTGGAGGGAGAGGCGCCAGCAGGAAATGGGGCAGCACATGGCACTTGCGGGCCAGCTGGAGTTCCGGGTGGGCGTGTGCTTGGCCCTCGGAGCAGCGGGCCCTGCCCCGGGCAATGAGGGGCTTAGCACCCAGGCCAGCGGCTGTGGAGGGTGTACTGGGTCCCCCAGCAGTGCCAGCCCACCGGTGCTGCGCTTAATTTCTCACCTGGTCTTAGCTGCCTTCCCGCAGGTTAGGGCTCGGGACCTGCAGCCCACCATGCCTGAGCCTCCCACCCCCTCCATGGGCTCCTGTGCAGCCCGAGCCTCCCCGACGAGCGCCACCCCCTCCTCCACGGTGCCCAGTCCCATCGACCACCCAAGGGCTGAGGAGTGCGGGTACACGGCGCGGGACTGGCAGGCAGCTCCACCTGCAGCCCTGGTGCAGGATCCACTGGGTGAAGCCAGCTGGGCTCCTGAGTCTGGTGGAGACGTGGAGAACCTTTATGTCTAGCCACGGCGCCCAGTCCCATCGACCACCCAAGGGCTGAGGAGTGCGGGTACACGGCGCGGGACTGGCAGGCAGCTCCACCTGCAGCCCTGGTGCAGGATCCACTGGGTGAAGCCAGCTGGGCTCCTGAGTCTGGTGGAGACGTGGAGAACCTTTATGTCTAGCTCAGGGATTGTAAATACACCAATCAGCACCCTGTGTCTAGCTCAGGGTTTGTGAATGCACCAGTCGACACTCTGTATCTAGCTGCTCTGGTGGGGCCTTGGAGAAACTTTATGTCTAGCTAAAGGATTGTAAATACACCGATCGGCACTCTGTGTCTAGCTCAAGGTTTGTAAACACACCAATCAGCACCCTGTGTCTAGCTCACGGTTTGTGAATGCACCAATCGGCACTCTGTATCTAGCTCAAGGTTTGTAAACACACCAATCAGCACCCTGTGTCTAGCTCAGGGTTTGTGAATGCACCAATCGACACTCTGTATCTGGCTACTCTGGTGGGGACTTGGAGAACCTTTGTGTCGACACTCTGTATCTAGCTACTCTGGTGGGGACGTGGAGAACTTTTGTGTCTAGCTCAGGGATTGTAAACGCACCAATCAGCGCCCTGTCAAAACAGACTACTCGGCTCTACCAATCAGCAGGATGTGGGTGGGGCCAGATAAGAGAATAAAAGCAGGCTGCCCGAGCCAGCAGTGGCAACCTGCTCGGGTCCCCTTCCACACTGTGGAAGCTTTGTTCTTTGGCTCTTTGCAATAAATCTTGCTACTGCTCACTCTTTGGGTCCACGCTGCTTTTATGAGCTGTAACACTCACCACGAAGGTCTGCAGCTTCACTCCTGAAGCCAGTGAGACCACAAGCCCACGGGGAGAAAAGAACAACTCCAGACACACTGCCTTGAGAGCTGTAACACTCACTGCGAAGGTCTGCAGCTTCACTCCTGAGCCAGCGAGACCACGAACCCACCAGAAGGAAGAAACTCCGAACACATCCGAACATCAGAAGGAACGAACAACTCCAGACACGCCACCTTAAGAACTGTAACACTCACCGCGAGGGTCCCCGGCTTCATTCTTGAAGTCAGACCAAGAACCCACCAATTCTGGACACACTATGAAGACAAAGAGGGATGGAATGGTCCATGTGTGGACACACACACATACATGCACACTCATACATATGCACATTGATGCACTCACACACTCATGCACACATGGTACTCTCATACACACTCATGCACACTCACACACTTGTGAACACACACTTATGCACACTCATATACTCAGTCATGAATTCTCATACACATTTGTAGTCACATGTACTCTCATCCACACACACTCATACATGTGCACTCACACACACTGGTGCACACTCACTCGTGCACATGCACACGCACATGCTCATGCACACACTCATACCCACTCACACTCAGGCACACTCACACACAGGCTCACACACTGGTGCACATGCACACACTCAAACACACTCATGCACACATGCTCATGCACACATGTGCACATAATCGCAGTCACACACACACATCTATTTTAGATGGGATGGGCAAAGAAGGCTTCTTTGAGAAAGTAATGTTTAAGCAGATACTTAAATGACCAGAAGACAGTCAGGGCTGTGTGAAGGAAGAGCATTCCAGGTGACATCCCAAATGTAATGAGTTCCTAAGCTGCCACCTCTCAGTGGGAGAACTACCAAAGACACACCTCGCACCTTGAGCAGCCTTACAGCCCAGCAGCCTGGTGGCTGTGGGTATGTCCCCAGTGGCCAGCAGTAGATTCACAAGTCTTCCTCAGCCAACCTTGCTTCCCAAGACACCCAGGCACCCTCCAGAGTAAATGAGCTCCATGGTGGTGGCCGAGGGAGTGCTGGCCAGGCTCAGACACCAGCTTCCCCTGGGCCACGTAGCTGCCCTGCAGTTCTCTTCTCCCCTACTCCATCCCCACTGCTGCCCCTCCTGGAAAACTCTAAACAGAAACCCTGCAGGGCTTCCTCTTTCAAATGGGCCTGTGACAAGACAGGGTAAGCCCGGGGGTTTGAAAGGTCAGCAAAGGAGTTACAGTCATGGGTTCCTGTAGTCCCAGGAAGCAAAGAAATTATCTGTACTTATCTATTGGTCAACCAATTCATGGCTTTACAATTACACAAGCCTGCGGTCATGCCTTCTGCTGATGAGCGTCCCCTTGCAATCTGCAGAGTCCAGCAGGGGCCATGTCCATAAATCCACTCACTGTTGGTCAGGAATGGACTAACTCCACAGTCTCGGTTCCAGGAAGGCCTTGGGGGTGAGGGCATAATTCCTAACTGCCCTCCAAAGCCTGCTTTGTCTCTGAATGAACACACTGTGTTCAGAAGGCTGAGATCAATTGACAATAGCCAACTCCACAGCCTCACTTCCACAGGCTCGGAGAAGCTCCAGGTGGTATGGACATGGCCCATGGGGATGTGGACACCTTCAGAGATGTCAGCTGACCCTATGGAGCAGGACCTGTCTGGCAAGTCATACTCTCTCTCCATCCAGTTCCAGATCCCACCAATGGGCATGGCACTACTATCAGACACCCCTGCTGGAGGAGTCCAAAGGCCCACAGCATCAACTCCATTCCTGGTGCCATCACCCTGTACCTCCTTCTTGGAAAAATCAATTCATTGACACGGCAGCTGCATCAAAGGCTTTGAGTTATGATTTCAAATGGACTCATTTCTGGAGCAGCAGCAGACTCGGAGACTGGGATCAAAAAGACCAAGTGGGCTGCATTACACCAAGGCTTTATCTTTGTCATTTCAGATATGCCAGGCCAGCACAAACACTGGATCCCTCCAAGGGGCACTTGGCCTTGCTGCTTCACTGAAAGAAACCAGAAAATTTTCTGGCCAAGGTCATTTTGCATGACACAAACACACTTCCAGGTAAAGCCTTGGTGCTCCAGAGCCAAGCTGGGGATCAGACAGCAGGCCTTTTCCAAGGCCTTCCAGAAGGGAGGGGCAACAAAGCTTCCTGGCTGTGCCACTTCTCTTGGCCACCCCAAGTTCACCTGACAACCCACAGCTATTGCACTCCTGGGCATTTATCCCAGAGACATGGAGGTTTATATTTACACTAAAACCTGTACACAAATCTTCACAGCAGCTTTATTTGTAATAGACCAAAAACTGGAATCAGCTCTAATGTTCTTCAACAAGTTAATGGTTAAACAAAGCGCCATGGTCCAGGTGTGGTGGCTCACACCTGTAATCCCCACTTTGAGAGGCCAAGGCGGGCAGATCACTCGAGCTGAGGAGTTCGAGACCAGCCTGGCCAACATAGTGAAACCCCGTATCTACTAAAAATACAAAAATTAGCCGGGTGTAGTGGCGCATTCCTGCAATCCCAGCTACTTGGGAGTCTGAGGGAGGAGAATCGCTGGAGCCCGGGAGGTGTAGGTTGCAGTGAGCCAAGATCACACCACTGCACTCCAGCCTGGGTGACAGAGTGAAACTCTGTCTCAAAAACAAAACAAAACAAAACAAACAAAAAACAAAGCACCCTGGAGTACTACTCAGCGACAAGAAGGATACAATGATACACTTAGCGACTCGGAGGAATCTCTAAAGGATGATGCTGAGGGAAAAACCCAGCCCCACAAGTTTACCTACTCTATGATTCCAGTTACGTATAACATCGTTGAAATGAGAAAATTTCAGAATTGGAGGGCAGATTAGTGGGAGAAACGGGCAGAGTCAACAAGGGATCCCTCTGTTATTTCTTACAACTGCATGTCAATCTATAATGATCCCAAGAAATAAAAATTCAATTTTAAAAACCTGCAGTTCCAAGTCTGCCTTGCAGCTGGAGGTAGTCAATGAGATGGAAAGCAACAACTGTTATGGAAGTCATAGAAGTCTAGGATGTACACTTTGCCCGTTTTCTCCCTTCCTTATGTTTCTTGCCAAGAATGTGAATGTGAGGATGGGAATACAGCAGTTATCTTGAACCATGAAGCAACGCTGAGGGAAGAAGCCACGTGCAAAGGGTGGTGAAATAGAAAGAAGGAAGGAAACTTGGTCACTGCTGCCTCATCTGGTTTATGCCTTTAGAACCACAGTCCATTGGAGTGACAGCCCCTAGATTTGTGCGGTGCATAACCTGGGCAACTGAACATACATGTGCAACCACTAACACCGTGAAACTGACTGATATTAATCTCCTGGACTGTTAACCTTTAGATTTCTGTTGCATAAGAAAGGAATAAACTTGTTTTGTAAAGGCTGTGGGTTTACTTTTAGTCTCTGATACTTGCAATCAAATGTAAATGTCAAAATCTGCATTTACCAGCCCTTTCACCCCCATCTTCAGAATAACCTCCTGCAAGGGCGTGTCCAGCAGGGTTATGGAGAGATGCCATGCAGTGAGGTAGCCCTCACAGACTTCAGAGGAAACTCAGTTCAGCTGTTGGTTCACAACTACCCAGTCCACAGCAAGAACTTCCAGCCTAGCAGGAGACAAAGCTACTGGAGTTGGGAAGGGGATTAGAACAGGCACCAAATAAATACTCGCTAAAGGATGGAAGGGCGCATCCAGGTGAGGGGAAACATCTGGCTTTATTTTTTTCAGCGAGTGCATGCACATTTTCAGCCTGGTCACAGACAGAGGCCTGGACCATGGTTGACTTCATCCACTGAGAAGCATGGACTGGAGAATGTGGTGGGGTCTGACTCATGCCTGTCATTAGGGTCTTTCCCCAGGTGTACCCAGAAGGGCCACAGCCGCATCACCCACAGAGCAAAGTCTGGGAGGAAGGAGATCCCTTCGCCATCCATGGCTGGGGCTGACTTGATGAGCAGGGCTCCCCCTCCGCGTGCTGTAGTCTCAGGAATGCTCTAGCGCCCCTCTCTGGAGACACTTCAGGCATCCCTTGCTTCCTAAGCCTGCATCTTCCTGGAATTTGGTCTGAGCCCTGGAGCCCAGACCTTGCTGTACCCAAGAGTATGGGTCTTGCCACTTCCTCTCCCCGCAATGGGGGGAGCAAAGATTATCCAAAAGAAAGAGCTCCAGTCCTACTTGCCCTTGAACACGGTAGCAAGGAATTAAATTAAGATCCTCAAATTCCCAACCTCTTTTTTTTTTCCAAGGCTTCTGAATGGAATTGCACTTTTTTCATTCTCATGTAACATACAAGACTTAAAGCAATTCTTTTTTTTTTTTTTTTCCTCTGTCACCCAGGCTGGAGTGCAGTGGTTCAATCTCGGCTCACTGCAGCCTTGACCTCCTGGGCTCAAGCAATCCTCCCACCTCAGCCTCCCTAGTAGCAGGAACTACAGGCATGTGCCACTACACCTGGCTAATTTTTGCATTTTTGTAGAGACAGGATCTTGCTATGTTACTCAGGCTGGTCTCGAACTCTTGAGCTCAAGGGATCCGCCTGCTTCAGCCTCCCAAAGTGCTGGGATTACAGGAGTGAGCCATCACGCCCGGCCTTAAAGCAACTTTTTAACTGTGGAGTGAAAAGGGCATGAGCTTTGGAGTTAAATCTCAATTTTGCCATTTTGTAGTTGTATGACCCTGGGAAAGTCACTTACCTGAGCTTCCATTTCCTCAGCAGTGAGATGAAGATGTTGGCCACGCAGTGTAAACAGGCATCTGGTGCATAATGGGTGCCCCGTGAAGTTAGCTCCCTTTCACTCCCCTGCAACTCTTTGTTTCATAAACTGGTTCTGAAAGCACTTCCAGGAAAAACACTGCCTCACATAGACAGTTACAGCATTGGTGGGAAAACCGCCTGCCTCCCAAATGGATGGCTTTGAAGGGCCAGATCTCCTGTAGACTTGCATTTATCTGTATTTCTAAAATTCCTTCATTTACCACCTGCAAAAGTGTAACAATGCTGGGGAAAGCTCTGATCAGAGGGCACTCACCACGTTGGCCAGCTGGGTGATGGCCACTTCAAAGTGTACCGTGACAGGGTCGGAAACGTTTTCCACGGGCCTGATGAACTGGTTGTAATGAGAAAACAGTTTGTGGAAGAGCCTCTCCTCAGTTGCACAGCCCGCACAGCCTGTGAGGCCAGACAGAGGGGAGAGTTAGAGCCAGCCGGGCCACTGGCCACTGCAGAGATTCTACGCAATTCTTCCCGGGCCCTGTGGGGAGCGAATGTCCCAGCCCATGACTGCATCCTGGTGTTGTTACCACCTGTGCATGCTCCACCAGTGCCCATCTCACCCCACCCTCTGTGCCTCAGCTGTTCACCTTTACAATGGAGATAAAAACAGCAATGCCTGCATTTCAGGACTAGAGCAATATCAAAGAAAATGATGTTGGTCAGAGCATTTCTTAAAGTCTAAGGCACTGCAGATATAAAGGAGTAGACACAAGGCTTGGAATCTTCGCTTATGTCACTGAAGTAACTCGTAGTCTTACTGATGGCACTAGACCCTTTCCAGTAATTCAGGAAAATCCTGTCCTTTCTTGTCTAAAAGACTGAATCAACTAACATCTGTAGCTACACCAGCAAGGTGCTTAACTTCACCAAGGAAACTGAAATAACTAGTAGTTTCATGATGGTCGTCGCAAGTCATGTTCTTTTAAAAAATCAACTTTGAGGACATGAACAGGCACTTCTCAAAAGTAGACATTTATGTGGCCGAGAAACATGAAAAAAAGCTCAACAACACTGATCATTACAGAAACGCAAATCAAAACCACAATGAGATATCATCTCACGCCAGTCAGAATGGCAATTATTAAAAAGTCAGGCCGGGCGAGGTGGCTCAAGCCTGTAATCCCAGCACTTTGGGAGGCCGAGGCAGGCGGATCACAAGGAGATTGAGACCATCCTGGCGAACACGGTGAAACCCTGTCTCTACTAAAAATACAAAAAAATTAGCCGGGCATGGTGGCGGGCGCCTGTAGTCCCAGCTACTCGGGAGGCTGAGGCAGGAGAATGGCGTGAACCTGGGAGGCGGAGCTTGCAGTGAGCAGAGATTGCGCCACTGCACTCCAGCCTGGGCCACAGAGCGACACTCCGTCTTAAAAAAAAAAACAAAAAAACAAAAAAACAGATGCTGGAGAGACTATGGAGAAATAGGAATGCGTTTACACTGTTGGTGAGAGTGTAAATTAGTTCAACCATTGTGGGAGACAATTTGGCGATTCCTTAAAGACCTAGAACCGGAAATACCATTTAACCCAGCAAACCCATTACTGGGTATATACCCAAAGGAATATAAATCATTCTATTATAAAGATACATGCATGCGTATGTTCACTGCAGCACTATTCACAATAGCAAAGACATGGAATCAACCCAAATGCCCATCAGTGATAGACTGGATAAACAAAATGTGGTATAGTCCAGGTGCGGTGGCTCATGCCTATAATCTCAGCACTTTGGGAGGCTGAGGTGGGCAGATCACAAGGTCAGGAGATCGAGACCATCCTGGCTAACACGGTGAAACCCCACCCCTACTAAAAATACAAAAACTTAGTCGGGCATGGTGGCGGGCGCCTGTAGTCCCAGCTACTTGGGAGGCTGAGGCAGAAGAATGGCATGAACCTGGGAGGCAGAGCTTGAAGTGAGCCAAGATAGTGCCACTGCACTCTAGCCTGGGTGACAGAGTGAGACTCCGTCTCAAAAAAAAAGAAAGAAAGAAAGAAAGAAAATGTGGTATATATGCACCGTGGAATACTATGCAACCTAAAAATGAACAAGATCGAGCCCTTTGCAGGGACATGGATGGAGCTTGAAGCCGTTATCCTCAGCAAACTAACACAGGAACAAAAAACCCAACACTGCATGTTCTCACTTGAAACGGGGAGCTGAACAATGAGGACACATGGACACAGGAGGGGAACACCACACACTAGAGCCTCTTGAGGGGGTCCAGGGAAGAAGAGCATTAGGAAAAATACCTAATGCATCCTGGGCTTGATACCTAGGTGATGGGTTGATCTGTGCAGCAAACCACCATGGCACACATTTACCTACGTAACAAATCTGCATATCCTGCCCATGTACCCCAGAACTTAAAATAAAACAAAAATCGACTTTGAAATTCAGTTATTGTGGAGATTTCTGAGAATGCAAGATTTTTAAGGCAAATTTATTTGAAACTTTTTTTTTTTTTTTTTGAGATGGAGTCTCACTCTGTCACCCAGGCTGGAGTGCGGTGGCACGATCTCAGCTCACTGCAAGCTCCTCCTCCTGGGTTCACGCCATTCTCCTGCCTCAGCCTTCCGAGTAGCTGGGACTACAGGTGCCCACCACTACGTCCAGCTAATTTTTTATATTTTTAGTAGAGACGGGGTTTCACCGTATTAGCCAGGATGGTCTCAATGTCCTGACGTTGTGATCCACCTGCCTTGGCCTCCCAAAGTACTGGATTACAGGCGTGAGCCACCACGCCCCGCCACTTGAAACATTTTTAAAAGTTGAAATTGGTTCTTAAATAATAGCACTTTCAGTCACTAAATTCTAGACCATAACTTTATGCATATCTCTTTGTATTTTTCCAAGAAAACCTTAAAAGTGGGGTTACTTGTCCTCATTTGACATAATTCATTTCATTACTACCTTCTCTACATTTTCCCTCACAGAATTTAAATTTGATACCTAACATAGGACTGCACAAATTTCTCAAAGGGATTTATACATTGAAAGAAAAAAATGGAACGAGATTGAAAAGCTCATTAGGCAACATAAATGGAAAGATCTCTGTTAAATTACTAAATGGAAAGAGTTGCCTGACGAATGCCTTAGGAAACACTGAGACACTAGGGTTTTAGCAGGAAGGACAAATTTAAGGTAAAACATCATTCTTGCCATCATAATTGATCATGATGAACATATTTCTCCATGACAGACAATAAATAATCTTCCTCATTACCGATTTTCTTCCTCTTTAAGACATTTTATAGCAGATAAACCCTCCATCAGCCTTGAAAAGCAAGTGCCCTGCAAACCTAACAGCATGGAAATGTGATTTTGTTCAGCAGAACAGCAGTGGTCCGTTTCTAAGTTGTAACTTTTAAAATGAATGATCTTACTCATGGGATACGTTTCAGCATAATCATGTGATGTGTGTCCCCAAACAAACATGATTACCTACAAAATGGAAGAGTTCATTGACTGAGTAATAATATCAGCTAACAAATAAATTACCACTTTGAAAAAATATTAAACATCACTACAAATAAATAAGCTCAATACAGCCACAGCAGAGATGAATAGAAAGCTGTATCATTCTTCTTATTATATTTTAATTGGGTTTGCACTATGTTTCATGGTCCTCTCCTCCCCACCCTACCCCTCAGGTTTCATCTTTTGTGTTACACCTAACAAATAAAAACCAAATAGATTAATTAGCAGTTGTAACAGTGGTGGTTCCTATGCAGACCATAGAATCTTTTATTAATATATCTTCTCAAGCACAACTAGAAAAGAGAGTAAATAGGGAGCTAAAAAGGGAATAGAAGATAAAGCAGAAATGAAACCTACCTTTAAAGAAAGATGTGAACACACACAGCCAGAGACACAAGCCCCTGTGAAGGAATCCCTTGCTGGTCGGCATGGTTAAAACACACTTGGATTCCTTTTTTCTAGGCAAAGGATTGTGGAAAACAAAGAGCTACCAGTCAGCCACATGCATCCAACCTTGACATCATCAGAAGCCCACTGCAATCCGTGTGTGTCTTCTCAGAAATCAAAACATCCCCAGGACTTCACACGGTTATTCCCAGGATCAGAGACTGAGGCAGACATGAAGGGCGAATAAAAAGGATTCGATCTGATGTCAGATGAGTCATCACATTTCCTATCAGCCTAGATGTCTCTTCATGCAAGAAAGGGGAAGAAAAGCAGAAAGGAAATGCTGGGGTAGACAGGACCCTGGGAGGATGAACACCTGTGAGTGGCTGAGATCTTTCTGTGGTGCAATCTCGACCGTAATCTTAGGGGAGTTCACTGAGCTCCAACTACAGGTAAAGCTCACGCTAGGTCCCAACAAGTTTGTTCTGACTCATGGAGTTCTCCAGTTAATCAAGGCTTAACCTTGTTAGAAAACTTTCTAAAATATGAATCCTCATTTCTGTCTTAATGAGTGCAGCTTGGAGAGAACAGAAATTTGTTTTTGTTTTTGTTTTTTTCTGACTCCAGGGTTTCCAGGGCCTTGTCTTTCTGACTTCAGTGATCATCCATGACTAGAGACTAGATGTCAGAGAATGAGAGGAATGGATACCACCTGGATATTTTCACATTTAGTTAAATATTCTTATTGCAAAGCACGGTGGATCATGCCTTAATCCCAGCACTTTGGGAGGATGAGGCAGAGGATCTCTTAAGGCCAGGAGTTCGAGACCAGCCTGGACAACATAGTGAAACCTCGTCTCTACAAAAAACAGAAAATTAGCTGGGCGTGGTGGGCATGCCTGTGGCCCCAGCTACTTGGGAGGCTGAGGTGGGAGGATCACTTGAGCCCGGTAGGTCAAAGCTGCAGTGAGCTGAGATCACACCACAGCACTCCAGCCTGGGAGACAGAGCAAGACCCTGTCTCAAAAATAAATAAATGGGCCAGGCGCAGTGGCTCATGCCTGTAATCCCAGCACTTTGGGAGGCCGAAGCAGGCGGATCACGAGGTCAGGAGATCAAGACCATCCTGGCTAACATGGTGAAACCCCGTCTCTACCAAAAATACAGAAATTATCCGGGCATGGTGGTGCATACCTGTAGTCCCAGCTGCCCAGGAGGCTGAGGCAGGAGAATCGCTTGAACCCGAGAGACAGAGGCTGCAGTGAGCTCAGATGGCATCGCTGCACTCCAGCCTGGGTGGCAAAGTGAGACCCTGTCTCAAAAATAAATAAATAAATAAATATCCTTGTTAAACTTGTTTTCTTATAATTTTCCTCTTTTCTGTGTAAGTTTAATGTCAGTGGGTTTCTCTTTTTTTTTTTTTTTTTTTTTTTTGAGAAGGAGTCCTGCTCTGTCGCCCAGGCTGGAGTTCACTGGCACGACCTCTGCTCACTGCAAGCTCTGCCTCCTGGGTTCACGCCGTTCTCCTGCCTCAGCCTCTCGAGTAGCTGGGACTACAGGTGCCTGCCACCACGCCTGGCTAATTTTTTGTATTTTTTAGTAGAGACGGGGTTTCACCATGTTAGCCAGGATGGCCTCAATCTCCTGACCTCGTGATCCACCCGCCTCAGACTCCCAAAGTGCTGGGATTACAGGCGTGAGCCACCGCGCCCGGCCATGTCAGCGGGTTTCTAATTAATTGAGCCTCTGACCGGATATCAGTGTTGGTTAAACAGGAGTTAGAACTGAAGAAAGACCAGGCGTGGTGGCTCATGCCTATAATCCCAACACTTTGGGAGGCCAAGGCGGGCAGATCCCTTGAGCTCAGGAGTTCGAGACCAGCCTGGGCAACATGGAGAAACCCTGTCTCTACAAAAAATACACAAAACAATTAGCTTGGCATGGTGGCATGCACTTGTAGTTCCACCTACTTGAGAGGCTGAGGTGGGAGGGTCACCTGAGCTCAGGAGTTCAAGGTGATCATGTCACTACACTCCAGACTGGATGACAGAGACCCTTTCTCAAAAAAAAAAAAAAGCCACTCCAGAGGAGGAGTCCTTTGGAATACGCCAAAAGTCAGCGCTTGCTCCATTCTAGGATAGGCGAACTGCGTCCCAGTATAACCAAGGGTGCAGAGCAGGAGGATGGGCGGCTTCATGTTCCAGAGGTTGCAGAAGAGCTCCACAGAGGTGAGGAACGCAGGAGAGAGAATATGGACTTTGGAGTCAGAGAAACCCAGAGCTGGACTCTGGTCCTGAGACTCGCCTGGGGGATACTGGGCAACTCACTGAAGCTACCTCAGCCTGTCCTCATCAGAAAATGTGATTAAATTTAGTAATATAAATCATTGAATCGCTCTCTACCAATTTTGCATGTAATTGTTATTCACTGTCTTGCCAGTTCAAATAGGTACCACAATATTTAAGTAACTCTTGGAGCCTGGGCTTATAAGAAGGATACAGTTTAAGTGCTTATAAAGAAAATACATTCTCCATTCAAAGAAAACATTTAAACTATGCCCCCATCATCAGAAAAATGCTTGAGATTTGCCATTGAATTACGCGTTTTTATCCTGCTGCAAACTCTTTTTGAAAATTGCAAAGATCAGGCCAGACACAGTGACTCAACACCTGTAATCTCAGCACTTTGGGAGGCCGAGGCCTGAGGATCACTTGAGATCAGGAGTTTGAGACCAGCCTGACCAACATGGTGAACCCCCGTTGCTATTAAAAATACAAAAATTAGCCGGGTGTGGTGGCACTTGCCTGTAATCCTGGCTACTCGGGAGGCTGAGGCAGGAGAATCGCTTGAACCTGGGAGGTGGAAGCTGCAGTGAGCTGAGACCGCGCCATTGCACTCCAGCCTGGTGACAAAGTGAGACTCCGTCTCAAAAGAAAAGAAAAGAAAATTGCAGAGATAGAAGTTAAAAGCAAACACATGGATAGGGAGAAAATAAATATGTTTTCAAAAAATAAATAAAAAAACAAAAGATTTAAAGACATTCTGTCTTTTCCTGGTGTTACTTGATACTACTTCATGTTCATATTCCAGGAATTAGTTTTTGTTCAGCTATGTTGTTGAAACAGTCTAAACTTTAGAGTGCTGTCCATAGTTTAGCGAGGTGGAAAGGATGAAGGGAGGTGGAGGGATACATGGAGCCTTTGACGGAAAGAGGCTAATTAATATTGGAAGAGCTTTGGTGTCTCCTGCCCCTTATTTCCCACTCCATGTTACCCCTCATTCCTCGTAGCCATTTTTAAAGAGAAATAAGAAGCAGGGTGGATCTTAACTTTTTCAGGTCCGTGAGTCAGATTGAAACTATGGATCCTGCCGGGCGTGGTGGCTCACGCCTGTAATCACAGCACTTTGGGAGGCTGAGGTGGGCGGATCACCTGAGGTCAGGAGCTTGAGACCAGACTGACCAACATGGTGAAACCCCATCTCTACTAAAAATACAAAAAAAATTAGCCACGTGTGGTGGTGCACACCTGTAGTCCCAGCTACTCTGAAGGCTGAGGCAGGAGAATCACTTGAACCCAGGAGGTGGAGGTTGCAGTGAGCCAAGATCATGCCACTATATTCCATACTGGGTGACAGAATGAGACTCTGTCACACACACACAAAAAAAAATAGAAAGAAACTATGGATCCTATACCTCCCCAAATACGTATGCAGATTAAACAGAATTTTGCATATGACTTCTGGGAACTCACAGATCCATAAAAAGCCAAACCTTGGTGGAGGGTAATCATAGTTGGTTTCATAGTTTCCCCCAGTATCTGTCCCCAATCACTCTATACGATCCCTATTAAAAAATCATACATTCTTGGGGCTGGGCGTGGTGGCTCATACCTGTAATCCCAGCACTTTGGGAGGCTGAGGTGGGCGGATCACAAGGTCAGGAGATCAAGACCATCCTGGCTAACACGGTGAAACCCCATCTCTACTAAAAAATACAAAAAAATTAGCCAGGCATGGTGGCGGGCACCTGTAGTCCCAGCTACTTGGGAGGCTGAGGCAGAAGAATGGCGTGAACCTGGGAGGCGGGGCTAGCAGTGAGCCCAGATCGCACCACTGCACTTCAGCCTGTGCGACAGAGCGAGACTGCATCTCAAAAAAAAAAAAATCATACATTCTTGGCTGTGTGGTGGTGCATGCCTGTAGTCCCAGTTACTTGGGAGGCTGAGGTGACAGGATCGCTTGAGTGCAGGTCAGGGCTGCAGTGAGCTGTGATTGCATCACTGTACTCCAGCCTGGGCAACAGAGTGAGATGAGACCCTGACCCCAAAAATAATAATAATAATAAATAAACAATACATTCTAAAGAGCTAATGTGTTAAAACTGATAGGCTTCAGGGAATAATTGTTGGGTTTCTTTTTCTATTTTATTCATAGACGCTTATTTCAATTTGGAGATTTTCTGAAAAAAAAAAAAAAAAAAAAAGAGGTTGATACTGTTTAATATGAAACTTTTTTTTTTTTGAGACAGAGTCTCACTCTGTCACCCCAGGCTGGAGTGCAGTGGTGCGATCTCGGCTCACTGCAACTTCCCTCTCCCAGGTTCAAGCGATTCTCCTGCCTCAGCCTCCTGAGTAGCTGGGACTACAGGCACCTGCCACCACGCCTGGCTAATTTTTGTAATTTTAGTACAGACAGGGTTTCAGCATGTTGGCTAGGCTGGTCTCAAACTCCTGACCTTGTGATCCGCCTACCTTTGCCTCCCAAAGTGCTAGGATCACAGAGGTGAGGCACTGCGCCCGGCCAAAACTTTTATTATAAAAATTATTTCAAGCTTCCCCTCCACCCCCATTTGCTAAATTAAATCCAGTGGCTCATTCTGCTCTGAAAATAAAAATGATTTGATATGGTTCTATAAAATTGGCTATGCTCTTGTTTGAAGTTTGAGGGTTTTTTGGCATAGAAACTGCACGAATCAACATTTTTGTTGACCTTTCTCCAACTGTCGGTTCTCTTTAAACTCAAAATGAGAACATTCTTTAGTTGTCCATAAAGAAATAGAAAGGAAATAGCCCTTTAAACATGTATTATTTATAACTCCACTGCAGCAAAAAACAACATCAATAATTTAATGATCCCATCTGCTTTTTTAAAATATCCACTGTCATTAACTCTCACATGTTCCACATCCCTAGTCGGTAGTATTTCACATCCACCACTCTTGACATGTCCAAATCACGCAGGGAAAATGAAACAGCAGTAGGGTAAGTATTCAAATTAAATGCTAATTGTAAACCACAAAGAAACATTTAATAAATCACTAATTATAAGGCAGGCTCAAATTAACTCTACAATGCCCAGCTTTTGTCCATCTAAATTTTAAGAAAAAAAGAGAGGCTTAGAACCTAAGATGGAGTCAAGCAGTGAAAGTTAAAACTGTGTTGAAAATGTTGAGACATTGAATAATAATTAGAGCTTCCTCTGAGCATGTGCTGTGTGTCAATCACCATGCCAGGGTCTCTAAATTCTCTCTTTTAATCTTCGCAGCAGCTCCATGAAGCAAGACTCGATTTTGCAGGTTAGGAGATAGACACTCAGGGAGGCAAGGTGACTCGCTTAAAGGTCCATCACAGCTGATCAGTGGCTCAGTTGGAATTCCAATCTAGGTCTGTCTATATCAAAGCTATATTTTAACCTTAAGGCGATCCAAAAGTGCTGTTTGATCCATAAATACTTTATAAGTTCAATATATTTCTAGAAAGCTGTTACTGACACGGGCCGCGGTTAGCTCCACCTGCGTCATTATTCACCACTGATCCCCTTGTTCCACTCCACAAGGTGAGGAAGCCAAAGCTAATTAATACAGGGAGTTGAAACAGTGGACATAATGCGAGACAGAAGTGGGAGCTGGGGACAGTGCCCTCTTAGGCCACAAACTAATATTAGGCAAGTTCCCAACCCTGGGACAGTGGCCAATGACAGCCACACCCATCCTGGCTGTGCTCTTGCTAGCTGTGCCATGAACATCTTGAAGCTGAGAGCTGGTGGAGAGCACATGGGCCACACCCCTGCAGCCAGAATGATTCCTATACAGACCTTTGAGAGTCTTCTATCAATAATAACCTTCTATTATTTCCCTCCAGCCTTTAACAATCATCTCTGGGCCTTTCAAGGTAGAAGGAAATGTTCCTAAATTTTAAGTCCCTTAAAACAATAAATTTAGTTATCATTGTCCTAGAACACAGCAGTTATTATAATAAAATTTGTTCTACTATAGTAGATCCAGCTCTGTGATTGCAAATGAAAATAACAATACCAATGTGTGTTTGTTTCCTAGGACCACGGTAACAAATTACCACCAACTTGGTGACTTCATAGAGCAAAAAGTCATTCTTTCACAGTTCTGAGACTAAAAGTCTTTTTTTTTATTTGAGATGGATTCTTGCTCTGTCGCCCAGGCTGGAATGCAGTAGCGCAATCTTGGCTCACTGCAGCCTCTGCCTCCCAGATTCAAGTGATTCTCCTGCCTCAGCCTCCCGAGTAGCTGAGATTACAGGCATGCACCACCACGTCCAGCTAATTTTTGTATTTTTAGTAGAGACGGGGTTTCACCATGTTGGCCAGGCTGGTCTTGAACTCCTGACCTCCCAAAGTGCTGGGATTACAGGCATGGGCCATCACGCCTGACTGAGGCTAAAAGTCTTAAATCAAGGTGTTAGGGCAAGGCCACACTCCCTGTGGAGGCTCTAGGGGAGGATCCTTCCCTGCCTCTTCCAGCTCCTGGCTAGAATCACCCTAGCCTCTGACTCTGTGGTTGGGCTGCTTTCCCTGTGCCTGTGCCTTCTCCTCTTCTGTCTCTTACAAGCAAGCTGGTTATTCTGGGGCCTCCCAGGTAATCTCAGATAATCTCATCTCTAGATTCTTAATTAAATTACATCTGCAAAGATCCTTTTTCTAAAGAAGGACACATTCATAGGTACCAGGGGTTAGGATGTGAACATATTTTTTTGGAGGGCCACCCTTCAGCCCACTACACCATGTCCCAGGATTGTGGTGAGGATTTCATTAGAAAATGTAACTAACAGCAGCTACTGAAATACATAGGGGCAATGCACATTAATTTTCTTCTTCCAGAGAATAACATTTTGATAGGTATAATGACAGGCTTTTGGAGCCAGTGGGGAGACCCAGCAACTATGACTGCTTTTACAGAAAAAGTATACCAATTTCTTGTTCATTTGAAGAAAAAAACCTGAAAATCTGTGGATATGATGGTTCCTGATTAGCAATTCTCAAATTTTAATGTGCCTCAGAATTAAAGGTGTGGGCAATCTTATTTATTTATTTATTTGTTTATTTATTTTTTGAGACGGAGTTTCACTCTTGTTGCCCAGGCTGGAGTGCAATGGCAGGATCTTGGCTTACTGCAACTTCCGCCTCCTGGGTTCAAGAGATTTTCCTGCCTCAGCCTCCCAAGTAGCTGAGATTACAGGCATGCACCACCATGCCCGGCCAATTTTGTATTTTTAGTAGAGATGGGGTTTCTCCATGGTGGTCAAGCTGGTCTTGAACTCCCAACCTCAAGTGATCTGCCTGCCTCGGCCTCCCAAAGTGCTGGGATTATAGGAGTGAGCCACCATGCCCGGCCTCTTTTTTATTTTTTTTAACTTTTTGTAGAAACAGAGTCTCCCTCTGTCACCTGGGCTGGAATGCAGTGGCACGATCATAGCTCACTGCAGCCTCAAACTCCTGTGCTCAAGAAATCGTCTCACCTCAGCCTCCCAAGCAGCTGAAACTATAGGTGTGAGCCACCATGCCTGGATAATTTTTTTACTTTTTGTAGAAACAGTCTCAATATGTTGCCCAGGCTGGGTCTCGAACTCCTGACCTCAAGTGATCCTCCTGCCCCAGCTTCCTATAGCACTGGGATTACAGGAGTGAGTCACCACACCCAGCTGGGCAATCTTAAAAGATCCGTTTACAGGTCCCATCCTTAGAAATTCTGATTCAGTGGATCTGGCTTGGGGACCCAGATTTAATTGCATTCTTTAAAAGCTTCAGAGTTGATCCTGATGCAGGTGGCCAGCACTACGCATCTGAGGAGCACTCCTCCAGACAGTTGCAGGAAGATTTCCATGCAGTCTACTTACGGTGTGGTTCTGTGATATTATAGAGTTAGACGTTTCTGGGACATCTGTGTCCCCATAAATTTGTATGTCACAAAGCAAAAATGTTAGAGATATTCCAAAGTTACTATACAAGGCACTGTGTTTCACGTGAAAAAGCTAACTCAACATTAGGATAAACTCTACTATGTTCTGAGCACAGTGATAGATGCTGAAATACAGTTACACAAAATGCACATTTATTTTTTTCAGGTACCCATGGATTTATAAAAATTGACCTCTTGTTAAGGCACAAAAAAGTCTCAACGAGCAACAAATAGTCTATATCATATAGAATATTCTCTGTCCACAAAAAGCAAAATTAAAAATCAATTCCAGCCAGGCGCGGTGGCTCACGCCTGTAGTCCCAGCTATTTGGGAGGCTGAGGCAGGAGAATGGTGCGAACCCGGGAGGCGGAGCTTGCAGTGAGCCGAGACTGCGCCACTGCACTCCAGCCTGGGCGACAGAGTGAGACTCTGTCTCAAAAAAAAAAAAAAAAAAAAAATTGCGGGGCGCGGTGGCTCACGCTTGTAATCCCAGCACTTCGGGAGGCCAAGGCGGGAGGATCACGAGGTCAGGAGATCGAGACCACGGTGAAACCCCGTCTCTACTAAAAATACAAAAAATTAGCCGGGCGTGGTGGCGGGCGCCTGTAGTCCCAGCTACTGGGAGAGGCTGAGGCAGGAGAATGGCGTGAACCCGGGAGGCGGAGCTTGCAGTGAGCCGAGATCGCGCCACTGCACTCCAGCCTGGGTGACAGAGCGAGACAACGTCTCAAAAAAAAAAAAAATTAATTCCAAGATAATAACCCAAACTTCCCTTTGTTGCAGTTATTAAAATGTTATTATCGGTTTTCTATTTTTAAGAGGCAGTTAAACTAATTATGGATAAAATATGGCTTTGGTCTCTCCAGTCTGTGAAAACAACTGGGATATTTATCACAAGGTCATAACTGCACCAGTTCTAACCCCCTACAGTCATGCTGAATGCAGCCCCCTCCCAAAATTGCCCAGTTATTTAGGAATCTTTGGGAGCTTGACTCTGCCCCAGGCTTCCCTGCTACCTTGCTGGGCACAGTGGTCTTCCCAAATGCCAAAGCCACCCTAGAGTCTGGGTTAGTGGGAGAAGAATGAGAAATGGGGCTGGGAGGGGGATCCAGGCAGGGGTGCCAGAAAGAACCTATGCCCAGCCAGAAGACAATGGAGCGATATTTTTAAGATATGAAAAGGAAAATAGAATTCTATTCCCAGCAAAAATTTGTTTTGCAAGCAGAAGTGGAATAAATATTTTTGTAGATATGTAAAAGCAGGAAAATGTCATCACCAGCAAACCTATGCTATAATAAATGCTTTAAAGCTACTCAAGGAGAAGAGAAAATACCAGATAAAAATGTGGATCTCAACAAAGAAAGGAAGAGCTTAGTGAATGACACGTATATGTGTAAATATAAAAGATATTTTTTCTTATTTTAAAAGTCTCAGCTGGAGGTGAAGCATAGTGGCTCACACCTGTAATCTCAGCACTTTGGGAGGCCAAGGTGGGTGGATCACTTGAGCCTGGGAGTTCAAGACCAGCCTTAGCAACATGGCAAAACCTCTTCTCAAAAAAAAAAAGAAATCTCAGTTGGATGCAGTGGCTCATGTATGTAATCCCAGCACTTTAGGAGGCTGAGGCAGGAGGATAGCTTGAGCCCAGGAAGTCATGGCTGCAGGGAGCCATGTTCGCACCACTGCACTCCAGCCTTGGTGACAGAGCAAGACCCTGTCTGAAAATACATAAATAAATAAATTAAATAAATAAATAAATATCTCTTTAAAAGACAATCATCTTTTAAAAACAAATGTTAAATGTACTGTGGGGTTAGAAAACTGTATGATAATAATAGCACAAAATCAGGAGAGGAAAAATGGAAGTCTATTGTTATAATGTTCTTATACTATATGTAAACTGGTATAATATTACCTGAAGATAGACTGTGATATGTTAAAGGTGTTTACTATAAATTCTAAGACAACCGCTAGACCTGCATAACAAAAAAAGCATAGCTTTGTGTTCACAAGAAGTAGTAAAAAAGCAAAGAAAAACATAGCTAATAAGCCGAGAAAAGAGATAAAATGGAATAATAAAAGATCTTTATTTAACACAAAACAAAGGGGGAAAAGGAGAGCAAGCAAACAAATAAAAAATAGGACAAATACGAAAAAGTAGTAAAATGGTAATATAAACCCAATCATATTTTAAGAACTCATTAAATGCAAATGGGGTCATGCGCCAGTGGCTCGTGTCTGTAATCCCAGCACTTTGGGAGGCCAAGGTGGGTGAATCACCTGAGGTCAGGAGTTCACCTGGCCAACATGGTGAAACGCTGTCTCTACTAAAAATACAATAAATTAGCTGGACGTGGTGGTGCACCTGTAATTCCAGCTACTCAGGAGGCTGAGGCAGGAGAATTGTTTGAACCTGGGAAGCGGAGGTTGCAGTGAGCAGAGGTCTCACCATTGTGCTCCAGCCTGGGCAACAAGAGAGAAACTCCATCTCGAAAAAAAAAAAATGTAAATGGATAAAACACATCAATTAAAAGACAGTAAACATTTGTTAGCCAGTGAAGCTATTTGATCCTGGTCTTTTCTTTGTTGGAAGCTTTTTGTTACTAACTGCCCTGGTTCATTTTGTGATGCTATAACAGAATATCACAGGCTGGGTAATTGATAAGGAAAAGAAATTTATTTCTTACAGTTCCTGAGGCTGGTAAGTCCAAGGATGAGGGGTTGACATCTAGCAAGAGCCTTCATGTTGTGTCATATAATGGCAGAAGGCAAAAGAGCAAAGAGGGCAGGGGAGAGAGAGCAAGAGTGGGCCAAATTTGCTTCTATTACAGATCGACTCTGGCAATAACTAACCCAATCGTGTAACAATGACATTAACCTATTCATGAGGCATCAGTGACCTAATCACCTCCTATTAGGTTCTACCTCTCAACACTGTTGCATTGGGGATTAACTTTTGAACACACGAACTTTGGGGGACATATTCAAAACATAGCACTTAATCTTTTTAGTTCTTATAGGTCTATTTGTGTCTGTCTAGGAAGTTGTCATTTCAACTAAGTCATCTACTTTTTGGCATACAGGCATTCAAAATATTCCATTTTAGTTATGTAAGATAAGTAGAGATTGTTTTCCTCTTTCATTCTTGATTTTAGTAATTGCATTCTTCTCTTTTCTTCTCGGTCAGTCTAGCTAAAAGTTGGCCAATTTTGTTGATTGTTTGCAAAGCCCGAACTTTTGGTTTCATTGATTATTTTCCTTTTTTTTTCTATTCTGTATTTTATTAATTTCTACCTTAATCTGTATTATTTCTTTCTGCTTGCCTTAGGCTTTTACAGTCTCTAAAGTAGAAGACTAGGCTATTAGTTTGAGATCTTTTCTTTTTTTTTTTTTTTTTTTTTTTGAGAAGGAGTCTCACTCTTGTCGCCCAGGCTGGAGTGCAGTGGCGCCATCTTGGCTCACTGCAACTTCTGCCTCCCAGCTTCAAGCAATTCTCCTGCCTCAGCCTCCTGAGTAGCTGGGATTACAGGCGCCCACCACTGCGCCTGGCCATCTTTTCTTCTATTTTAAATATAGGTACTTAAGCTATAAATTTCCCTCTGTGCACTGCTTTAACTGCATCCCATAAGTTTTTATAAGTTGTAATTTTATCTTCTGTAATCTCAAAGTATTTTCTAATTTCTCTGTGATTTCTTCTTTGACCTATTGATTAAGAGTGTGTTGATTAATTTCCACATATTCATGAATTCCCCAGATTATCTTCTGTTATTCATTTCTAATTTAATTCCATTGTGATCAGAGAATAATATACTTATTCCCAGCCTGGGAAATATCGCAAAATCCCATCTGTACAAAAATAAAAAACTTAGCCAGGCATGATGGTGCTTGCTTGTAGCCCATTACTCAGGTGGCTGAGGTAGGAGGATCACTTGAGCCTGGGAGTTCAAGTCTGCAGTAAGCCATGATCATGCCACTGCACTCCAGCCTGGGCAACAGAGTGAGACTTCAACTCTATAAACAAACAAACAAATAAATAAATTTATTGAGACTTTTTCATGGCCTAGCATATGGTGTATTCTGGAGAATGTTCTGTGTATATTTGAGAAAAATATATATTCTGATGCTTTTGAGTGGGAAGCACTATAGATGTCTGTTAAGTCTCATTGGTTCATATTGTTCAAGTCTTTTATTTCCTTACTGTTCTTCTGCCTTGTTGTTCTAACCATTATTGAAAGTGAGGCATTGAGGCTGGGCACTGTGGCTTATGCCTGTAATCCCAGCACTTTGGGAGGCTGAGGCAGGTGGATCATGAGGTCAGGAGATTGAGACCTTCCTGGCCAACATGGTGAAACCCTGTCTCTACTAAAAATACAAAAATTAGCCAGGCATGGTGGTGGGCGCCTGTAGTCCCAGCTACTCAGGAGGCTGAGGCAGGAGAATGGCGTGAACCCAGGAGGCGGAGCTTGCAGTGAGCTGAGATGGCACCACTGCACTCCAGCCTGGGTGACAGAGCAAGACTCCGTCTCAAAAAAAAAGAAACCTCCAACTATTGTTAATTGTCCGTTTCTCCCTTCACTTCTAACTGGTTTTGTTTCATGTATTTTGGTGCTCTGTTATGAGGTGTATATGTGGTTATAATTGTTATTTTTCCTGATGAGTTAGCAAGTTTGTTTATAAACTACCCCACTTTAGCTGAATTAACATTTTTGCTTTAAAGTATAGTTTGTCTGATACTAGTATAGTCACTCAAGCTCTGTTTTGATCATTTCTTGCACAGTATATCTTTTCTATTCTTTTACTTTCAATCTATTTATATCTTTGAATCTGAAGTATGGCTCCTGTAGAGAGTATATAGTTGGATCATGTTTTTAAATCCAGTCTCATAATATCTGCCTTTTATTGGACTATTTAATCCATTCACATTTACTGTTATTATTGATATGATTGGATTTACAGCTGCCATTTTGTTTTTTGTTGTCTGTGTCTCATGTCCCTTTTGTTCCTTTGTTTCTCCTTTATAGTCTTATTTTGCACTAAGCGAATTTTTCCAGTGTATTTTTTTTTTTTTTTTGAGATGGAGTCTCGCACTGTTTCCCAGGCTGGAGTGCGGTGGCGCAATCTCGACTCACTGCAACCTCCACCTCCCGGGTTCAAGCGATTCTCCTGCCTCAGCCTCCCAGCTAGCTGGGATTACAGGTGCATGCCACCATGCCCAGCTAATTTTTTGTATTTTTAGTAGAGACAGAGTTTCACCATGTTGACCAGGCTGGTCTCAAACTCCTGACCTCGTGATCCATCCACCTTGGCCTCCCAAAGTGCTGGGATTACAGGCATGAGCCACTGCGCCCGGCCTCCAGTGTATTTTTAATGAATTTTAAGCTACATTTTTCACTTATTTTCATTACAGTTGATCTAGGGTTTACAATATACATCTTATAATCTATCTACTTCAGAACCTTAACTAGCTTATTTCAAGTGAGATACAGAAACTTTACTTCTATATAGCTCTGTTCCTTTCTCCTCCTCATACACTTATAAAAACATCTTTATTGAGATATAATTTATATTTTATAAATGCACATTTCCAATGTAAATAATTTGATGATTTGGTACATATACATACACCCATGATACCATCACCACAATCAAGGTAATAAACATATTCATCCTCTCCAAAAGCTTTCTTGTGTCATTTTGTGGGTTTTTTCTTGCTTGTTAGTGTGTGTGTGTGTACGTGTGTGTGTGTGTGTGTGTGTGTGTAGAACATTTAACACAAGATCAATCCTCTTAGCAAAAAAGTTTTTTTTTGTTTTGAGACGAAGTCTCTCTCTGTGGCCCAGGCTGGAGTGCAGTGGCGCGATCTCAGCTCACTGCAACCACTGCCTCCCAGGTTCAAGTGATTCTCCTGCCTCAGCCTCCTGAGTAGCTGGGATTACAGGCACGTACCACCATGCCCAGCTAATTTTTGTATTTTTTTTTGCCCCATGTTGGCCAGGCTGGTCTTGAACTCCTGACCTCAAGGGATTCACCCGCCTCGGCCTCTCCAAGTACTGAGATTACAGGCGTGAGCCACCACACCCGGCCTCTTAGCAAAATTTTAAGAGCACAACATCATATTTTTAACTATGGGCACTATATTGTACAGCAAATATCTAGAACATCTTCCTTCCCTTTTTATGTGCTATTACTGGTAGGCATATGATGTGTATATATGTTACAAACCCGACAATGCATTATTATAATTATGTTATATAATTTTATGTCTTTTATGGAAACCAAAAGGAGAAAGTAAAGTGTACATTTATAGTTTGTTATATTAACCTTCTGATTTATCATTTCTGTTCCTCTCCATTTGTTTCTGTGAGTCCAGTGACCATCTGGAATCCTAACCTTACTTTAGTACAGCTTTGTCCTCACCAGCCTCTTTGTGCTCTTATTGTCAAATATATTATATTTCTATCTGTTACAGGACCAACAATGCAATTATGTACATACATTTTTGCAACTGTTTTAAAAATCAGTTAAGAGAAGAAAAGGCTGTCTATTCCCCTGATCTCACAGTTAACCTCTGGCTGGTCACTCACTCAGCTAGAATGACACCCAGATGTTAGCATGCACTAGTTGCTGCCTAATTCATCTATTGTTTTTGACAGTACAGTGGGGCAAAAGTTGCTCTATAGTATGATTTAATTAAATTAAAGTCAGGGTGATGCCAGGCTTTGAAGCTTGCTTTGACCCTAGCAGGGCCCTTCTTAGCTGTCTCTTTTCCTGGTTCTCCCTGGTAAACTTCTAGCTGGTCTACTGTTTCATTTCCTCTTAGTTGCTTATCATGTAAATCTCTAGTGGTTTGGACAATGCTCTTAGATACCTGCAATAAGCTCTGTTCCAAATAAAGGCAATTTTCTTAGGAAGGGCTGCGTAGCTATCTGCTAGAAACTGCCCCTCTTGAGACAAAGCAGGGACTCTTCTTAGGGGCCTACTGAGACCTCCCCACCCAAGACATTAAAATAAAGAATGTGGCTGGGCGCCATGGCATCTTGGGAGGCCAAGGCGGGCGGATCACGAGTTAAGGAGATTGAGACCACGGTGAAACCCCGTCTCTACTAAAAACACAAAAAAAATTAGCCAGGCACGGTGGTGGGCACCTGTAGTCCCAGCTACTTGGGAGGCTTAGGCAGGAGAATGGTGTGAACCCGGGAGGCGGAGCTTGCAGTGAGCAGAGATCACGCCACTGCACTCCAGCCTGGGCGACAGAGCGAGACTCCGTCTCAAATAAAAAAGAAAAAAAAAAAAGAAAGAAAAATCTGGAGTCCCTTCAAAGAAAATTCCAGGCACTTAGCTAGCATTAAAAGTAAATGAACAACCTGATAAGCAAAGAGATAGTAATAACTTAAACAATAGTTTCCTGTTAGAGTCACAAGGTGTTCTTGTTCCTTATAAAAACTAAAGATGGCAGTGGCTCACGCCTGTAATCCCAGCACTTTTGGAGGCCAAGGCAGGCAGATCATGAGGTCAGAAGTTTGAGACCAGCCTGCTGGCCAATATAGTGAAACCCCGTCTCTACTAAAAATACAACAACAACAACAAAAATTGCCAGGTGTGGTGGTAGGCGCCTGTAATCCTAGCTACTCAGGAGGCTGAGGCAGGAGAATTGCTTGAACCTGGGAGGCAGAGTTTGCAGTGAACAGAGATCACACCACTGCACACCAGCCCGGAAGACAGTGCGAGACTCTGTCTTAAACAAACCAACAAACAAAAAACTAAAAGATAACATGTTAAAATATGTTCTTGTTTTCAGAATACTGTATCCCCATCAGATAAAAAATGCCACCCTGCTGTCATGTGGACCTGAGATAAGGGGTGAGAACTAAACCCAGACTCTGTTCTTTGTTCTAAGTTTTTTCCTGAGGGGCCTGGAGAGAGTCACACCCTCAGGCCACACCTTAACATTCCTTTCTGCTGACCCCGAGTTTTAGACAACTCAGGACAATTTTTTTTTTTTGGGACAGAGTCTCACTCTGTGGCCCAAGCTGGAGTGCAGCAGCACAATCTCAGCTCACTGCAACCTCTGCCTTCCGGGTTCAAGCGATTCTCCTGCCTCAGCCTCCTGAGTGGCTGAGATTACAGGCACGCACCACCACGCCCAGCTAATTTTTGTATTTTTAGTAGAGACAGGGTTTCACCATGTTGGTCAGGCTGGTCTCAAACTCTTGACCTCATGATCTGCACTCCTTGGCCTCCCAAAGTGCTGGGATTACAGGTGTGAGCCACCATGCCTGGCCTTGAGTATCTTTTCAGCAACACCCCACTTCTGGTAGCAATTTACTGCATTTGTCTGTTTCCATGCTGCTGATAAAGACATATCCGAGACAGGGAAGAAAAAGAGGTTTAAGGCCGGGCGCAGTGGCTCACGCTTGTAATCCCAGCACTTTGGGAGGCCGAGGCGGGCGGATCACAAGGTCAGGAGATCGAGACCACGGTGAAACCCCGTCTCTACTAAAAATACAAAAAATTAGCCGGGCGTGGTGGTGGGTGCCTGTAGTCCCAGCTACTCGGAGAGGCTGAGGCAGGAGAATGGCGTGAACCTGGGAGGCGGAGCTTGAAGTGAGCAGAGATTGCACCACTGCACTCTAGCCTGGGTGACAGAGTGAGACTCCGTCTCAGAAAAAAAAAAAAAAAAAAAAGAAAAAGAGGTTTAATTGGACTTAGAGTTCCACATGGCTGGAGAGGCCTCAGAATCATGGTGAGAGGTGAAAGTCACTTCTTACATGGTGGTGGCAATGAACAAGAAGCAAAAGCAGAAACCCCTGATAAACCCATCAGATCTCATGAGTCTTATTTGCTATCGGGAGAATAGCATGGAAAAGACTGACCCCATGATTCAATTACCTCTCCCTGGGCCCCTTGCACAACATGTCAGAATTCTGGGAGAGACAATTCAAGTTGAGATTTGGGTGGGGACACAGGCAAACCATATCACTAAGCTAACAAATTTGGTCTTGGGGTAACAGGGAACCACTGAAAGGTTTGAATGAGGAAAAAACATGATGGAAACTGTATTTTAAGAACTAACCTCCACCTTATGCTGTGTTTATTTTGAAGTATCAAGCTTTTGGTTTTTAATTATTTATTTATTTATTATGAGATGGAGTCTCACTCTATCACCAGGCTGGAGTGCAGTGGCACAATCTTGGGTTACTGCAACCTCCACCTCCCAGGTTCAAGCGATTCTCCTGCCTTAGCTTCCTGAGTAGCTGGGACTACAGGTGCATGCCACCACGCCCAGATAATTTTTGTATTTTTAGTAGAGATGGGGTTTCACCATGTTGGCCAGGATGGTCTCGATCTCTTGACCTCGTGATCTGCCCACCTCAGCCTCCTAAAGTGCAGGTATTACAGGCATAAGCCACTGTGCCCAGCCAATAATTTATTTTATAAGTATTTTCTCTAGAAGGAAATGAAAAAATTCCTGGAAACATACAACCTCCCAAGATTGAAGGCTAGGCACAGTAGCTCTCACTTGTAATCCCAGTACTTTGGGAGGCTGAGGCAGGAGGACTGCTTGAGGCCAGGAGTTCAAGACCAGCCTGAGGCAACATAGTGAGACGCTGTTTCTACCAAAAAATTTAAAAAGAAAGACTAGCCAGGAGTAGTGGCAGATTACTGCAGTCCCAGCTGCTCAGGATTCTAAGGCAGGAGGATTGCTTGAGCCCAGGAGGTTGAGGCTGCAGTAGCTATGATTATACCACTGCACTCCAGCCTAGATGAAAGAGTGAGACCCTGTCTCAAAAATTAATTAAAAAAAAAAAGATTGAACCAGGAAGAAAGAGAAATCCTGAACTGACCAATAACAAGTAGTGAAATTGAATCAGTGATTTAAAATCTCCGAACAACAAAAAGCCCAGATGGATTCACAGCTGAATTCTACCAGACATACATAGAAAGAACGGGCACCAATCCTACTGAAACTGTTCCCAAAAATCAAGAGGAAGGGAATCCTCCCTAACTCATTTTATGAAGCCAGCATCATCCTGATACCAAAGCCAGACTAGGACACATAGGAAAAAAACACTACAGGCCAATATCCCTCAAGAACACAGAAGTAAAAATTCTAAACAAAATACTAGCAAAGTGAATCCAACAGTACATCAAACAGAAAATATACCATAATCAAGAGGATTTTATTACAGGGATGCAAGAGCATTTCAACACAAAGCAAATCAATAAATGCGATTCATCATATTAACAGAATTAAAAACAAAAACCACATGATCATCTCAATAGATAAAGAAAAAAATATGATAAAATTCAGCATCCCTTCATGATAAAAACCCTAAACAAACTAGGCATAAAAGGAACATACCTCAAAATAATAGAAGCCATATACAGCAAACCCACAGTCCATATTATACTTAATGGGGAAAAGTTGAAAGTATTCCCTTTCACCGCTGCTATTCAACACAGTACTGGAAGTCCCAGCCAGAGTAATTGGGCAAGAGAAAAAAATAATATGCATCCAGATTGGAAAATAGGAAGTCAAATTATCTCTGTCAATGATAGACTCTTATACCTAGAACATTCTAAAGGTTCCTCCAAAAGACTCCTAAATTTGATAAATGAATTAAGTTTCAAGATATAAAATTAATGTATGAAAGTTCATTACAGTTCTATACATCAATGATGATCAAGCTGAGAACAAAATCAAGAAGTCAGTCTCATTTACAATAGCTACCAAAAAAATAAAGAACCTAGGAATACATTTATCCAAGAAGGTGAAAAATCTCTGCAAGGAAAACACTGATGAAAGGAATTATAGATGACACAAATGAATGGAAAAACATCCCATCATCATGGATTGGAAAAATCAGTATCATTAAAATGACCATATTACCCAAAGCAATCTACATATTCAGTGCAATTCCTATCAGAATACCAATGTCATTTTTCATAGAATTAGAAAAAACAGGCCAGGCGCAGTGGCTCACCCCTGTAATCCTAGCACTTTGCGAGGCTGAGGTGGGCGGATCACTGGAGGTCAGGAGTTTTGAGACCAACCTGGCCAACGTGGTGAAACCCTGTCTTTACTAAAAATACAAAAGTTAGCTTGGCATGGTGGTGAACGCCAGTAACCAGTTACTGGGGAGACTGAAGAAGGAAGAATTGCTTGAACTTGGGAGGCAGAGATTGCAGTGAGCTGAGATCACGCCACTGCACTCCAGCCTGGATGACAGAGCGAGACTCTGTCTCAAAAAAAAAGAAAGAGGGCAGGCGCGGTGGTTCACGCCTGTAATCCCAGCACTTTGGGAGGCCGAGGTGGGCGGATCACTTGAGGTCCGGAGTTGGAGACCAGCCTGATCAACATGGAGAAACCCTGTCTCTACCAACAATACACAATTAACCAAGAGCAGTGGCGCATGCCTGTAATCCTAGCTACTCAGGAGGCTGAGCAGGAGAATTGCGTGAACCGGGGAGGTGGAGGTTCCGGTGAGTCAAGATCGCACCATTGCACTCCAGCCTGGGCAACAAGAGCAAAACTCCACCAAAAAAAAGAAAAAAAGAAAGAAGGAAAGGAAAAAGGAAAAGGGAGGGGAGGGGAGGGAAGGGAGAACATTCCTAAAATTTGTGAGACCAAAAAAGAGCCTGAATAGCCAAAGAAATCCTAAGCAAAAAGGACAAATCTGGAGGCATCACATTACCTGACCTCAAATTATACTACAAGATTGTAGTAACCAAAACACTGTGGTATAAAAATAGACACAAGGCCGGGCACGGTGGCTCACGCCTGTAATCTCAGCACTTTGGGAGGCCGAGGCAGGCAGATCACGAGGTGAGGAGATTGAGGCCATCCTGGCTAACACGGTGAAACCCCGTCTCTACTAAAAATACAAAAAATTAGCCGGGCGAGGTGGCAGGCGCCTGTAGTCCCAGCTACTCGGGAGGCTGAGGCAGGAGAATAGTGTGAACCCCAGGGGGCGGAGCCTGCAGTGAGCCGAGATTGAGCCACTGCACTCCAGCCTGGGCGACAGAGTGAGACTGCATCTCAAAAAAAAAAAAAAAAATAGACACAAGGGCCAGGCACGGTGGCTCATGCCTGTAATCCCAGCACTTTGGGAGGCCAAGGTGGGCGGATCACGAGGTCAGGAGATCGAGACCATCCTGGCTAACACAGTGAAACCCCGTCTCTACTAAATATTTAAAGAATTAGCCAGGCGTGGTGGTGGGCGCCTGTAGTCCCAGCTACTTGGGAGGCTGAAGCAGGAGAATGGCATGAACTGGGTGTGGGGTGGGGGGTGGAGCTTGCAGTGAGCAGAGATTGCGCCATTGCACTCCAGCCTAGGTGGCAGAGTAAGACTCTGTCTCAAAAAAAAAAAAAAAGTCACATAGGTCAATAGAACAGAATATAGAACCCAGAAATAAAGTCATATATTAATACCTACAGCCAGCTGATCTTCAAGAAAATTGACCAAAAAAAAAAAAAAATCCACTGGAGAAAGGACACCCTATTCAATAAGTAGTGCTGGGAAAATTGGATTTCTATGTGCGGAAGAATGAAACTGGACCCATACCTCTCACTATTTACAAAAATTAGCTGAGGATGGATTAAAGATTTAAATGTAAGACCTCAAAATAGAAAAATCCTAGAAGAAAATGTAGGGAGCCCAGCGCAGTGGCTCGCACCTGTAATCCCAGCACTTCGGGAGGCTGAGGCAGACAGATGTGAGACCAGCCTGGCTAACATGGTGAAACCCCATCTCTACTAAAAATACAAGAATTAGCCAGGGGTGGTGGCCAGCGCCTATAATCCCAGCCACTCGGGAGGCTGAGGCAGGAAAATCGCTTGAACCCGGGAGGCAGAGGTTGCAGTGAACCAAGATCGTGCCACTGCACTCCAGCCTGGGCGACAGAGCAAGACTCCATCAAAAAAATAAAGAAGAAGAGGAAGGAAAGAAAGGAAGGAAGGAAGGATGGAAGGAAAGAAGGAAGGAAGGAAGGAAGGAAGGAAGGAAGGAAGGAAGGAAGGAAGGAAGGAAGGAAGAAGGAAGGAAGGAAGGAAGGAAGGAAGGAAGGAAGGAAGGAAGGAAAAGAAAGAAAGAAAAAGAGAGGCTGGGCGCAGTGGCTCACACCTATAATCCCAGTACTTTGGGAAGCCAAGGCAGGCAGATCACGAGGTCAGTAGATCAAGACCATCCTGGCTAACATGGTGAAACACCATCTCTACTAAAAATACAAAAAAATTAGCTGGGCCTGGTGGGAGGCAACTGTAGTCCCAGCTACTCAGGAGGCTGAGACAGGAGAATCGCTTGAACCCGGGAGGCAGAGCTTGCAGTGAGCCGAGATTGTGCCACTGTACTCCAGCCTGGGTGACAGAGCAAGACTCCACCAAAAAAAGAAGAAAAGAAAAAAAAGAAAGGAAAAGAAAAGAAAAGTAAAGAAAAGAAAAAAGGGAGGGGAGGGGAGGAGAGGAGGGAAGGAAAGACAGAAGGAAGGAAGGGAAGGAAGGAAGGAAGAAAGGAAGGAAGGAAGAAAGGAAATGGGCCAGGTGCGGTGGCTCACGCCTGTAATCCCAGTACTTTGAGAGGCTGAGGCGGGCAGATCATGAGGTCAGGAGTTTGAGACCAGCCTGGCCAACATAGTGAAACCCCGTCTCTACTAAAAATACAAAAAAATTAGCCAGGCCTGGTGGGGGGCGCCTGTAGTCCCAGCTACTCAGGAGGCTGAGACAGGAGAATGGCTTGAACCCGGGAGGCGGAGCTTGCAGTGAGCTGAGATTGCGCCACTGTACTCCAGCCTGGGTGACAGAGCGAGACTCCACCAAAAAAAAAGAAAAAAAGAAAAGAAAGGGAAGGGAGGGAGGGAGGAAGGAAGGAAGGAAGGAGGAAGGAGGGAGGGAGGGAGGGAGGGAGGAAGAAGGAAGGAAGGAAGGAAGGAAGGAAGGAAGGAAGGAAGGAAGGAAGGAAGGAAGGAAAGAAAGAAGAAAGAAAGAAAGAAAGAAAGAAAGAAAGAAAGAAAGAAGAAAGAAAGAAAGAAAGAAAGAAAGAAAGAGAAAGAAAGAAAGAAAGAAAGAAAGAAAGAAAAAGAAAGAAAGAAAGAAAGAAAGAAAGAAAGAAAGAAAGAAAGAAAGAAAGAAAGAAAGAAAGAAAGAAATGGGCCGGGTGTGGTGGCTCACGCCTGTAATCCCAGCACTTTGGGAAGCTGAGGCAGGCTGATCATGAGGTCAGGAGATTGAGACCATCCTGGCTAACATGGTGAAACCCCGTCTCTACTAAAAATACAAAAACAAATTAGCCGGGCTTGGTGGTGGGCACCTGTAGTCCCAGCTACTCGGGAGGCTGAAGCAGGAGAATGGAGTGAACCTGGGAGCCCAGCTAATTTTTGTAGTTTTAGTAGAGACGGAGTTTCACCATGTTGGCCAGGATGATCTCAATCTGTTGACCTCATAATCCACCCACCTCAGCCTCCCAAAGTGCTGGGATTATAGGCATGAGCCACCATGCCCAGCCCACCTCCTACCTCTTTTGTGCTTTTATTAATATTTTAAATTGGCACATAGTAATTATACATATTTATAGAGTACAGTGTGATATTCTGATACAAGTATACAATGTGTACTGATGAAATCGAGGTCATTAGCATATTCTTTACCTCAAATATTTATCATTTTGAGGGGCTGGAAACATTCAAAATTTGCTCCTCTAGCTATTTGAAAATATACAATAAGTTGTTGTCAATTTGACTCATCCTACAGTGCTATAGAATACTGGAACTTACTCCTATCTAACTGTAATTTTATATGTTAATCAACCTCCCACTATCTCACCCTCATCCCCTCCAGTAACCACTATTCTGTTCTACTCTCTACTTTTTTTTTTTTTTTCGAGATGGAGTTTCACTCTTGTCAGCCAGGCTGGAGTGCAAGGGTGTACTCTCAGCTCACTGCAATGTCTGCCTCCTGGGTTCAAGCGATTCTCCTGCCTCAGCCTCCTGAGCAGCTGGGATTACAGGTGCCCACCACCATGCCTGGCTTATTTTTTGTATTTTTAGTAGAGACGAGGTTTCACCATGTTGACCAGGCTGGTCTCAAACTCCTGACCTCAGGTGATCCACCACGCTTGGCCTCCCAGAGTGCTGGGATTACAGCTGTGAGCCACTACGCCTAGCCTCTACTCTCTACTTCTAATTCACACTATTCTACTCTCTCTTTCTATGAGATCAACTTTTTTAGTTTTGACATATGAATGAGGGTATGCAGTATTTATCTTTCTGTGCCTGGCTTATTTCACTTAACATAAAGACCTCCTGTTTCATCCATGTTGCTGTGAAGGACAGGATTTCATTCCTTTTATGACTGAATAGTATTCCATTGTGTGTATATTTCTTTTTCCTTCATCTGTTGATTGACACTTATGTTGATTCTAGACCTTGGCTATCATGAGAGAGCTGCAATAAACATGGAGCTACAGGTATCTCTTCAACACACTGAAACTGACCCAATAGTCCCATAGACAGTTTTGGGGGATAAACATAGAAATTGACTCCTCTGGTGTTAAAGCTTGAAACTTACCTTTGTTTTATTTGAGTTCCTTCCTCAGGAAAGGACCCCCAGTCCTCTCAGAAGGTATCAAAAAACTGAAACTCACCATGTCACCATATTCATATCATCAGATGCCAGGCCCTTCATTCATCATGATTGCTTCCTCACCCCTCCCAAGTTCCTGTCTTCCCATACATCATTACATTTCTTCTCTGCTCTGTACACCCCTAATTTTAGTCAGTGGGGGAGATGAATTTGAGATTGATTTCCCTTCTCCTTTGCTGCACCACTCAAAGCCTTCCTTGACAATAATTGTTGTCTCAGTGATTGGCTTTATTTGCAGTAGGCAGCAGGACCAAGACTGAATCCCTGGTGTTTTGGTAACAATATGGGTTTCCTTTCTTTTGGATGTATACTGACTAGTGAAATTCCTGGATCATATTGAAGCAGCATCGATCATCTGGAGTAATACCGAGGTTTGTTGCCTCATGCCAAGGAAATTAAGGACGTAGATACACAAGGAGTGAGATTAAGAGCAGAGGTTTAATAGGCAAAAAAAAAGAGAAAAGCTCTCTCTCCTGCAGAGAGGTTGGGGCTCCCAGTCTTCCAGTTCCATGGGTCTTCCAGTTCCATGGTGAAATGTACAGGGTTTTATAGATGAGCTTGAGGAGGCAGTATCTGATTTACATAGAGCCCAAGAGATTGGTTGGACCAGGTTTTCCATTTGCATAGTGCACAAAGAAGCTGGCCACCCCACCCTAATCTTTTATTATACAGATGGGATCTCTACCTGGCTGGCCATATTGAGAGGTGACAGTGTGCTGGCAGTCCTCACAGCCCTCGCTCGCTCTCGGCGCCTCCTCTGCCTGGGCTCCCACCTTGGCAGCACTTGAGGAGCCCTTCAGCCCACTGCAGCACTTTAGGAGCCCCTTTCTGGGCTGGTCAAGGCAGGAGCCAGCTCCCTCAGCTTGCAGGGAGGTGTGGAGGGAGAGGCGCCAGCGGGAACCGGGGCCTTGGAGAACCTTTATGTGGATACTCTGTATCTAACTGATCTGATGGGGATGTGGAGAACCTTTATGTCTAGCTCAGGGATTGTAAACGCATCAATCAGCACCCTGTCAAAACAGACCATTGGGCTCTACCAATCAGCAGGACGTGGGTGGGCCAGATAAGAGAATAAAAGCAGGCTGCCCGAGCCAGCAGTGGCAACCGGCTCGGGTCCCCTTCCATACTGTGGAAGCTTTGTTCTTTTGTTCTTTGCAATAAATCTTGCTACTGCTCACTCTTTGGGTCCATGCTGCTTTTATGAGCTGTAACACTCACCACAAAGGTCTGCAGCTTCACTCCTGAAGCCAGCGAGACCACGAGCCCACCAGGGGGAATGAACAGCTCCAGACACGCCACCTTAAGAGCTGTAACACTCACTGCGAAGGTCTGCAGCTTCACTCCTGAGCCAGCGAGACCACGAACCCACCAGAAGGAAGAAACTCCGAACACATCGGAACATCGGAAGGAACGAACAACTCCAGTCGCGCCACCTTAAGAGCTGTAACACTCACCGCGAGGGTCCGCGGCTTCATTCTTGAAGTCAGCAAGACCAAGAACCCACCAATTCTGGACACAATGTGTTGCCTGTTCCTTTACCGTACATGTGGTTGACAAAGAAAAGGGAAGGTGGGCTAGGCGCAGTGGCTCACACCTGTAATGCCAGCACTTTGGGAGGCTGAGGTGGGCAGATCATGAGGTCAAGAGACGGAGACCAGCCTGACCAACATGGTGAAACCCCATCTCTACTAAAAGTACAAAAATTAGCTGGGCATGGTGACACACACCTGTAGTCCCAGCTACTCGGGAGGCTGAGACAGGAGAATTGCTTGAACCTGGGAGGTGGAGGTTGCAGTGAGCCGAGATCACACCACTGCACTCCAGCCTGGTGACAGAGCAAAGACTCCGTCTCGGAAAAAAGTAAAAAGAAAAAAAAAGAAAAGGGAAGGTGGAGCCTCCACGTTGAACATGGCTGGCCCCAGGTAGCCTTTTCCTATTGGCACAGCTGCCGGCATTCACCCATGCAAGCTTCCAGCTTGCTTTATCTATGTCTGCAGCTCGATTTTACAGGCTGCTTTTTGTTAGAAATGATTTGGGGGCTGCTTTTTGTTAAAAAGGAAGCCTTACTGAGGGCTCTCTTACCCTCACTAACTGCCTAAATAATTTTTTTTATCTCCTGTATCCATATAATAGTTATATTTTTAGTTTCTTGAAAAATTTCTATACTGTTTTCCATAATGGCTGTACTAATTTATATTCCCACCAACAGTGTGTAAGAGTTACCCTTTCTCTGTATCCTTGCCAGCATTTATTTTTTAATCTTTTTGATAGTAGCCATCCTAACTGGGGTGAGATAACATGGTGGCTTCGATTTGCATTTCCCTGATGATTAGTAATTTTGAGCATTTTGAAATATAGTCTGTTGACCATTTGCACATTTTCTTGTGAAAGATTTCTGTTCCGCTCATTTGCCCATTTTTAATCAGATTGTTTATTTTTGGTGTTAAGTTGTTTGAGTTTCTTGTATATTCTGGATATTAATCTCTTCTTAGATGAATAGTTTACAGATATTTTCTCCCATTCTACAGGTTGTCTCTTCACTCTGTTAATTGTTTCCTTTGCTGTGCGGAAACTTTTTTAGTTTGATGTAATCCCAATGGTCTATTTTTACTTTTGTTGTCCTTACTTTTGAGGTCTTACTCATAAAATCTTTCACCAAACCAATGTCCTGAACAGTTTCCTCAAAGTTTTCATCTAATAGTTTTTTAGTTTCAGGTCTTACACTTAAGCCTTTCAACCATGTTGAGTTGATTTTTGTATATGATGAGAGATAGGAATCTAGTTTCATTCTTCTGCATATGGATATCCAGTTTTTCCAGCACAAATTAAAGAGACTATCCTTTCCCCAGTGAATATTCTTGGTGCCTTTAGACATCCCAGTGTTGCAGAATTTCTGCTCTTTAGTTCAGCTAAATCTGGGTTCCACTAAAAGAGAAAAAAACCTCTCAGCAAAGCGGGAGAGGTTCCTGCTAACAGGCCCACACCTCACAGATTGATTTCAGGACACAAGAATCAATCAGTTTCACACAGAAACTGAAGAGACCAGGCTCCTCCTCTATGCAAATGACACAAGCTTTCCATGGCTCCACCCTGTCCTCCCTGTGTGCAGGCAGGTCAGACATTCTCCACGCATCCTCCACCTTATCTGCCTCTGCATCTATCACCAAGACTCTAAAACCCAGTGCTCAGCCGGGCATGGTGGCTGACACCTGTAATCCCAGCACTCTGGGAGGCCGAGGCTGGCGGGTCACGAGGTCAAGAGATCGAGACCATCCTGGCTAACACAGTGAAACCCCGTCTCTACTAAAAATACAAAAAAAATAGCTGGGCATGGTGGCGGGCGCCTGTAGTCCCAGCTACTCAGGAGGCTGAGGCAGAAGAATGGCGTGAACCTGGGAGGCGGAGCTTGCAGTGAGCAGAGATCGTGCCACTGCACTCCAGCCTGGGCAACAGGGTGAGACTCCGTCTCAAAAAAAACAAAAACAAAAACAAAAAACATAACAAAACCCAGTGCTCGTTTTTAGTTCAATGCTCTCATGGCTTATAATAAACATTTTAAAGACTACTGCAACTCAGAGTATGCTATTAACCATTTTTACGTTTTAGTTTGAACTTCAGGAATTTATAACCTAAGACTAATAATGCGTTTAGGTGAACTTCAGGAATTTATAACCTAAGACTAATAATATGTTTAGGTGGTTTCCATATGCTCTCCAAAAGGTTCAAAACTAAGAAGTCTAATTTACTTGATGTCTTATGGTTCATACATTTCTTTAATTATTAGATTATGAGAAAATTAGACTAATGAACCTGTTAAATAAAATCTAGGCCAGGTGCAGTGGCTCACACTTGTAGTCCCAGCAATTTGAGAGGCCAAGGTGGGTGAATTGCTTGAACCCAGGAGTTCCAGACCAACCTGGGCAACACGGCAAAATCCCATTTCTACAAAAATTAGCCTGGCATAGTGGTGCCCAAATGTGATCCTAGCTACTCGGGAGGCTGAGGTGAAAAGATTGCTTGAGCCCAGAAAGTTGAGGCTGCAGGGAGCTGTGATTGTGCCTCTGCACTCCAGCCTGGGTGACAGAGCCAGACTGAGACGCTGTCTTAAAAAAAAAAAAGAAAAAAAATTATAGAAAGCTGTTGGTTTAGACTAAGCTCCTGCATTAGGGTGAATAGACATAACCAAAATGGAGTCACTCATGCTAAAGTTCCATGCCACCAAGCCAAAACTAACTGGTTCATCTGATCTTTCATGAAATCAGGAGAGAGAGAGAGAGAGAAAGTGAGAGGCGACAGCGTGCTAGCAGCCCTTGCTTGCTCTCGGTGCCTCCTCAGCCTTAACCCCCCCCTCTGGCCACGCTTGAGGAGCCCTTCAGCCCGCTGCTGCACTATGGGGGCCCCTCTCTGGGTTGGCTGAGGTCGGAGCTGGCTCCCTCTGCTTGCAGAGAGGTGTGGAGAGGCACGGGTGGGAATGGGGCTGTGCACGGCGCTGTGCTTGCAGGCCAGCATGAGTTCCGGGTGGGCGTAGGCTCGGCAGGCCCAGCCGGCTGGCGCCACTGGCCCCGGGCAGTGAGGAGCTTAGTGCCTGGGCCAGCAGCTGTAGAGGGTGCGCCGGGTCCCCCAGCAGTGCCGGCCCGCTGGTGCTGTGCTGGAATTCTCGCTAGGCCTCAGCTGCCTCCCTACGATATGGGTCAGGGCTTGGCACCTGCAGCCCGCCATGCCCAAGCCTCCCCGCCCCCCCCCCCCCGCCATGGGCTTCTGCACAGTGCAGCCTCCCCAACAAGCGCCACCCCCTGCTCCTCAGCGCCGGGTCCCATCGACCGCCCAAGGGCTGAGGAGTGTGGGCACAGGGTGCGGGAGTGGCGGGCAGGTCCACCTGCGGCCCAGTGTAGGATCCACTAGGTGAAGCCAGCTGGGTTCCTGAGTCTAGTGGGGACTTGGAGAACCTTTATGTCTAGCTAAGGGATTGTGGATGCACCAATCAGCACTCTGTATCTGGCTAATCTAGTGGGGACTTGGAGAACCTTTATGTCTAGCTAAGGGATTGTGGATGCACCAATCAGCACTCTGTCTCTAGCTCAAGGTTTGTAAATGCACCAATCAGTGCTCTGTGTCTAGCTAATCTAGTGGGGACTTGGAGAACTTTTGTGTCTAGCTCAGGGATTGTAAATGCACCAATCAGCACCTTGTCAAAATGGACCAATCAGCTCTCTGTAAAATGGACCAATCAGCAGGCTGTGGGTGGGGCCAGATAAGGGAATAAAATCAGGCTGCCGGAGCCAGCAGTGGCAACCCACTTGGGTCCCCTTCCACGCTGTGGAAGCTTTGTTCTTTCGCTCTTTGCAATAAAGCTTCCTGCTGCTCACTCTTTGGGTCCGCACTTCCTTTATGAGCTGTAACACTCAGGGCGAGGGTCCGAGGCTTCATTCTTGAAGTCAGTGAGACCAAGAATCCACCAATTCCAGACACAAAAGGATTAGAGACTAGAGATTTGTTTAGCCAAATCCCTGAACAGGTCAGTTTTAACTGGCATGATAAAGCAGTTCTCTCTGCTTTTAATCTTTAGAAGAAAAGTAACATTGAAATGACCAATTCACTTTTTGTTCTCTGTTCCTGCTTTCTTCAGCCCTTTTCCGGATGTAAAGCCAACCTCCTCTGCCTAGCTCATCAGAGCACTTGTTCTATTTTATGGAATAAATTGTCGCCCAATTCAAGTATCACAAATAAAAGCCAATTCGATTTTTAAACTAAGTTTGCTGTAATTTTGTCTTTTGACAAACTAAAGGAAATTGCTGCTTATTCAACTGTTTTGACCTACAGAAATGGCAGTTTTTTAATGGTTCAGTCTAATGTATTGTGCTTTGGTAGCGTACATTTAATGTTCCGTTTTCATTTAAAATTGTTCACAGAGTATCTACTTAATGTAAGGGATTGGGGTAGAGCGAGAAGGCTACTAAGACAAATAATGGTCATCTGTATCCTCATATATTTAAAATCTAGAAGGTTCTCAAACTTATAGGAGTTTAAGATTCACCTGGCGATTTCTTTTTTTCTTTTTTTTTGGAGACAGAGTCTCGCTCTGTTGCCCAGGCTGGAGTGCAGTGGTGCAGTCTCGGCTCACTGTAACCTCTGCCTCCTGGGTTCAAGTGATTCTCCTGCCTTAGCCTCCCAAGTAGCTGGGACTACAGGTGCGCATCACCATACCCAGCTAATTTTTGTATTTTTAGTAGAGACAGGGTTTCACCATGTTGGCCAAGATGGTCACAATCTCTTGACGTTGTGATCTGCCTGCCTCGGCGTCCCAAAGTGCTGGGATTACAGGCGTGAGCCACTGCACCTGGCCGAGATTTTTTTTTAATTAATGCAAATGCCAGTATCTCAGCCCCAAAGACTCCAGTTTTTACCAGGTACATAAGGCAGGATTTCAGACTACCCTTGGTCAAACACTGATCTAAGGAGAGAAACAATGGCCAGGCACAGTGGCTCACACCTATAATCCCAGCACTTTGGGAGGTCAAACAGGAGGATCACTTGAGGCCAAGAGTTTAAGACCAGCCTGGGTAACATAGCAGGACCCTGTCTCTACAAAAAAGATAAAAGAAAAAATTAGTTGGGTGTTGTGACATGCATCTGTAGCCCCAGCTATTAGGGAGCTTGAAGTGAAAAGATCACTTGAACCCAGGAGTTCAATGTTTAAAATACATTTTATTTGTATTCCAGAAAGAGAGGATAAAAAGAAGAGAGTTGATGCAGAAATTTGAAGAGACAACGGGTGAAAATGTTATAGAATCTGTCAAAGACATCAGATTCACAAATGGCTACATATACCAAGCAGGATAATGAAAAAGAAATCCACGCAACAGTGAAACTGCATAACATCAAAGGAAAAAAAATCTCAAAAGCAAGCAGGCAGAAACGACCAATCATGAACAAAGAAATGATACTTAGACTGAATGTAAACTTCTCTACAGCAACAATGGAAGTCAGAAGATGGTGGAATAGTATCTTCAAAATGCTTAGAGAAAACGAGAGTCATCCCAGAGTTGCAAACCCAGTAAAACTATTTTTTTTTTCTTTTTTTTTTTTGAGACAGGGTCTTACTCCCGTTGCCCAGGCTGGAGTGCAGTGGTCTGATCACAGCTCACTGCAGCCTTGACCTCCTGAGCTCAGGTGATCCTCCTGCCTCAGCCTCCCAAGTAGCTGGGACCACAGGCATGTGCCACCATGCCAGGCTAATGTTTTGTATTTTTAGTAGAGGTGGTGTCTTGCCATGTTGCCCAGATTGGTCATGGACTCCTGAGCTCAAGTGATCAGCCCACCTCAGCCTCCTAAAGTGCTGGGATTACAGGCAAGTCACCACACCTGGCCCAGTAAAACTATCTTTCAAAAACAGGATGAAATGAAGACATTTTTCAGAAAGAGTTAGTAAAATCTAAGAGTTCACAAAGTGGCCCTCACTATAGTAACTTCAAAAGGAGGAAAATGATCACATAAGGAAGATCAGAGATGAAAGAAGAAACCATGAGGCTGAGTGCAGTAGCTCACGCCTGTAATCCCAGCACTTTGGGAGGCCGAGGCAGGCAGATCACTTGAGGTCAGGAGTTTGATACCAGCCTAGGCAACATAGTGAAACCCCGTCTCTACTAAAGATACAAAAATTAGCCAGGCGTGGTGACATGTGCCTGTAATCTCAGCTACTTGGGAGGGTGAGGCAGGAGAATCACTTGAACCCGGGAGATGGAGGCTGCAGTGAAGCTGAGATTGCACACTCCAGCCTGGGTGACAGAGCAAGACTCTGTCTCAGGGGGAAAAAAAAACAAAACACCACAAGCAAAGAAAATAAAAAACATTTGAATTGATGTGCATGAATGTTACTTCTCTACATTACTGAGTTTTTGGTGTTCCCTTAAATTTTGTGCCTACAAGTGCCTCACTCATTTTGCCTGTGGGAAGGATCTTATTCAACACGAAGCGTTTCACTTTTATCTCTTTTATCTCCCTATTTTCACCATAGTACCCTCTTCCTGTCTTCATCCTCAGCCAGCCTAAGTCTCTTTGGCTCAGTATCTTGAGAGAATGAACTCTACTCTTTTGCTTGGAGAAAGAAGGGAGATCTGGGATCTAGTGCTTGTTGGACACACATTCAGAAAAGTTCCCGTTTTTATCATCACATGCACCCCCATTTCATAAGTGCTCGGTGCCCCAGTTTTTGGGCCTTTCTAGGGGTACTCAACACCACCTGACTTCCTTTAGGGCTTTCTCCACGGCTGGCTGAGGTTTCTGACTTCTTGGATTCATTGGGTCAATCATCTGCCCTCTCTCTCTCTCCTTGCTTCCAAAATGTCCATTTCTCCCATCATCTTTGCCCTTGTGAACTTACACTGTTTCAAATCCCTTTTATAGCTTTTTTTTTTTTTTTGAGACGGAGTCTTGCTCTGTCGCCCAGGCTGGAGTGCAGTGGCACAATCTCAGCTCACTGCAAGCTCTGCCTCCCAGGTTCACGCCATTCTCCTGTCTCAGCCTCCCGAGTAGCTGGGACTACAAGTGCCCGCCACCATGCCCGGCTAATTTTTTTTTTGTATTTTTAGCAGAGACGGGGTTTCACTGTGTTAGCCAGGATGGTCTCTATCTCCTGACATTGTGATCCGCCCACCTCGGCCTCCCAAAGTGCTGAGACTACAGGTGTGAGCCACCGCGCCCTGCCTTTTATAGCATTTAAATGGAGCTTCTGTTGGATGAGAGGCATTTTTCCAATCCACCAGATTTAACAAGAAGCTCTTCTCTTGTGACTCTCTCTTAAGAGAGAGAACTTTCCCAGAGACTCCCTTGGCTGACTTCCCCTTCATCTCCTCTGTCAGAAGTAATTCATGCACCGGATTCTAAAACTGACCCACCAGGCCGGACAGCAGGGCTGCCGCCCTGGGTTACAGCCTAATCACCTGGGGTGGAATGGATGTTTCGGATCAACCACAGTGGTCACCTTCAACAACCTTAATTAGGGCTTGGAAATTCAAACTCCAAACCAGTACTCAAATCAGAAGATAACCCCTTGAAGGCCGTGGTCTTAGTTTATAAATTCTTCGTATCTTTAGCAATTGACTGAGGGAATGATCTATTACATAAATACAATGCACAGAGACCATATTTATGCATAAAACAGTGAGGTGGTAAAGGCAAGATGGGAAAGAAGGTTGAATAATTCAGACAAGACCTGGAATCATGGGGTGGGTGGGAGGGGGAAGAAAAACTTGAAAGCTTGGTTACTCTGCCAGAATCACTAACCAGTATCAGTGACTTTCTGTGTGAAATGGCATTTTAAATGTCAGGGAGCTAAAGGACAGGATTATGGTAGCTTGAAAGCTAAGCACTAAATCAAATAACTTCAAGGCCTCTAGCCTTAAGTTCATATTTATACAGCAATGGCCAAATTGGACTGGACCAGAAAGTTTGGGCTGTTTTGTTGACTGTGGCTTACACATACATTAGAGACAGTCATTTGGAAACCCCAGTTCTGCTCTGCAAGGCATTAAGAGAGCTTCTAACAAATTCTAACAAATTTAATCAAGTGAAGTTTGGGTCTGAAATTAAAATTGGTAATAACCAAAAAAAAAACAACAAAACTGCAGATGGTTGAAAATACTAATCTTATATCCTTGAGTTGCTCGTGTTATTGAGAACAGAAAGACAGAAGGAAGAAGAACAATAACACATCTAGCCCCATCTGAAACTAGGGCTTAATGTGAGATATTAAAGAGAAAGTGAATTTATTAAACAGAATAAAAGACATGGTGATATTGATTACTTAAAAAGTAAACAAGCAAGAGGCCAGGCATGGTGGCTCATGCCTGTAATCTCAGCACTTTGGGAGGCCGAGGCAGGCGGATCGCCTGAGGTCAGGAGTTCAGGACCAGCTTGGCCAACACAGTGAAACCCTGTCTCTACTAAAAATACAAAAATTAACCGGGCATGGTGGCACGCACCTGTAATCCCAGCTACGTCTCAAAATAAAATAAAAATAAAAAATTTAGCCATGTGTGGTGGTGCACACCTGTAGTCCCAGCTATTCAGAAGGCTGTGGTGGGAGGATCGCTTGAGTCCAGGAGGTCAAGGCTATAGTGAGCTACGATTGCACCACTGCACTACAGCCTAGGTAACAGAGCATGACCTTGTTTCTTAAAAAAAAAAAAAAAAAAAAAAAAGTCTTATTGACGTTTAAGTTGGTTGGGGCTGGGGGGGATTTGAGATGGAGTCTTACTCTATTGCCCAGGCTGGAGTACAGTGGCGCGATCTCGGCTCACTGCAACCTCCGCCTCCCAGGTTCAAGCAATTCTCTGCCTCAGCCTCCCGAGTAGCTGGGATTACAAGCACCCACCACCACGCCCAGCTATTTTTTGTATTTTTAGTAGAGACAGGGTTTCACCATCTTGGCCAGGCTGGTCTTGAACTTCTGACCTCATGATCCACCCGTCTCGGCCCCCCAAAGTGCTGGGATTACAGGCGTGGGCCACCGCACCCAGCCAGTTTTTTTGGGATAGACATAGAAATGGACCCTTCTGGTCTTAAAGCTTGAAGCTTACATTTGTTTTATCTGAGTTCTTTCCTCAGGAATGGACCTTCAGGCTGCTCAAAAAAAGTATCAGGGAACTGAAACTCACCAGATCACCACATCCTGACAATGAGATGGACCCCGCATTCATCATGATTGCCTCCTTGGCCCTCCCCAGTTCCTGTTTTCTTACACATTGTTACATTCCTTCCCTGCTATAGAAACCCCTAGTTTTAGTGGGTCAGGGAGATGGATTTGAGGCTGAGCCCCCATCCCCTCGGCCACAGCACTGGATTAAAGCCTTCTTCCTTGGCATTACTGGTGGTCTCAGTTCATTGGCTTCCTGTGCAGCTTGCAGCAGGACCGAGACTGAACCCCTGGTGTTTCAATAACAGAGAGAGTCTAGCATGAGTTGAGCTCAACCTGTATTTGTACAGAGATGACTGGGAGTTTTTAAAGAGAGAAAGAGGGAGCAGCGGAGTGAGTGAGCAGGGGCTCATTAGACTGAGGAAAGTGAAAAGTTATGAAAAGCAGGAATGCGGGCCTAGTGTTACCCAAGTTAGGCTCCTATGCCCCCACCGAGGTTGGGAGTCAGTAATTCTTTTGGCAGCTTGAGTTTCCTCAGGCAGCCACTTTTCCTCTGGGGACATCCTAGAGAAGTGGCTTTAAGCTGCTAGAAACTGGGTCAGTGTTTTGCTCAACTCTTGCTAGGCCAACGTTGAGGTCCAGTGGAGAAAGGGCTCAGAGGAGCCTGGCCAGAGTTTGGAGAAGGAGAGTCTTTGTCAGGGCAAAACAACAGACAGCCAGGAGTGCAAGGCCTGGGTGAGACAGCCACATATTCCCCTTCCAGAGGCAGGGCCAGCCCGGCTCTGTTCCCGCTCACTGGGCCACATGGGAAGGCGTTGCCAGAATATGTTTTGCTTTTTTTTTTTTTTTTAAGAGAAACCTAAAATCTTAATTCTATGTGATCTCTCCTGAATTTTAATTTTGACCAATTAAAAAAACACTTCAAATGGCAGTAGCCCCACAAAATACATCTGCTGGCCAGATTCAGACCATGACCCACAGTAATTTTCTTTTCTTTTTTTCCTGAGATGGAGTTTCACTCTGTGGCCCAGGCTGGAATGCAGTGGCATGATCTCAGCTCACTGCAGCCTCTGCTTCCCAGGTTCAAATGATTCTCATGCCTCAGCCTCCAAGTAGCTAGGATTACAGGTATGCACCACCATGCCTGGCTAATTTTTGTATTTTTAGTAGACGTGGGGTTTCACCATGTTGGCCAGGATGGTCTTGAGCTCCTGACCTCAAGTGATCGGCCTGCCTCGGCCTCCCAAAGTACTGGGATTCCAGGCGTGAGCCACCGCACCCAGCCTGCAATAATTTTCTAATTCTGCCCTAAGCAGAAAATAGACGATGTCTTAGGTTGCTGTTTTATTTAGGAAAATATGCAGACAGATCATTTTGCTGAGCTAGTCTGTATTGCTTAGTTGCTCTACATAAAGCAAGATATTTATGTGGCATTTGCCACCTCCCTCACCCCCATCCCTCACCCCCCATAGAAAATAAGAACGTTCTTAGGAGTGAGTGTGAAAGCAGATTTCAGCAATGTGCCTGACGGTCTGCACCTAAGGTCAGAGAGATGGGAAGGAACTCAGGCATGAGATGGCTGCCGTTTTTGCAGTCCCACTCCCCCACTGCACCCCCATGCACATGCTGCAATAACCCTGTTGTCGGAATCTGCGGTGGCAGCCTGTTTCACAGAAGCATTGCAGTAGTGGCACCAGAGTGTAAAAACAAGAGTTGCCCCACTGGAAAGTTTAATAATGTTTCAAAAAATCATGGTGTTACTATTAGGAACAATGAATACCAGAATGCAAATATGCATGAATAAAGAAAGCAATGGTTTTAGCTAATTCATTTTATTTTGGAAAGTGACATGTGATCAGTGACTTTAAAGGAAGCCTTAGGTTTATGTGAGTGAGGGGGTGGAAGGTTTTGTCAGACACAGCAAATACCAAGCTTCCCCTGCCACCTACTGGCTGTTGCTTGCAATGAAAAAATTCTGAATAAGATGTGGTATATTAGAACTAGAGGTTGTTGTTAAAATAATTTTTAAAAATTAGCTTGGTGGCACACGTCTGTATTTCCAGCTACACGGGGGGCTGAAGCAGAGAATCGCTTGAACTCTTGGGAGGCGAAGGCTGCAGTGAGCCGAGATCGCGCCACTGCCTCCTGGGCGAGAGAGGAAATTATTTCTTAAGCTGGGTGGTGTGCGCATTGACATTTATGATATTTTTTGTTTGTTTTGTTTTGTTTTGAGACGGAGTCTCATTCTGTCGCCCAGGAGGCTGGAGTGCAGTGGCGCGATCTCGGCTCACTGCGACCTCCGCCTCCCGGGTTCAAGCGATTCTTCCGCCTCAGCTTCCCGCGTAGCTGGAACTATAGGCTCATGCCACCATGCCCGGCTAATTTTTGTATTTTTGGTAGAGACGAGAGTTCGCCATGTTAGCCAGGCTGGTCTCGAACTGCTGACCTCAAGTGAACCGCCCACCTCGGCCTCCCAAAGTGCTGGGATTACATGTGTGAGCCACCGCTCCTGGCCAAGAAATAAAATATTATTAATGAAGTTTGAAATCCCCTGCATACCCCTCCCTAATTGCATCTCCCTCCTACTCAAAAGTATCCGGTACTTTGAATTATATGTTTATCATCCCAACACATTTTATAATTGCTGTGCATATGTATGTATCACTAAGCAACACTGGTATTGTTTTGCATAAAATTTATATAAATGATATAATTGTATGGAATCTTCTGTAGGTTACTTTTAAAACCAACATGTTTATGAGAGTCATCTACGTTTATCAGTATAATCATTTTCACTGCTGTCTAGAATTCTATTTGTGGAACTGCCATCATTTATTTGTTCATACTCATTTTATTTTTCTCTGAGACAGAATCTCGTGTGACCTAGGCTGGAAGTGCAGTGGCACATCATAGCTCACTGAAGCCTCAAATTCTCAGGCTCAAGAGCTCCTCCTACCTCAGCCTCCTCAATGGTTGGGACTACAGGCTTGCACCACCACACCGTTTTTTTTTGTTGTTTTATTTTGGTTAAGATGAGGTCTCACTATGTTTCTCAGGCTGGTCTCAAACTCCTGGGCTCAAGTAATGCTCTCTCCTTGGCCTCCCAAAGTGCTGAGATTACAGGCGTGAGCCACCATGCCCAGCCATACTTGTTTTGATGGGCATTTAGATGATTTCTAATTTTTTACTAATACCATTACTGCTTCTGTGAACATTCCACAATATGTCCCTATGTGTAAGTGCTGGATTTCTTAGGTAGATGGCAGTAATGCAATTGCTTTGTCATAAACACATCTCCAGTCTTTCTTATCATTTCTAAATTGTGCTCCAAAATAGTTGTAGCGATTTATGCTCTGAATATCAGTGCATAAAGGTTCCCACTGCACCACATCCTCATCACCTCTTGCTATTGTCTGATTTCTGGATTTTTGCAGTTCAGGTGGGTGTGTAATGCTATTTCTATGGTTTCATGACCCTGGTGGACTTCTGCATGGGCCGTAGAAATCCACTTGAGGAGAACTTTTGCTATTGAGGCTTTCCATACACAAACATAATTTATTTAGTTCATCTTGAATAAAGTTTTATAAGTTTCTCTGTAGAGACCTTGCCATTTTTTTGTTAGAGTCACTCATTATTTAATATTCTTAAAGCATTGTAAGTGCATTGTTTTAAAATGACATTTTATTTATTTATTTATTTATTTATTTATTTATTTATTTATTTATTTATTTTGAGACAGAGTCTCACTCTGTCGCCCAGGCTGGAGTGCAGTGGAGCAATCTCAGTTCACTGAAACCTCCACCTCCCAGGTTCAAGCGATTCTCCTGCCTCAGCCTCTCGAGTAGCTGGGATGACAGGCGCATGCCACCATACCCGGCTAATTTTCTTTTTTTTTTTTTTAAGACGTAGTCTTGCTCTTGTCCTCTAGGCTGGAGTGTAATGGCGTGATCTCGACTCACTGCAACCTCTGCCTCCCGGGTTCAAGCGATTCTCCTGCCTCAGCCTCCCAAGAACCTAGGATTACAGGCGCCTGCCACGACGTCTGGCTAATTTTTGTATTTTTCTTAGTAGAGACGGGGTTTCACCATGTTGACCAGGCTGGTCTCGAACTCCTGACCTCAGGTGATCCACCCATCTCGGCCTCCCAAAGTGCTAGGATTACAGGCATGAGCCACTGCACCTGGCCTAATTTTTGTATTTTTAGTAGAGATGGAGTTTTGCCAAGTTGGCCAGACTGGTCTCATCTCCTAACCTCAAGTGATCCACGTGCCTCAGCCTCCCAAAGTGCTGGGATTACAGGCGTGAGCCACTGGGCCTGGCCAAAATGACATTTCCTAACTAATTTTTTGATACCCTGATTGGACTATATTAATGCAACTGATTTTTTAATTTTTATTTTGTGTCCAGCAACATCGTTAAATTATTTCATTAACCCCAACACTTTATTTGTAGATTATTTTGGGTTTTCTATGAAAACAATCATTTTCTATGAATTTTGACATTCTTTATTTCCTTTCAAACTCATTTCCTTTATTTATTTTTCTTACCTTATTATACTGCTTAGGACCTAATCGAGGGTTGAATAGAAATGGTGAAAATCAGCACCCGTGTATAGTCCTTGATCTTATTAAGAAATACTCTTTCTGGGGCACGTTGGCTCATGCCTGTAATCCTAGCACTTTGGGTGGCTGAGGCAGGCTGATTGCCTGAGGTCAGGCGTTCAAGACCAGCCTGGGCAACACGGTGAAACCCCATCTCTATTAAAAATATAAAAATTAGCCGGGCGTGGTGGCAGGCACCTGTAATCCCAGCTATTTGGGAGGCTTAGGCAGGAGAATCGCTTGAACCTAGGAGGCAGGGGTTGCAGTGAACCGAGATGGCGCCACTGCTCTCCAGCCTGGGTGACAGAATGAGACCCTATCTCCAAAAAAAAACAAAACAAAAACTATCTTTTGACCTTGCAGATAATGACAGTTCTATTTGGTTGGTCTCCTGTATTCTACTAATCTAGTGAGTTACACTACAGTTTGTTGAGTTTTTTTCTTCCAGAGACGGAGCCTCGCAATGTTGCCCAGGCCATCCTCAAACTCCTGATTCTTTCGCTTCAACCTCCCAAGTAGCTGGAACTACAGGCATGCACCCCTGTGCCTGGCACATTATAGATTTTTTTCCCAGAGTTAAACCATCCCTGCATTTTTGGGATAAACTTTGTTTAATAGCTCAGAATGAGTGAGCTTAGCATGTAATTTTCTTTTCTTGCACTGTTTTGTCTGGTTATGTTATATCAACCAAATAAATCAGGATACATTCTCTTATTAAAAGATTCAGTAGAAATACTTGGTCCTGCATTCTGAGAGGTCAGTGAGAACATTTAAAGATTGCTTCATTTCACATTATAAATGCATAGTCTACTAAATTATGGCTCAGAAATAAGAAGAAAGAAAAAAGACTTGCTTCTCTGCCATGAGATGTTAAACCAGCCTGATTTGTCCAAGGATGCACCTTGATTACCTGATTTGTCCAAGGATGTACCTTGATTACCTGATTTGTCCAAAGATTCACCTTGATTATGTGAACTTGGTTTCTTATAGAAAATTGCTTCTGAGCTAGTAGGTTTTTTGTTTTTTTTTTAGACGGAGTCTTGCTCTGTCACCCAGGCTGGAGTGCAGTGACACAATCTTGGCTCACTACAAGCTCCGCCTCCTGGCTTCATGCCATTCTCTTGCCTCAGCCTCCCAAGCAGCTGGGATTACAGGCGGCCACCATCATGCCTGGTTAATTTTTTGTGTTTTTAGTAGAGACGAGGTTTCTCCATGTTGGTCAGGCTGGTCTCGAACTCCTGACCTCAGGTGATCCACCCACCTCGGCCTCCCAAAATGCTGGGATTACAGGCTTGAGCCACTTCGCCTGGACATTAAAAGGCTTTCTTAAAAGACTTTTAACATATTAGAAGTTCTGTTTATTTGTTGGGAATTCTGGGCGCAGTAGATTTATGGAAGTGCTTAATCAGGCTCTACAAACAAATCAGAGAACTCCTATTTTGTTTGTTTGTTTATTTATTTATTTATTTATTTATTTTGAGACAGACTCTTGCTCTGTCGCCCAGGCTGGAGTGCAGTGGCGCCATCTCAGCTCACTGCAAGCCCCACCTCTCCAGTTCATGCCATTCTCCTGCCTCAGCCTGGTGAGTAGCTGGGACTACAGGCACTCGCCACCATGCTGGGCTAATTTTTGTGTATTTTTAGTAGAGACAGGGTTTCACCATGTTAGCCAGGATGGTCTCGATCTTCTGACCTCTTGATCCACCCCCCTCGGCCTCCCAAAGTGCTGGGATTACAGGCATGAGCCACCATGCCCAGCCAATTTGTTTATTTATTTTGTTTTTTGAGACAGGGTCACACTCTGTTGCTCAGGCTGGAGTGCAGTGGCACGATTTCGGCTCACTGCAGCCTCCTAGATAATTTTTGTGTTTTTAATAGAGATGGGGTTTCACCATGTTGGCCAGGCTGGCCTCGAACTCCTCACCTCAAGTGATCTGCCTGCCTAGGCCTCCCAAAGTGCTGGGATTACAGGCGTAAGCCACTGTGCCCGGCCAGAACTCCAGTTTTAAGAGACTGTGACCTAATTTCTGAATATGTTTCAGAGATAGGGAAATATTTCACACGCATAAAGAAAAGTAAGGACTTTTCTCCATTACAGCTAAATACCCAGAGTTCTCACAGCTTCAATTTTACAGCATCAGTCATGGGTTCAGAAGTAAACAAAGAGGGGCCTGGCATGCTGGCTCATGTCTGGAATTCCAGCACTTTGGGAGGCTGAGGCAGGAGGATCACTTGAGGTCAGGAGTTTGAGAACCGCCTGGGCAACATAGCAAGACCCCATCTCTACAAAAGTAAAAAAAAAAAAAAAAGATAGCTGGGTATGGTGGCATGTCTGTGGTCCCAGCTACTTGGGAGGCTGAGACGGGAGGATCACTTGAGCCTAGGAGGCAGAGGCTGCAGGGAGAGGAGATCACACCACTGCACTCCAGCTTGTGTGACAGAGCCAAATCCTGACTAAAAAAAAAAGAAAAAAGTAAACAAAGAAACAAAAACTCATCAATCTAAATGACAAGATATCTTCGTAATTAATTTGGAGTCACAAGTAGATGAACAAATAAAAACAGATTATCTGTTATGTCTTATCCAACAGAGAATAGATACCAGCATCTCAACAGAGATTACCAAATGGTCAGAACGTAAAATAGATTGTCAGATATTGCGGCTGCCAATGAGGAAAAATTTGTTTGCCATGTCCAAACTATAGTTATGTAAACATAGAATGTTCTCATTCTACTCACAGAGGCTGACATACAGTGGTCCATGATACACCAGTCCCTGGACCTAGCTGTGGAAAGGCTCGGAGCCCAAACCATTAAGGGACTAACAGACTTGACCAAGAACCATAAGCAAAGTAAAAAACATAGACAGTCAATGAAGGACAAGTTCTATTTCCACTTGGGATTCATTCTGGAAGCTAAAGAAAGATGTGCCCAGGGCTAAACAATCCATGACGTGCATTTCTTGGGCACCACAGTTTAATTGATTCTGACAGATAAATCCACGTGAACATTCTGGTGGGGCCTCCAAAACTGTCAAAAAAAGCTATCAAAGTATATATTTATTTATTCATTCATTTATTTTTTAGAGGCAGGGTCTCTGTTGTGCAGGCTGGAGTGCAGTGGCACAATCATAGCTCCCTGCAGCCTCTAACTCCCAGGCTCAAGCAGTCCTCAGCCTCCCAAGTAGCTGTGACTATAGATGTGCACCACCATGCTTGGCTAATTTTTATTTTTCGTAGAGATGGGGCTTGCTATGTGGCCTGGGGTAATTTTTTTTTAATTAAAGCATGACTTTCACATGAATATAAAGTGAGCATATGTCAAAGATTTCTTAACTCATTCATGAGGGTACCAGCAGGATGATAAAGCTGGTTCAGAGTATTTGAAAGACATGCTGGAATACAATGGCTACATTAGATACAAAACAGATTAATACCCTACCGGTGATAAAACTGCAACCTTTGGAGTTATCTCTTTTACTGAACAGAAATCGTATGCATCCATACTCACAAAAATCTGCCAGTTAGCATGCAACTTCAAAGACTCTTAGTCCTGGATCAAGAGTAAATAATAAATTAAACAAAAGGTAAAATTTCTTAGAGAACTTAACAGTCTTTGAGGGGGCCCATTAGATGCGCTCTGGCATGGCATGGAAGGGACGTGCAGTCATCCTTTGCCTTATTTCCATGTTTTGGATAACTTTTCTGGACAGTTTAACTGTTGAATGCCTATTGTGTGCTGTGCACTCTGGTAGGGGACTAAGGTGAATAAGACGACTTTATTTTCAAGTATCAATTTTTGTAGAGAAAGACAGCCAGATGGCTGGGCGTGGTGGCTCATGCCTGTAATCCTAGCACTTTGGGAGGTCGAGGCAGGTGGATCACAAGGTCAGGAGTTCGAGACCAGCCTGGCCAATATGGTGAAACCCTGTCTCTACTAAAAATACAAAAAAATTAGCCGGGCGTGGTGGCATATGCCTGTAATCCCAGCTACTTGGGAATCTGAGGCAGAAGAATTGCTTGAATCTGGGAGGTGGAGGTTGCAGTGAGCCGAGATCACATCACTGCACTCCAGCCTGGGTGATAGAGCGAGACTCCATCTCAAAAAATAAAAAATAAAAAAAAGAAAGAAAGACAGCCAGATAAACAACTAAGTTCAGTAACATACTACAGGTAGTCTGACAAAAAGTCTCCACAGAGCTCAGGGGAGCACTGAGGAGGGGATAGTCAGGTCTACTAGGAGACCACAAAGATCAGAGGCATTGCCCTGCTGCTGGAGAACTGATCAAAGGCAAGAAGGCATAAAACAGCAGGTCATTTTACTTGTCACAGCCATTCACTATGGCCTTTAATCTGTTCGTGGTGTTCTGAAAGGCCACTTAGGTGCTTTGTGTAATATCAACATTTCAGCAACATCCAGGCTTGGAATGAAGAAATGCTGTAAAGTATAAGAGATTGTGTTATACTTTTTTGCAAAAAATAAAAGGCAGTGGGCAGCCGATGGCATTTGTAAGAATCAGGAGGCCGGGCCTGGTGGCTCACGCCTGTAATCCCAGCACTTTGGGAGGCCAAGGTGGGCAGATCATGAGGTCAAGAGATCGAGACCGTCCTGGCCAACGTGGTGAAACCCCGTCTCTACTAAACATACAAAAAAACTGGCCAGGCGTAATGGCTCACGCCTGTAATCCCAGCACTTGGGAGGCCAGGGTGGGTGGATCACCTGAGATTAGGAGTTCGAGACCAGCCTGACCAACATGGAGAAACCCCGTCTCTACCAAAAATACAAAATTAGCCAGGCGTGGTGGCACATGCCTGTAATCCCAGCTACTTGGGAGGCTGAGGCAGGAGAATCGCTTGAATCCGGGAGGCAGAAGTTGTGGCGAGCCAAGATTGTGCCACTGCATTCCAACCTGGGCAACAAGAGTGAAACTCCTTCTCAAAAAGAAAAAAAAAAGCAAAAAAATTAGCTGGGCGTGGTGGTGCGCACCTGTAGTCCTAGCTACTCAGGAGGCTGAAGCAGGTGACTCGCTTGAACCTGGGAAGCGGAGATTGCATTGAGCCGAAGTTGCAGTGAGCCAAGATGGCGCCACTGTGCTCCAGCCTGGAAACAGAGTGAGACTCCGTCTAAAACAAAAAAAAAAAAGAATGAGGAAATTTGACATTTGGAACCCACATTCAAATCCCATTTGCTAGCTGTGAGACCTTGCGTAAGTTCATGAACCTCTCTTGTGAGTCCTCTGTGGAAAAGGGTCATAGATCAACCCATTACCTGGGCCATGAGGTATACATGAAGAATAGTGTTTATTTGGAAACTCACAGGGAGAAAGGCCACAGACTCCAAAGATCTCCTGTCCTTGTGCCACCTACAAGCTGGGTTGGCCATGGGTGGCTGGTGCCATGGTCTGGATATGGTTTGTTTGTCCCCACCAAAGCTTAATTTGAAATTGGATCCCCAGTGTGGTGGCGTTTGGGAGGTGGGGGGCCTGGTGGGAGATGTTTGGGCTCCAGATCCCTCAGAAATGGCTTGGTGCTGCTCTCAGGGTAGTGAGTTCTGGCTCTCTGAGTCTGGATTAGTTCATGTGGGAATAGATTTGTTCTCATGAGAGTGAGTTGCTATAAAGCCAGGAGACTCCTCAGCTTTCCCCCTCTTCACTCGTGTCCACTTCCCTTTGACCATCTCTGCCATGTTGTGACGTGGCACAAAAGCCCTCACCAGCAGCCAGGGCCATGCCCTTGAACTTCTCAGCCAGCAGAATTATGAGCTAAATAAACCTCTTTTCTTCATAAATTACCCAGATTCAAGTATTCTTTTATAGCAACACAAAATGGGCTGAGCTAGTTGGACTCACCATGCAAGCGCCCAGTAGGGGACATCCCTCTCATATTAACACAATATGTAGAGGGCTGGGGGGTGCAGAGGGAACACTTAAGTGAAGCCATAATTATGGGAACCTCCAATACTAGGAAATGACCTTTTTAGAATGAGGGACCTCTAGACGCAGCCTCCAGTTTCCGTGTGTAGGGCCTGCTGGTCAGCTTCTTGCCTAGTAGGCTGTTGCCCCCTGGAGCCACCTGGACTGGTCTCCCCTCAGCTCATCTATGATTTTGGAGGGTTAATATTAACACCTGCTTCACAACGTTATCATGAGGCTGCAGTGTAGCAGCAGGCACCTCATAAATGACAGCTGTGTGGCCTGTTTCACCAGTGTGGCTTAAATCACCCCACCTCGTGTTTATTTCTGAGTGATCACTCAACTCGCCACGTGCTCGTCAGCCCATGATCTTCTTCTTGGGCTCCTGTCCCAAAGTAGGAATCAGATGCAGGCAGGCGCCAAACCTGCAGTGCAAACAGCTTGCAGGGGAAGGGGTGGGGATGCCATTGTGGCCGCAGAGTCAGTGCTGAGAACTGCTGGGGCAGCCACAGCACAGTACTGGCCCTTGCTCCTCTGTGACCCTACAGCGAGGACCATTCCCCATCCCAGCCACTGCAGGGTGACCCCTCACTCAGCTCCAGCCGGGTCAAGGCTGCCTGTGCACTTGAGTTCACACTCGCGCTGGCTGGGTGTGATGCCACCTGAGCACACCCCTCTAAGGAGGAGGAAGATGAAGTGGGACTTTCACCCACTGCCCTGGGTGGGCTCTCTCTCACCAGGCCTGGGCTCCGTCTCTTCAGACTGCGCTTCCCCGGAGAAGCCCTTGGGGCTTTCCCTGCCTTGAGGGACGGCACTCGGTCCCTCAAGAAGTTCTGATACTGTTGGGTCTCCAAGGGGAAGGAGTCCATAGTTTTCCTGAAACTGCCAAGGTCACGAAAAACAAAGTCTGGTGTTAGGACAGAACGCAATGCAGCTCCCAGAACAGAAAAAAGACGCTAAGTGGAACAGCGGTGACTTCAGAATACAGTTGGGAATTTAGTTAAGAGTAACACACTAGTGTTGGTCGCTTAGTTTTAACAAAGCTACCATGCTCGTGTAGGGCGAAATCATTAAAGGAAACTTAAACTGGATGGGAAATATACAGGAACTTCGCAAATGTTCTTTCTCCCTCCCTCCCTCCCTCCCTGTCTCTCTCCTTCCTTCCTTCCTTCTTTCCTTTTCTTTTCTTTCTTTCTTTCTTTTCTTCTTTCTTTCTCTTTCTTTCTTTCCCCTTCCTTCCTTCCTTCCATTTCTTTTTTTCTAATTTTGTAGAGACAGGGTCTCACTCTGTTGCTCAGGCTTGTCACAAACTCCTGGGCTCAAGAGATCCTTCTGCCTTGGCCTTCCAAGTAGCTAAGACCACAGGTGCACACCACCACACCCAGCTAAGTTTTTAATTTTTTTTTTTTTTTTTGGTAAAGATAGGGTTTCACTATGTTGCCCAGGCTGGTCTTGAATTCCTGGGCTCAAGCAATCCTCCTGCCTTGGCCTCCCAAAGTGCTGGGATTACAGGTGTGAGCCACCAGGCCTGGCCAAATTTTCTAAACATCTAAAATTATTCCAAAATTAAAAAGTTTATTTTTAAAGAGAGAAAGAGAAAGGGCCCAGGTTTTAGTCTCTTATTTTGCAGGAAAATCCCTGGTCCTTATACAAAATATATTTACCTCTTTCTTATCTACCAGTTTCTTTAAAAAAAAAAGAATTCTTTCACAGGGCAACCTAGTCAAACCAAAAACATGGACATGTTTCCTCTTTGCATACAGTACCTATCTGCACACATTTACCTAATACACAATAGGTGATTCTTCCCAGATTAGAGAAAAATCTGTTCCAGGAGGACTGAGAAGTAGCTGAAATCCCTAAATAGCAGCCTCTTTCACTAAGAAAATGTAAAACTCAGCCTAACCATATTCTCCCTTACAGCACCCACACTTACTGGGCTTTTTCAGGCTGGAGTACAGTGGTGTGATCACAGTTCACTGCAGTCTCAAACTCCTGGACTCAGGCGATCCTTTTACTTTGGTTTCCTGAGTAGCTCAGATTACAGGTGTGCACCATCATGCCCAGCTAATTTTTAAAATTTTTTGTGGAGGTGGGGTCCCACGATGTTGCCCAGGCTGGTCTTGAACTCCTGGCCTCGAATGATCCTCCGGCCTTGGCCTCCCAAAGTGCTGGGATTACCAGCATGAGCCACTGTGCCAGGGCTACTCTTACTGTTGATATGAACCAATAAGAATAAAATAGTCACTATGTATTTCTAGAAGATTAATAAACGAGGCCAGGTGCAGTGGCTCACGCTTGTGATCCCAGCACTTTGGAACGCTGAAGCGGGCGGATCACACGGCCAGGAGATCAAGACCATCCTGGCCAACATGGTGAAACTCCGTCTCTACTAAAAATACAAAAAAAAAAAAATTAGCTAGGCATGGTGCCGCGTGCCTGTAATGCCAGCAACTGGGAAGCCTGAGGCGGGAGAATCGCTTGAACCAGGGAGTCGGAGGTTGCAGTGAGCTGAGATCACACCACTACATGCCAGCCTGGCAACAGATCGAGACTCCATCTCAAAAATAAATAAATAAATAAATAAACGAAGAGCTATTTACTTACAAATCTTGACCCACGGAGAAGTATCATGAGCCTCTTCTAATCAGAAGCATTTGTCTAGATCTCTCTTAGGATAAAATGACAGCAAAATGAGCTATCTCATCCAGTGCATATGCATTAATTACATTCTGTGTGGTTGCCTTTTTATTGGTAAGAACTATCAAATGACTTAGCTGTAAGTATGTTGGTAAAGCGTTAAACAGCTTTCGCCTTGATCTTCAGTGTCCTGTATCATAGCAGTGCGACCAGCAGTCCCAGGATGAGCAAGTGCTAACTCTCCAGGCATCTTGTATCAGATGATATGGACATAAGACACTTGGCCCTCCAAATGGCTTACTCTGACCTGGTGCTGCCATCAGGCCTCCAAGGGAAAACGTGAGTCATGATTTTTCTAGACATCCTTGAAAAATAGACGTTCCAAAAGTCAGGAAAGAATCAGAGTTTCAAATAAAAAGTGACAGAGGAATTAGTCAATGGTTATCACTCAGTATCCAGCAATTGTCCCAAGCCAGAAGTTGATCGATGATTGAAATTTTCCCCAAATTCCCTAGATGAAAATGTAGGCAAGAAGCCCAAATCCCCTGTGCCTCATCAGCTGGCAGAGCCATTTGATGCATCTGTCTGAGTAAGCTGAGCGGTGACCCGGCTCCACAGGGTCCCCTCGAGATGGAAAAGGGGACCCCGCTGACAACCAGGAGTCCTGCCTTAGACGGTAGAATGGAGAAGGGATGGGGTGGGCACACTGTAGAGGCTCCTGAGCACCTAGTCCCAAAATGAGTTCGATTTTAGGACCTTACGTATTCTGAATGTTAAATTTGAATGTGTAAGTTAGGAAGTGTACCAGTCAAGGTTCTTGGTGAACAGAATTCAGATCTGGGTAACTTACACACATAAAGAAATGCCCATGTTTCATTGATTCTTAAACACGCTTTTTTTTTTTTTTAATACTTTTAACATCTTTTTAAATCGGAAGCATCTTCCAATAGATGATGCCTTGTCACTGTTGTTGGCCAGGTACAGTCATGACAGTTGCCATATGCTATCAACATATGCGAACTTGGTTGATCTTCCGATTGGCAGGATGGAAAACTGCAGCCCCAGATGGCTCTGCCAAGAAGCCATTTTAAGGTCCATTTGAGGAAAGAACATGAGTCCTGGATTTTGTCTGAGAATCTTCTCTTAACACCTTATGGTAAGATCAAGAAAGTGTTACTATCACAGCTTAAATAGCTGCTATCAGGGACTTGGAAGAAACTTTAGGAGACAATAGTAGAACCTTATTTTATTATGTATTTATTTATCTTTGTTTTAGAGACAGGGTCTCACTCTGTGGCCAAGGCTAAAATGCGGTGGAGCAATCAGAGATCACTGCGGCCTCAACCTCCTGGGCTCAAGTAATTCTCCTTCCTCAGCCTCCCAAGTAGCTGGGACTATGGGTGTGCACCACTATGCTCAGGAAATTAAAAAAAAAAAAAAAAAATTTATAGTGATGGAGTCTTCCAATGTTGCCCAGGCTTAGAACACTCTTTTAATAAATGCTGCATCACCCAAGTTCTTAATAACACAGAGAACAATGTTGTAGGGGGAAAAATGTTTGTCAAAGACTCTTAAAAAAAATCATACTCTGAATCAGGAGTTCGAGACCAGCCTGGCCAACACAGTGAAACCCCGTCTCTACTAAAAATGCAAAAAAAAAAAAAATTAGCTGGGCATGGTGGCGGGTGCCTGTAATCCCAACTTCTCTGGATACTGAGGGAGGAGAATCTCTTGAACCAGGGAGTCAGAGGTTGCAGTGAACCAAGATCGCGTCACTGCCCTCCAGCCTGGGCAACACAGCTAGACTCTGTCTCAAAACAAAACAAAACAAAACAAAAAAGCAAAAACCATACTCTGAATGGGAGAAGTTTTTAAAACCCCTTAGGCAATTTATTTTTATTTTATTTTGTTTTGTTCTCTTATTTTATTTTATTTTTTGAGACGGGGTCTCACTCTGTCACTCAGGCTGGAGTGCAGTGGCACCATCATAGCTCGCTGCAGTCTTGACCTCCCGGGCTCAAGTGATCCTTCCACCTCAGCCTCCCAAGCAGCTGGGACCACAGGCCTGAGCCACCTCACCCAGCCTTGTTTTGTTTTATTTTATTTTGCTGTATTTTGTTTTATTTAGTCATACCTTTATTTATCTTTAATTAATTTTTTTTTTTTGAGACGGAGTCTCACTCTGTTGCTCAGGCTGGAGTGCAGTGGTGCAAACTTGGTTCACTGCAACCTCCACCTCCCGGGTTCAAGCGATTCTCCTGCCTCAGCCTCCTGAGTAGCTGGCACTACAGGCATGTGCCACCATGCCCGGCTAAGATTTTTTTATATTTTTAGTGGAGATAGGTTTCACTGTGTTAGCCAGGATGGCCTCGATCTCCTGACCTCGTGATCCGCCTGCCTCGGCCTCCCATGGTGCTGGGATTACAGGCATGAGCCACCGCGCCTGGCTGGTGATGTTTCGGTACATAGAAACTTTAGTGATCAGATCAGGGTAATTAGCATATCCTTCATCTCAAACCTTTATCATATCTTTGTGTTGGGAAGTTTCAATACCCTCCTTCTGTTTATTTGAAACTATATAATTTATTTTTATTATATATATATATAAAGTGACTGATTCCTTTCTTTCCAGCCAAGCCCGGCCCCCGCTCTCCCCTCCCCCGCTTACCTACCACCTTGTTTTAGCGTAAACAGCTTTCCTCTCAAGCCAGGAATTCCTTCCACAATGTCCCAAACCAATGATCATTTAAGATCTTCTTTATGCCCAGGGATGGCAAACTCATTACTTCACAACGCGATCCATGGCACTCTTGGACTAGTCTAATTATTTAAATGTTTCTCCTTATAAAGGGCCAAAGTCTGCCCTCAGCTTTTCTTTTCTTTTCTTTTTTTTTTTTGGAGACAGAGTCTCACTCAGTTGTTGCCCAGGCTGGAGTGCAGTGGCTGATCTCGGCTCATTGCAAGCTCCGCCTCCCAGGTTCACGCCATTGTCCTGCCTCAGCCTCCCCGGTAGCTGGGACCACAGGCCCCAGCCACCACGCCCGGCTTTTTTGTATTTTTAGTAGAGACAGGGTTTCACCATGTTAGCCAGGATGGTCTTGATCTCCTTGCCTCCTGATCCGCCCGCCTTGGCCTCCCAAAGTGCTGGGATTACAGGCATGAGCCACCGCGCTCGCCTGCCCTCAGCTTTTCTTTTTGAGGCTGGTTTATTTCACTTAGCGTAACGTTCTCAAGGTTCATCTATGTTGCAGCATTTGTCAGAATTTCCTTCTTTTTAAGGTTGAATAATCCATTCATCTGTTGAGGAACACTTGGGTTGCTTCTGACTTTTGATTATTGTGAATACTGCTGCTATGAACATGGGTGTATAAATATATCTTTGAGTCTCAGTCTTTTTTGTTTGTTTGTTTTTGTTTGTTTTTAAGACAGAGTTTCACTCTTGTTGCCCAGGCTGTAGTGCAATGGCTCAATCTCAGCTCACTGCAACCTCTGCCTCCCTGGTTCAAGCAATTCTCCTACCTCAGCCTCCCTAGTAGCTGGGATTACAGGCATGCACCAGCACACCTGGCTAATTTTTTTTTTTTTTTTTTTTTTTTTTTAGTAGAGATGGGGTTTTGCCATGTTAGGCTGGTCTCAAACTCCTGACCTCAGGTGATCCACCCACCTCTGCCTCCCAAAGCGTTGGGATTACAGGCCTGAGCCACTGCGCCTGGCCGAGTCTCTGCTTTTTATTCTTTTCTGTACTCAGAATGGAACTTGCTGGATTCTATCAAAGGGTAATTCTGTGTTTAATGTTCTGAGGCACTGCCCTATTGTTTTCTACAGCAGCACACGAGGGCTCCAATTTCTCTACATCTTTGCCAACATGCATGATTTTCTGTTTTTTGATAGCAAGCATCCTAATGGGTGAGAGGTGGTATCTCATTGTGGTTTTGGTTTGTGTTTCCCTAATGATTAGTGATATTGAGCATCTTTTCATGTACTTATTGGCCATCTGTTTATCCTCTTTGAAGAAATGTCTACTCAAGTCTTTTGCCCATTTGTTAATCAGCTTGTTTCAGACTAACATGTTTTAATTAAGAAGCTGAAACATGAAGTTTAATAGGTAAAAATTTGTAGTCGTATTTTTAAATGGAAGGAAAACTGTATTTAAGAAAAAAAGGAGGCCAGGTGCGGTGGCTCACGCCTGTAATCCCAGCACTTTGAGGGGCCAAGGTGGGCGGATCATCTGAGATCAGAAGTTTGAGACCAGCCTGGCCAACATGGCAAAACATCATCTCTACTAAAAATACAAAAATTAGCTGGGCATGGTAGTGCACGGCTGTAGTCCCACCTACTCGGGAGGCTGAGGCAGGAGAATCGCTTGAACCCAGGAGGCGGATGTTGCAGTGAGCCGAGATTGCGCCATTGTACTCTAGCCTGGGCAACAAGAGTGAAATTCCGTCTCAAAAAAAAAAAAAAAAAACAAAGAAACAAAGAAAGAGTAATAATGCTTTAAAAAAACGGCCAGGTGCAGTGGCTCATGCCTGTAATCCTAGCAGTTTGGGAGGCCGAGGCGGGTGGATTTTCTGAGCTCAGGAGTTTGAGATCAGCCTGGACAATATAGTGAAACCCTGTCTCTACTAAAAATACAAAAAAAATTTAGCCAGGCATGGTGGTGTATGCCTGTAATCCCAGCTACTCGGGAGGCTGAGGCAGGAGAATTGCCTGAACCCGGCAGGCAGAAGTGGCAGTGAGCTGAGATCCTGCCATTGCACTCCAGCCTGGGCGACAGAGTGAGACTCTGTTTCAGGAAAACAAAACAAAACAAAATAAAAAACCAGGTTGTTGGGGGAGAAGGGGCTGGGAGAAAATAGTGGGGAGAGAGGGTGGGGGAAAAGGGGCATGGAGAGGGGCTGGAAAGACAAACTTGGGGAGAAGAATGAAAAGGAGATGGTGGGGAGAAGAGGATGGGAAGACAGTGGGGAGAAGCAGGTGACAGGGTGGGGAGTAGCAAAAAAAAAAAAAAAAAAAAAGATGATGTAGGCCGGGCACGGTGGATCACGCTTGTAATCCCAGCACTTTGGGAGGCTGAGGCAGGCAGATCACCAGGTCAGGAGATCGAGACCATCCTGGCTAACACAGTGAAACCCCGTCTCTACTTAAAATACAAAAAATTAGCCTGGTGTGGTGGCAGGCGCCTGTAGTCCCAGCTACTCAGGAGGCTGAGGCAGGAGAATGGCATGAACCCGGGAGGTGGAACTTGCAGTGAGCCGAGATTGCGCCACTGCACTCCAGCCTGGGCGACAGAGCAAGACTCTGTCTCAAAAAAAAAAAACTTACTGAGATTTGTTTTATTACCCAGTATGTGGTCTATCCTGGAGAATGCTCCATGTGACTTGAAAAATATATATATTCTCTATGGCTGGGTGCAATGTTCTATAGAAGTTGGCTAGATCTATTTTGTTTATAGCACAGTTAAAGTTTTCTCTATCATTGTTCATCTCCTGCTTAGTTGTTATATCTAATATTGAAGGTGGAGTACTGATGTCTTCAACTGTTGTTCAATTTTTGTTGAATTCTCCCTTCATTTCTGTCAGCTTTTGCTTCATGTATTTCAGGGCTCTGCTGTTAGTTGCGTATGTGCTTATAATTCTTATATCTTCCTGATAGATTGGTAACATTACAAAATTCCCTTTATATCGAATAACATTTATTTATTTATTTTATTTGGTTTTGTTTTGAGGCAGAGTCTCAAAATTTAGAACTACCTGTATGAGAAAACATGCTCTTCCGCGTTTCTTGCTTACTTTTTTTTTTTTTGGACACAAAATCTCACTCTGTTGCCCAGGCTGGAATGCAGTGGCGTGATCTCATCTCACTGCAACATTTGCCTCCCGGGTTCAAGCATTTCTTTTGCCTCAGCCTCCCAAGTAGCTGGAACTACAGGCATGCACCATCATGCCCAGCTAATTTTTGTATTTTTAATAGAGACAGGGTTTCACCATGTTGGCCAGGCTGGCCTTGAACTCCTGACCTCAAATGATCCACCCACCTTGGCCTCCTAAAGTGCTGGGATTACAGGTGTGAGCCACTTTGCTCAGCCTCTAATAACATTTTTAAAAGCCTATTTTGCCTGATATTGCCATACCCACTTCACATCTGTTTTAGTTGTTGTTTGCATAGTATGTCTTTTCCATCCTTTTGCTTTCAACCTATTTTTATCAAAAGGCTAAAGTGTGTCTCCTGCAGACAGCATATAGTTGGAGCTTGTTTTTCATATCCAGTCTGACAATCTCTGCCCTTTGATTAGATCAGTTCACATTAGATGCTATTATTGGTATAGCTGGATTTACATCTGCCATTTTGCCTTTTAGTCTCATGTCTTATTTCTCTAGTCTTCCTTCACTGCTTTCTTTTACGTTAAGTAAACATTCCTAGTTTAAGATTTTAATTATTTCAATGATTTTCTTCACTATACTTTGGACTTATTTTCTAAGTGGTTGCTGTAGGGCTTACCATATATATCTTATTATAATTTACTTCAACTTATCAGTGAGTTATTTTGCTGTATATAGTTCTATTACCTCTTCTCCCATTTCGTCCTATTATTAATATACATGTTACATCTACATGTTACAAACCAATAATGCATTTTTATAATTATTGTAATAATTTTATGACTTCTTAGGAAGCTCAAAAAATGGGTGAGCAAGTATGTAGGTATTTATTTTTTAATTTCTTTTTTTTGAGACGGAGTCTAGTTCTGTCACCCAGGCTGGAGTGCAGTGACGCAATCTTGGCCCAAGATTCCTGGCCTCCGCCTCCTGGGTTCCAGTGATTCCGCTGCCTCAGCCTCCGGAGTAGCTGGGACTACAGGCGCCCACCACCACGCCTGGCTGACTTTTTGCATTTTAGTAGAGACGGGGTTACACCATGTTGGCCAGGCTGGTCTGAAAACTCCTGACCTTGTGATCCACCTGCCTCAGCCTCCCAAAGTGCTGGGATTATGGGCGTGAGCCACCACACCCGGCCGCAAGTATGTATTTATAGTTTAATTAATTTTTGATTTATTATTTGTTTCTCCACATTTCTTCCTATAGATTTAAGTTCTCATCTGGTGTTATTTCTTTATTTCAGTACAGCTTGCTTCTCATCTGCTTCTTACTATCAAACATATTACATTTCTCTATGTTACAGGCCTAACACTAAAATTATATATATAGTTTTTGCCGTTGCTTTTAAATAAGAAAAAAGATGCAGCTATGTGTCTTTTATAATTATTTACATAATTGCCAGGCGCAGTGGCTCACGCTTGTAATCCCAGCACTTTGGGAGGCCGAGGCGGGCGGATCACGAGGTCAGGAGATCGAGACCACGGTGAAACCCTGTCATGAGCCGGGTGTGGTGGCGGGCGCCTGTAGTCCCAGCTATTCGGAGAGGCTGAGGCAGGAGAATGGCGTGAACCTGGGAGGCGGAGCTTGCAGTGAGCCGAGATTGCGCCACTGCACTCCAGCCTGGGCGACAGAGCGAGACTCTGTCTCAAAAAAAAAAAAAAAAAAAAAAATTATTTACATAATTATCTTTTTTTTTTTTTTTTTGAGACCGAGTCTCGCTCTGTTGGCGCAATCTCGGCTCACTGCAAGCTCCGCCTCCCGGGTTCACGCCATTCTCCTGCCTCAGCCTCCAGAATAGCTGGGACTACAGGCGCCCGCCACCACGCCCGGCTAATTTTTTTGTATTTTTAGTAGAGATGTGGTTTCACCGTGTTAGCCAGGATGGTCTCGATCTCCCGACCTCATGATCCACCCACCTCGGCCTCCCAAAGTGCTGGGATTACAGGCATTAGCCACCGTGCCCAGCCTACATATTATCTTTACTGGCAATCTTTGCTTTTTTGAATTACTGTTAGGTGTCACTTGCTTTCAGCCTGAAGAGCTTCCTCTAGTACTTATTTTAAGGTGGGTTGGCTAACAACAGATTCTGTTTTTCTTTTTCTGAGAATGTTTCCACTTAATCTTCATTTTTGTAGATCAGTCTGTTTCTCCTTTTAATTCTGCCAATTTTTGTATTATATACTTTGGTGGTCTGTTATTAGGTGCAAAAATGTTTACGATTGCTATGTCTTTTGGTGTATTAAACTTTTTAATTAATATATAATACCTGCTTTGTCTCTTGTAACTTTTTTATTTAGTCTTTTTTATCTTCTGTTAATACAGGGACCCCAGCTCATTTTGATTACTATTTGCATGAAATATCTTTTTCCATCCTTTCACTTTTAACCTATTTGTGTCTTTGGACCTAACATGAGTCTCTTACAGGTAGCATGTAGTTGGGTCTTGGGTCTTGTTCTTTTTATTTTTGAGATGGAGTTTTGCTCTTGTTGCCCAGGCTGGAGTGCAATAGCACGATCTTGGCTCACTGCAACTTCTACCTCCCGGGTTTAAGCAATTCTCCTTCCTCAGCCTCCCTAGTAGCTGGGGTTATAGGCGACTGCTGCCACGCCTGGCTAATTTTTGTATTTTTAGTAGAGATGGGTTTTCACCATGTTGGCCAGGCTAGTCTCAAACTCCTGACCTCAGGTGATCTATCCGCCTCAGCCTCCCAAAGTGCTGGGATTACAGGCATGAGCCACCGTGCCCAGCCGGGTCTTGTCCTTTTTTTTAAAAAAAATTCATTCTTCTAATGTCTGTCTCTTGATTAGAAAGTTTAATCCAATATATTTAAAGTAATTATTGATGAGGAGGGACCTACTTCTGCCATTTTGCTATTTGTTTTATAAATGTCTTATAGCTTTTTTGTCCCTTATTTCCTGCATTAGAATCATCTTTGGTGTTCAGCTGATTTTTTAATAGTGAAATATTTTAATTCCTTTCTCATTTTCTCTTGTGTATAATTCTATATATTCTTTGTGGTTACCTTGCGGATTACACTTAACATTGTAAGGTTATAACACTCTAATTTGATTTATGTCAGCTTAACTTTAATCTATACAAAAACTCTACTCTGTTACAGTTCCATCCTCACTCAGTTATTGATGTTTCAAAATTACATCTTTATACATTGTGTGTCTAAAAATAAAAACTAATAATTATTTTTAATGCATTAGTCTCTTAAATTATATAGAAAATATGTGAAGTTACAAACCAAAGTTACAATAATACTAGCCTTTAGACTAATAATCATCTTCTTTTAAATGTATTAGTCTCTTCAATAATGTATAAAACAAAAAGTGGCGTTAAAACTATTGTTACAACAATATCAGCTTTTACAATACCAGCTTCTGCCCATGTATTTACCTTTACTGAGATTTTTTTTCTTCATACAACTTCAAGTCAGTGCCTAGGGTACTTTCATTTCAACCTGCAGGACTCCCTTCAGCATTTCCTGTATGGCAGGTCTAGTAGTAACAAACTCCCTCCTTCAGTTTTTGTTTATCTGGAAATGTCCTGATTTTTCTCTCTAGAGATTTTGGTTGACAGTTTTTTCCTTTTATCACTTTGAATATATTGGCTCACTGCCTTCTGGCTTCCAAAGTTTCTGTTAAGAAATCTGCTGATCATTTTATTGAAGATCCTTTACATGTGATGAATTGTTTTTCTCTTGCTATTTTAAGATGATTTCTTTTACGATGATTTATAGTTTGACTGTAAAGTCTTAGTGTGGGTCTCTTTGAGTTTATTTTATTTGACATTCATTGAGTATCTTGAATATTCTATTCATGTTTTTCATCAAATTTGAGACGTTTTCAGCCATTATTTCTTCAAATAACTTCTCTGCCCCTTTGTCTCTCTCTTCTTCTGGGACTTCCATAAAGTGTACACTGATCCCTTGGGTGGTGTCCCACAGGTCCCTTAGGTTCTGTTCACTTTTCTTCAATCTTTTTTCTTTCTCTTACTCTGACTTGATAATTTCAATTGTCCCATCCTCAAGTTTACTGATTCTTTTGCCTGCCCAAATTTAAATTCTTCTAGTGAATTTTTATTTGTTATTATATTTTTCAGCACCAGAATTGTTTTGTTAAGGTTTTCTATTTCTTAATTGACATTTCCATTTTGTTCATACGTCATTTTCTTGACTTTCTTCATGTCTTCCACTAAAGATACTTCCTAGGCTGGGCACGGTGGCTCATGCCTGTAATCCCAGCACTTTGGGAGGCCAAAGCAGGCGGAGGTCAGGAGTTTTGAGACCAGCCTGGCCAACATGGTGAAACCCCATCTCTACAAAAAATACAAAAAAATTAGCTGGGCATGGTGGCACACGCCTGTAGTCCCAGCTACTCAGGAGGCCGAGGCAGAAGAATTGCTTGAATCTGGGAGGCAAGGTCGCACCACCGCACTCCAGCCTGGGGACAGAGCAAGAGTCTATCTAAAAAATAAATAAATAAATAAATAAATAAATAAATAAATAAATAAATAAAGATGCTTCCTCTAAGTATCTTTAATACCATTATTTTAACATTTTTGTTTAATAGGTATGCCATATGGTCTTTCTAAGTGATAGTTGCTGAAGGGCGACAGGCTAGTCAGAGACGACACCGGTGGCAGCCAAGAGATCTTTATTGGAGGCTCAGCGTGCGAGAAGACGAAGAGAAGGGGAGAGAGAGAGAGAGCTGCTGGGGCTGAGTATTTATGTCCTTTAGGGTGATGTGGTGATTGGTGATTGGTTGGAGGGCGGGACCTCGGGGCTAGCAGGAGGTGTTTCCTTTTGATTGGGTGCTTATTTGGCGGGCTGTGCTTGGTGGGTTTAGGGGGCGCCAAGTGGAGGGGGAAGAACCTGGAATCAATGCCTAAGATGGCGTCTTTGATTTATCCAACATTCCTCCCTTTTTATTGGTTTAAAATGGAAAGTGGGCGTCGTCGTCTATCTGGCTGCTTCCTGCTGAGAAGGGGCATTGTGAGGGGGAAAGTGGAAGGGAGTTTTGGCTTGGGAGGGTTGGGGTATAGTAGGAGTATGATTCCGAGCAGTAGGGATAAAATTTCTTGTGGTGTGAAATCTTGAAATGTTCCTTGTAGGTAGAGGTCGATGAGTGCGGTGAGCCACCCTAGAGGTAAGGTTGGATCATTGATGAGCCAGCTTTCGGTGTGGAGATTGGTTAGGAACTGATGGAACTGGTTAGTGTCCATCTTTAACAGCCTGGGGTGGGCTATGGAGCTGTAGGAAAATAAAATAACAGTTTAATTTAGGGTGTGGGTTGTAGGAGGCTTTAAGCAGACATACCCTTGTAGAGGCAACTTGTGAAGGCGAGCTGTTGATGGACGGGGTGTCAGCACTCTGAGGTTTTCTCTAGAGCCAGTTGTGTCTTCACACGTTGTAGAAGCTGGTAGTTTCTAAGGAGAAGCTGGTTAAACGTTTGGTTAGATATTGAACCTAGTAAGGCAAGGGAGTAGAACACAGAACGTTAGGGCCCCCAGTAGTGGGCCTAGGAAGGAAAGAAGCCAAGCCATGAGAGGGGGTTTAAGAGTGTCCCAGAGGGAGGAACATTCATGGTGGTGGGACTTTAGGCTTCTGGAATGGGCGGAAGGGATGGCACTTTGGAAATGCAGAGTTTGAGAGGGCTGTGAGTTATGGGTGTGCAAGTGTATTTTGTGGAATGTGAGGAGGCGGCTAGACTTCTTGTTTGATCAGGGTTCGTGGCTGGTTTCAACCTGGAAATGTGAAGCCAAGGAGTTAGACGCCCTGGTGATTCTTGGAGCTTAGCGGCAGTAGGGGTGCAAAGCACAATTTGGAGGGGCCCTTTCCACTTTGGGGTTAGTGGGGCTACTTGTTTGTGGCTTGGTAGGGAGTAGAAAACCCATTCTCCTGGCTTGAGGGGAAATGGAGGTTGTGGGTTGGTGGCATCGGGAAGGAGGCAGTCTTGCCTTTTCCATAGCTCACAATGGATGAAGGACAGGAGGGGGTAGCTGATGCCTGCTGGGACTGTTTTTGAAGTGGGCTCAATGCCAGGTGGGAGTGCCAGGCGACCGTACATGATTTCAAAAGGGGACATAAGGGAAGGCTTTTTTGGCAGAACTCGGAGTTGGAACAAAGCTGTAGGCAATAGCTTAACCCAGTCTAGATGTAATTCTAAGGAGAGTTTGGTAAGGGTCTCTTTGAGTGTGCGATTGGTTCGTTCAACTTTCCCTGAGGACTGGGGGTGATATGGGATATGAAAGTGCCAGGGGATATTAAGTGTAGTTGTTATGTCTTGTGAAATGTGGGAAGTGAATTCAGGGCCGTTGTCAGTTTGGAGAGAGGTTGGGATTCCGAATCTTGGGATAATTTCTGATAAAAGGATAGAGGCAACTGTGTTGGCTCTTTTGTTTGTGGTCGGGAATGCTTCAACCCACCCGGAAAAGGTATCTACGAGGACTAAGAGATAGCTAAGTTTTTTTACAGGGGGCATATGAGTGAAATCTAGTTGCCAATCACTTCCCGGAATATGTCCTCTGGATTGGTGAGTTGGGAAAGGTCCTGGCCTTAGTGGGGTTTGTGGGTTTGTACATTGGCAAATGGAGCAGGTAGATGTGAGCTGTTGGAGGAACTGTAGATCTGAAGAATCGAGGGTGAAGAAGGAACTTAGAAATGTTTTTAATGATTGGGGGCTTGTATGGAAGATAGAGTGGAGGTATGAAAAGAGGGTGTGCTTTGGGAGGTTAGGTGGCTGTGAGTGTTGTGGAGGGTCTTGTGTGTGCTGTGAAGGGTTTGGAAGTCTGTTTGTTGTTATCATGATTGTGTGGGGCAGAGACGACAGCGCTGCCTGTTTTGCCTCTTGGTCGGCTTTATTATTGCCTCGCGTTATTGGGGACGAGTCGGCTTGGTGGGACTTGCAGTGGACTATTCCTATTTTGGTAGGAAGTAGAGAGGCTTGGAGAAGGCATGTGATGAAGGTAGCATTGGTGATAGATGTTCCTTTTGTTGTGAGTAGTCCTCTCTCTTTCCAAATAGCACAGTGGGAGAGTAAGATGTGGCAAACATATTTGGAGTCTGTGTATAGTGTGAGTGAGGAGTCTGCTGCCAGTTGGAATGCTCGAGTGGCTGCAATGAGTTCAGCTTGTTGGTTGGTAGTTTGGGAGGGCAGGGGCTTCACTTCAATGGTCTGGGTTAGGGAGACTATAGCGTACCCTGCTAGGCGCTGTCCATTTAATGAGAAGGAGCTACCATCGGTAAACCACGTATGATCTGGGCTATCTAAAGGTCCTTCAGAGATGTGGCTTGGACATAGTAGGAGGGACTCTAAAGTCTCGATACACTTATGTAAAGGGGGGGTTTGTGAAAGAGGTAAGAGGGTGGCGGGATTGAGGGGTGCACATGTCTGGAAGGATACAGTAGGATCGTGTAAGAAGGAGACTAAGAGGCAGAGTATACAGCAAGGAGGGAGGGTTTGGAGACTTTTGTATGTGAGGAGGTCTTTAAGTTGATGAGGGGACGTGATAATGACAGATGCCCCGAATGTGAGCTTCTTTGACTCCAGAAGGAGTAAATAAGCTGCTGCCAGGGCTCGAAGGCAAGGGGCCCATCCCCGTACGGTGGGGTCAAGCTGTTTGGACAAGTATGCGACTGCAGCAAAAGTGGGACCTTGCATTTGACCCAAGACTCCTAGGGCTAAGCCATTGTGTTCATGTACATATATAATAAAGAGTTTTTGTAGGTCTGGGAGATGTAGAGCTGGAGCTTTTATGAGGGCCTGCTGAAGTAGTAGGAAGGGCCGTTTTACTGTGGCGTCTAAAGGCTCAGACAGAGCTCCTTGGGAGAGGTCATAAAGAGGCTTTGCTAATAGGGAATAATTGGGGATCCAGGTTCTAAAATATCCGGCAAGTCCTAAGAATGAGGGTACTTCTTGTTTTGTTTTAGGGACAGGAAGACCCCTAATGAAGCACTTTCGGTCTAGGGTGATGGCCTTTGAGTTATGGGAGAGAAGGACTCCTAGATAGGTGACTTGTGTTAATGAGAGTTGGACCTTTTGAGGGGATACTCGGTAGCCTTTGTCTGCGAGGAAATTGAGACGGGAAGTAGTGTCGGCCTGGGAGACGGCTAGAGAAGGACTGCACAAAAGGAGATCATCTACATATTGCAGGAGGACGGATTGGAGAAGTCTCAGTGTTTTCAGGTCTGAAGCTAGGGTTTGGCCAAAAATGTGAGGGCTATCTCTGAACCCTTGGGGAAGAACGGTCCATGTCAGTTGTTGTGACTGTTTGGTGTCTGCGTCAGTCCAGGTGAAAGCAAAGAGATCTTGTGATTGTGGGGAGAGAGGAATGGTGAAGAAAGCATCCTTGAGATCGACCACTGAGAAGTGTGTGGTGCTTGGAGGAATTGAGGACAAGAGAGTATAGGGGTTGGGGACTAGGGGGTGAATGGGTTTAACAGCTTCATTAATGAGCCTGAGGTCCTGAACGAGGCGGAATGTGCCATTGGATTTTTTTACTGCAAGAATGGGGTGTTGAATGGCGAGTGGGTTGGTCTAAGGAACCCCTTCCTGAGGAGATCGGAGATAACTGGTTGTAATCCCCTCAGACTAGAGGTGGGGAGAGGATATTGGGGTTGGCTAGGAAAGTGATGTGGATTTTTGAGGGAGATTTGTATGGGGGTGCATAGTGCTAACGAAGGGGTGGTAGTATCCCAAACTACAGGATTGACGCCTGTTGGGAGCGAAGGGGGAGGAGGAGCAGGAGCCTGGTATATGGAATCAGCAACTAGGGCAATGAATGAGGTGGATTTTGGGGGGATGGCTGGATTAAAGGTGATAGAGGTTTTGAATTTTGAGAGGATGTCCCTTCCTAATAGGGGGAGAGGGCATTGGGGCATGACTAGGAACCGATGAGAGAACATGTGACCAGAGAAGGTGCAGGAGAGGGGAGGAGTGGCTCTTGGACGTACAGTTTGGCCTCCAACCCCGACTATAGGAGATCCTAAAGGGGAAGTGGCACCCCAGAATTCCCTTAAAACTGAGAAGGTAGCTCCTGTGTCAAGGAGAAATGTGATAGAGCGTCCGTCTACTGTTAACGAGACCCTGGGCTCCTGAGTGGTGATGATTTGTGTCGGGAGAGGAGACCCAAGGCCCCAATCTTCGATGGCCAGACCTAGGAGGTCGGGTGTAGAGCTGGAGGCTGGCCCGGCTCCCCTTCGGGGCCGGGGCAGTCTATGGCCCAGTGGCCAGACAGGTGGCATTTGGGGCATGGCTTGTTGGGGGGGCCTGGGATTTGGGTGCTGCGGGCCCAATGTCCTTCCTTACCACACTTGAAACAGGGCCCAGGAGGTTCACGTTTAGGTGGGTGGCTAGATGATGATTTGTAGCCATGCGACCCAGGCGTTGGTCGAGAAGAGGCTTGCAAAGCTTGGGCTAGCATTTGGTACTTTTGTTTCTTTGCTTTTTCATCTCGGTTGTGATAAACTTTAAATGCCGTTGCTAGAATTTCGGTCTGGGGTGGTAAAAGGGCCTCTATCAAGCTTTTTTAATTTGCTCCTAATGTCGGGATAGCTTTGGGCAAAAAAAAGGGACATAAGGAGCTGTCTGCCCTCTGGGGCTTTAGGATCTATGTTAGTATATTGTTGGAGTGCCTTTGTAAGGTGATCAAGAAAGGCTGAGGGATTTTCATGTTTTTCTTGTACTATTTCATGGAGCTTTTCAAAATTGACAGCCTTTTGTGCTGCCCTACATAACCCGGCTACTAGGCAGGTGGCAAAACGGTCTTGGGAGACAATTCTGTTTTGGGTGTTATAGTCCCAATTAGGCTCTTGCTCGGGCACTGCCTGCGCCCCCAGTGGTAGGACTGGGGTTGTTTGGTGGACCTCATCTGCATATGCGCGAGCCTGTTCCCAGACCCGCCGGCGTTCTTCAGGGAGAAGGGAATTAGAGAGAATCATATATATGTCATGGAAAGTGAGACTATAGGCTTGAAGGATGTATTGGAATTCTTTGATATAGGAGGCAGAGTTGGAAGTGTAAGAGCCTAAGCGCTTTTCGATTTGGGATACATCAGCCATGGAAAAGGGAACGTGTACTCGGACGATGCCTTCAACTCCTGCTACGTCTCGAAGTGGGGCGAGGATGGGGTGGTGGGATCTCGAACGAGTGGTGGGAGGGCTGAGCGTCAGAGGGGAGGGAGCTGGAGAGGTTGCAGAGGAAGGGGAAGAAAGAGAGAGGTCGGGGGAAGTAGTAAGGGGCGGGGTCGCAACTGGCCGGGCGGTGGCCTGAGGGTGGGGCTGAGGGTGGTGATATGGCGGAGGTTCGTCAGCGGGGTCAAAGTCTGGGGCAGAAGGAGGAGCTGCAGCAAGGAGGTGTTGGGGCTTGCAGTGGAGGCAGAGGTTAGGCTTGTCCCATAAGAGGAAGAAGCCATGAACATGTGGGATCTCTACCCATTTTCCTGTTTGCTCACAGTAGTTGTACAGATCTTGGAGAAGACTGAGATCAAGGGACCCATAAGTGGGCCACCTATTTTGGTTATCTAGGGGATAGGTAGGCCAATTTTGTGTGCAAAATGTTATTAGGCACCTAGGTTTAAGGTCCGCAGCAAGACCGAGAGTTGATAGATTATTTAAGAGACATTGTAATGGAAAGTCGGCCAGCAGGGGTGCAGAGCCTCCCATTATGAGGAGGGGAAATTTTTATGGCAAGGGGCTGGGTAGGGCGTCCCCTGTCAGCCGATTGCCATGTTGAGAATCAGGTCCTTTGAGGCGATCGTCACCGAAACAAAAGGACTGATAGGCCTTTGAGAGGCCGAGGGCCATGGGTCACCTGGTACCAGGGTTTTTGAGATAAAAGAGAGGAAGGAGACTCAGGCTGAGGAGGCGAGAAGGAGGGGAGAAAACTCTGTTCCCTGGGGGCCGAGGTCGACTTGGGCTCGCCAAGGTCTATTGCAGCCTTGAAGGCCGAGGGTGAGGTGATTTGGGTAGACCTCGGGGGATGAAAGAAGGAGGGGGGGCTTACCGAAATGAGGCCGGTGTTGGGCAGAGAGTTTGACGAACAGGAAAATGGGTGAGGGCTGGCCGGAGGTCTAGACTGAGCCTGGGAAGGGGATCGGAGTCCCATCTAAAGGTGGGGAATCCCGATCCGAGTCATGGCACCAAAATGAAGGGCGACAGACTAGTCAGAGACGACACCGGTGGCAGCCAAGAGATCTTTATTGGAGGCTCAGCGTGCGAGAAGACGAAGAGAAGGGGAGAGAGAGAGAGCTGCTGGGGCTGAGTATTTATGTCCTTTAGGGTGATGTGGTGATTGGTGATTGGTCGGAGGGTGGGACCTCGGGGATAGCAGGAGGTGTTTCCTTTTGATTGGGTGCTTATTTGGCGGGTTGTGCTTGGTGGGTTTAGGGGGTGCCAAGTGGAGGGGGAAGAACCTGGAACCGATGCCTAAGATGGCGTCTTTGATTTGTCCAACAGTTGCTGTTGGTTTTTTTCCCTTTGAATAGGCCATACTTGCCTGTTTGCATGCCTTGTGATTTTTGTTGAAAACAGGACATTTGAATTTTATGATGTGGTAAACCATGGAAATCAGGTTCTCTCCCCTCTCCAAGGTTGGTTGTTTTTTATTTTTGTCTTGTTTTGGCTTTTATGGTTTTAAGCTGTCTCTGTGGCAAGCATTAGCCTGAGGTGTAAACATAACATATTCTCAGGTCTCTTCTGAACATGCACCCTTCTCTGACTATGCACAGTGACTTTCTAATTCCCCCTCATATGTGCAATTGTTTTTGAATGCCCTAGTCTTTAATGCCTGGCTCTCAAAAGGGTACAAAAAGAAAAACGAAGGGAGTGAGGGGAAGACACCAACCCTTTAACTTCCCTGGAAGTTGCTTTAGCTAAAGGGGAAGGGGCTTGCAACTGTCTGTGGGGTAGATGTAACAATGGCTGTTCACCTGTGTTTGCATGTCCATGATCTAAGCAGCAATCAGTGATCAGACATTAATCCTGATATTTGAATTTTGGATATTGCCCACCTTTGCTTCCACAAGTCAAGTCACATGCAAGCTGCTCCTGTAGCTTGTGCACTACTTGCCATGGGGCTGTGAATGGGAGATGGTAATTGCTACCAAGCCAAGAGCTGAAATTGACCAAAATTAATCACAGTTTGTAATCCAAGCCTTACCCCTCCAAGTTGCAAGCCTTCAATAGACTCCAGAGTTCCAAAATAGTTACATCAAATTTTGCCAGTCCCATTGTAGTGTAGGTAGTGAGACAGATTTCTGGTGCTTCCTACTCTGTCATCTTCCCAGAATCAGCCCCCTTTACCATCATGTTTGAAAGATAATTTTGCTACATATAAGATTCTTGATTGAGTTTTCCCTTCAACACCTTGAATATGCCATCCATTGCCTTTTGGCCTCCATTTTTTCTAATGAGAAAGTCAGCTGTTAATCTTGTTGCCCTTGGAACTAGTCATTTTTCTCTTACTGCTTTCAAATTTTTGTCTTTGGTTTTCAGCATTTTTTACTATTATGTCTGGGAGTGGATCTCTTTGCATTTATTCTGCTTGATATTTATTGAGCTTCTTGAGTGTGTGCTTTTTCATCAAACTTGAGAAATTTCTAGTCTTTTTTTTTTTCAAATATTTTTTCTGCTCTCCCCCTGCCCCTCTTCTTCTGGTACTCTCATTAAGCATATTTGGTGTGTTTAATGGAGTCCCATATTTCTCTGGGGCTCTGTTCATTTTTCTTCTTTTTTTTTGTTTTTCAGATAGCATGATCTCTACCTCAGGTTTACTGATTTTTCTTCTGCCATCTCCAACTACTGTTGAGCTGCTTCATTTTTTTTTTTTTTTTTTGTAGAGACGGAGTCTTGCTCTGTTGCCCAGGCTGCAGTGCAGTGGTGCAATTTTGGCTCACTGCAACCTCTGCCTCCCGGGTTCAAGCAATTCTCCTGCCTCAGCCTCCTGAGTAGCTGGGACTACAGGCGCACCCCACCACGCCTGGCTAATTTCTTTTGTATTTTAGGAGAGACGGGGTTTCACTGTGTCTGGTCTCAAACTCCTGAGCTCAGGCAATCCGCTCACCTCAGCCTCCCAAAGTGCTAAGATTACAGGCGTGAGCCACCACACCTGGCTAATTTTTTTTTTTTTTTTTTTTTTGTAGAGATGGGGTTTTACCATGTTGCCCAGGCTGGTATTAAACTTCTGAGTTAGAGCAATCTGCTCACCTCAGCCTCCCCAAGTGCTAAGATTACAGGCGTGAGCCACCACACCTGGCTAATTTTGTGTTTGTGTGTGTGTTTTTTTTTTTTGTAGAGATAGGGTTTTACCATGGTGCCCAGGCTGGTATTAAACTTCTGAGTTAAGGCAATCCGCTCACCTCAGCCTCCCAAAGTGCTGAGATTTCAGGCATGTGCTACTGTGCCTGGCCCTGTTTGCTCCTTTATTTCATTACTTGGCTGCACTAATTAAGTTTATATCTTCTTCAGTGTGAAGTCTCTGATTTCATTCCTTAAAAGGGGCAGGCTTAGGTATACACAGTCATCAGGATAACAGCAGTTTCAGCAGGTCTATCTTTGACTGCTTATTTTGCTAACTGCTTTTGTTGGTATCACACTCGGCTGTTAGCCTCCAATTTCCAGTTGATTTCTCTACTGTTTTTGACAATGCCCCAAGGCATGAATTGCTCCACAGTGTGATCCTATTAAATTTGGGCCCCTTTGCAGGGGTTATCTGATCTGACCCCAGGAGGGCCCTTTTTTTTTTTTTGAGACGAAGTTTTGCTCTTGTTGCCCAGGCTGGAGTGCAATGGTGCAATCTGGGCTCACTGCAACCTCCGCACCCTGGATACAAGTGATTCTCCTGCCTCAGCCTCCCGAGTAGCTGGCATTACAGGCATGTGCCACCATGCCCGGCTAATTTTGTGTTCTTAGTAGAGACGAGGTTTCTCCATGTTGGTCAGGCTGGTCTCGAACTCCCGACCTCAGGTGATCTGCCTTCCTTGGCTCCCCGAAGTGCTGGGATTACAGGTGTGAGCCACTGTGCTGGCCTGTGACCCCAGGAGGGCCCTTCTTAGCTGTCTCTTCCTCTGGTTCTTTCTGGTAAATTACTAGCCTACAATTTAGCTGTTCTTGTGGAGCTACTAACTTCCTCTTAATTGCTTACCACTAAATTCTCCATTGTTTTTGAGAGCATCCTTAGGGTTGAACTTTCCCACAGTGTTCCAGTTGTTTGGAAATAGCTTCAGAGCTCTCTATTCTTTTTTTTTTAAGACAGTCTCGCTCTGTTGCCCAAGCTGGAGTGCAGTGGCACCATCTCGGTTCACTGCAAGCTCCACCTTCCGGGTTCACGCCATTATCCTGCCTCAGCCTCCAGAGTAGCTGGGACTACAGGCACCCGCCACCATGCCTGGCTCATTTTTTTTTTTTTTTTTTGAGACGGAGTCTCGCTGTCACCCAGGCTGGAGTGCAGTGGCGGGATCTCGGCTCACTGCGGGCTCCGCCCCTGGGGTTCACGCCATTCTCCTGCCTCAGCCTCTCCGAGTAGCTGGGACTACAGGCACCCGCTACCTCGCCCGGCTAATTTTTTGTATTTTTAGTAGAGACAGGGTTTCACCGTGTTAGCCAGGATGGTCTCGATCTCCTGACCTCGTGATCTGCCCACCTCGGCCTCCCAAAGTGCTGGGATTACAGGTGTGAGCCACCGCGCCCGGCGCCTGGCTCATTTTTTGTATTTTTAGTAGAAATGGGGTTTGACGATGTTAGCCAGGATGGTCTTGATCTCCTGACCTTGTGATCCGCCCACCTCAGCCTCCCAAAGTGCTGGGATTACAGGCGTGAGCCACCACGCCCGGCCAGAGCTCTCTGTTCTTATAACCTGCATCTCCCTTGGGAAAATCTGAGTCATTGCTCTGGAGCTAGGAGTGAGGAAAGTGGCCTGCTTCTCTGAGTTACATGCCTGCTTTATGGGCTCAGTTGAGACAATAGCCTCTGGTGTTCTTGGCTTACTTCTGGCATGGAAAATCCATCTTGAATGAGGTATGGAGAGGGCGATCAAGGCCCTGTGTCTTGGCCTGCCATACCGATGGTAGAGCCTGCACCTAGAGTGGGAGTTGGGTGTAGGGAGTCCCTGACCTCTTGGCTGGACCCTCCTGGAATTTAGTCTCTGCAACACAAAGCTAGAGGGACGTGAGAATACTGGCAACCAGCCCCTCCCTGAAAGATACCATAGCCCTTGCTTGGGAGTTAAGGAGTACGATCTTCTGGATCATATCCAAGAAGATTGAGTGGAGCTTCAGAGTAGAGCTTCTATAGCACTGAGTTGGGACAGGGGTTTGCTTAGGGAGAAATGAGTTGTAGCCTAAATGCCATAGACTCAATGTTCTTACGGAGATTTAGTAAACTTTCCTTATCATTTCTTCATTTGCTATATTCCTTTAAGTCAATTGTCAGACTTCTTTAAATGGTTATTTAAAAAAATTTTTTTCTTGCCAATACACTCTGGCAGTCATTTTTCTATTAAATTATTGTTTGTATTCTACAGTTTTACCAAAAACTAAAACAATGAAGTTTATTTGTATCCCTTAGGATATTTTAAATATAAAATTTTTATAAACTCAAGACATAAAATGCTATGAATTTAAAGAGAACAAATAAAAATTCAACAACTTTTTAATTTAAAAAATATTTATCATTAAGAAAAATCTCAGTAGAATCCAGCTACATCCAAGTTTTAAAAAAGACATAGAATTATAAGAGAACATTACCTTGAGCAAATTTTTCTATTACTTTTAATAGTTTTGCTTATTTGCAAAGCACTGTTGTTGCTCTTCATATTTTTCTTTCATGTGAGTGACTGTACTTTAAAACACAAGACTATATAAAATCATAATGCCAAGCAACACCAGTTACCATCAGCTGGAAAATCTATTCTTTTTCTTTAAATACTATTCAGGGTGGACTATCTTTTTAAAATTCTGGAACACAAATGGATTTTAAAATATGTTGTTTACTATCAACTTTCTAAAAGCTATAGTGTTGGGTATGTGTACACATGTATACTTTTTTTTTTTTTTTTTTTGAGATGGAGTCTCGCTCTGTCGCCTAGCCTGGAATGCAGTGGCGTGATCTTGGCTCACTGCAACCTCCGCCTCCCAGGTTCAAGCGATTCTCCTGCCTCAGTCTCCTGAGCAGCTGGGACTACAGGCACGCGCCACCACGCCTGTCTAATTTTTGTATTTTTAGTAGAGAAGGAGTTTAACCGTATTGGCCAGACTGGTCTCAAACTCCTGACCTCAGGTGATCTGCCCACCTCTGCCTGCCAAAGTGCTGGGATTACAGATGTAGGCCACCGTGCCTGGCCACACATGTATTTTTTTTTTTAGCACTAAAAGATGATCAGGGAACATTAATGCAAGCTAAAAAGCCCGTATCATGTGAAACTTTCATTTGCCATCACCATTATTGTTATAATTCTAAGAAAGGGATCACATAAATTATAGTTGAAAGAAAAAAAATCCCCTCATGTACTTGGATTTCCAAGTACAAAGTTTTGCAACAACAGAATTATTTTTAGTACACTTGTATACAATTAGTAAACATTTAAATTAGTTCTTAAAAACTTAAAACTTCAATTGGAATGTGCTAATTCAAGCCAAGCAGCAATTCAAGTGACCTTTATATTTGCATTATAAGGCAGTATTAAAAGATTGAGACCGGCTGGGCGCGGTGGCTCATGCCTGTATTCCCAACACTTTGGGAGGCCGAGGCAGGCGGGTCACCTGAGGTCGGGAGTTCAAGACCAGCCTGGCCAGCACGAAGAAACCCCGTCTCTACTAAAAATAACAAAATTAGCTGGGCGTGGTGGCACATGCCTGTAATCCCAGCTACTCGGGAGGCTGAGGCAGGGGAATCCCCTGAACCCGGGAGGCAGATGTGGCAGTGAGCCCAGTTCGCGCCATTGCACTCCAGCCTGGGCAACAATAACGAGACTCCTTCTCCAAAAAAAATTGAGTCTTTGTCCCTGTTTCTGTCAGACTGTTTACTATGCCTGAACAGAACCTATTTTTACCTAAATGACCTTCTTTTCTTGGCAATGTTATAAACAATACAATAGCCAATTCAGAAATAAGTACCTGCACCTCAAACTTCTGTTTACTATGATAAATTATTTAAATGAAAGCAGTTGGTATACATGCTGCTTGCTCAGTTCTCTCCAAATGGGGATTTATGTCTGTTATGAAAAGAAAGTAGCTTGAGGTTAAATAATAATGCTAATATGCTAAGTAATTATGATTTCCATTTTTATAATCTAACCTGGATTCTTCATTCTGGGACACACACATAGAATTTGTCTTTTATGTAGAAGAGTACTTAGATTGAAGGTATATAGTTTTCTTTTCTTTTTTTTTTTTTTTTTTGAGATGGAGTTTCACTCCTGTCACCCAGGCTGGAATGCAATGGCGCTGCCCTCGCTCACTGCAACCTCTGACTCCCAGGTTCAAGCGATTCTCCTGCCTCAACCTCCCAAGTAGCTGGGATCACAGGCATGCACTGCCACCACACCTGACTAATTTTGTATTTTTAGTAGAGGCAGGGTTTCTCCATGTTGGTCAGGCTGGTCTTGAACTCCTGACCTCAGGTAATCCACCTGCCTTGGCCTCCCAAAGTGCTGGGATTATAGGCATAAGTCACTGCGCCCAGCCAAAGGTATATACTTTTCAAAATATTTAGGAATAAATCTAAATATTCCTGAGTACTTCCAGGAATTGCTAGAAAGATGACATATAAAACTAAACTTCTTGAATACTTTGTAGCTTCTTTATGAGTTCCATGAATAATCTGTAAAAGCCTTCTAATTGATCAGCATGAGTTCTAAATGATGTTATCAGACTATGTAACTTCAAGTACTCTTTTTTTTTTTTTTTTTTTTGAGATGGGGTCTCACTTTATTGCCCAGGCTGGAGTGTAGTGGTGCAATCTCAGCTCACTGCAACCTCCACCTTCCAGGTTCAGGCAATTCTCCTGCCTCAGCCTCCCAAGTAGCTGGGACTACAGGCACTGGCCACCATGCCCAGCTAGTTTTTGTATTTTTAGTAGAGACGGGGTTTCACCATATTGGCCCGGCTGGTCTCAAACTCCTGACCTTGTGATCCATCCACCTCGGCCTCCCAAAGTACTGGGATTACAGGCGTGAGCCATGGCGCCTGGCCCAACTTCAAGTAATCTTCTAATCATTATTTCTATTTTTGAGATACTGGTTCATACAACATCAAATATCCACGAATCACAGTGCTATCCACTGGCAGCATGGCAGCGAACGACAATGAAAACCAGTTCTACAAAAGATACTTTGAATGCCATTATTTCACACCTTTAATACTGTCTTAAAGGGTCTATTACTCTTCACCTATCTTAGTGTACTTTGAAATATAAAAGTAATAATTATCATTGGAACAGTTATTCTAAATCTAAAAAGATAACTCCCATAGCAATATTTGTTTACTCAGAACATATTTTCATTTCCAATATATGTAAAATTTCTCACAAAGTCAGAACAGAACTCAGTTTGAACAGAAACCTCAGTGTTTCAATCTCCACATTCAGTAGAATAAACACTACATAGTAGGTTGTTCTGAATATAAATCACGCATTTAAGTAAATAGGATATAATTTCTAACTTGTGTTAAAAGTGAAGAAATAATTTTTTACGTGAAGCTTTGTCCCAACTCAGTCAAGTGCAAGATTATCATATGATACAAATCAAACTCTACTAACACAGCACATTTGTCAGAGACTTGAAGGCAGATACATAACTACAGCTGGGGAACTGGATGTCCTTCAGCTAGGGTGTAATGAAAGAAAAAAGCATATCATAGATCAGGCCCCAGTTTTAATTACTTCATTGATGACAATACCTTACTTTATTTATTGAAGAATGTTTCTTCCACTGAAAATACACTTCTAATTTTATAATGCTAGACAGTAGGAGAAAAAATAGGAGCCCACGTAAAAAAAAAAAAAATCCACTCTTTATCTAAAGTTATTGATCAGATATGCAATGACTCTTTTCTGCTGTGAAGACAATCAAATCTTTTTTCTTAAGTACTGACTTGCCAATTTATCTTTGATAACTGATTCAGAAAGATAAATGAACCTTGTAACTTTATATATGAGAATATGTACATATATATATATTCTGAGAAGTTATGTCCCATGATCTGACCCATACTTCTGATTTAAAATATAACTAAATTCTCTCAATAAAACAGTACTAATTTTAAGTTTTAAACTGAAATCACCCTTTTACCACACTGTTCTCATTCTCTTTAGTTTTTATTTTTACATTATTTCTATAAATACTAAAAAAAAAACCCCAAAATCCCCAATCTTGAAACCAACTTACATTAGAGGTCTGAGGTTAGTTTATAACTTTTAAAATATTTTGTTAAAATGTAAAAAACCTGAAATTACAAACAAAAAAATTTATAATTTTACAGTATATATCGAATTTTTTTTAAAAAAATATTCTGAACTGTTTTTATATAAGTAATCAAGTGTTATTTTTTTAAATGAAACTCCTTTATAGGCTAGAGGAGGATATGTGGTATTGCCCCATTAGAAATCAATACACATTTCATTTTTTTATGCTGGTACTTCAACTATTTCAAAGTAGTCATTTGGTAGAATCACATAACCTCTTTCTGATATGTCGTCTTTCTCTTTCTGGAAGTGAACAACCTCCTTTAATTTTTCAAGCTGCCGTTCTTGCCTTCTGCATCGCTGCTGTGCGGTCTTGAGCTTCTTTCTGAGTTTTTCAACTTGTTGTTCTAGCTGATGAATCCTTTTCCGCTGGTGCATTGTATCCTCCACAGTATAGTTGTGGTCACAGAAAACTGAGAGATTAACAGGGGTCTGAAGAGGCGGCATTAGTAATCCAATAGCAGCATCAACCTGGGAAACAGGAGGCGGTAAAGGAGGTGGGGGAAGCTGTTCCTGTGGCTCCAGAAGATCTTCTTTCTAAAACAAAAATACAAAGTATGTTTGAATTTAGTAACTAAAAACAGTTTAAAAGAATCTGTGGACTGACCAGGCGCAGTGGCTCAGGCCTGTAATCCTAGTACTTTGTGAGGAAGAGGTGGGTGGATCACCTGAGGTCAGGAGTTTGAGACCAGCCTGGCCAACATGGTGAAACCCTGTCTCTACTAAAAATACAAAAATTAGCTGGGTGTAGTGGTGCACGCCTATAATCCCAGCTACTCGGGAGGCTGAGGCAAGAGAATCTCTTGAAACCGGGAGGCGGAGGTTGCAGAGAGCCAAGATCATGTTGCTGCACTCCAGCCTGGCGACAGAGAGAGACTTTGTCTCCGATAAATAAATAAATAATAAAAGAATCTGTGGAATTTAAGAAATATTGACTTTTTTGGGGAATCAGTGGTATAGAAACATTCCAAAATGAGAAAATAGTTTCAGTTTGAATAAACTTTTCTACCTGAAGTAGAGGGACGGTGCAAGAAAGAGACAAAATGAAGAATCAGTTCTAATTAAATATTAAGCACTGAGGAGAAAAAAATGCTTTGAAACTAAACTGTCACTGATAAAGAAAACCCAAAACTTATCAATATATAACTGGCAGTACAGAGTGATTTTTAACTAAGTTACAAAGCTAAGTTTCTTAGTGTGATGATATTTATCTTTAATAAACTGCATTTTGTGTTTTCAGAAGTGTATCACTGTTAACTATAAGGTTCCAGGCACATTTATTCTTTTAACACTAACTGAGGCCGGGCGCGGTGGCTCACGCTTGTAATCCCAGCACTTTGGGAGGCCGAGGCGGGCGGATCACGAGGTCAGGAGATTGAGACCACGGTGAAACCCCGTCTCCACTAAAAAATACAAAAAAAAAATTAGCCGGGCGTGGTGGCGGGCGCCTGTAGTCCCAGCTACTCAGAGAGGCTGATGCAGGAGAATGGCATGAACCCAGGAGGCGGAGCTTGCAGTGAGCTGAGATTGCGCCACTGCACTCCAGCCTGGGCAACAGAGCGAGACTCCATCTCAAAAAAAAAAAAAAAAACACTAACTGAACTTTCCACATTTTAATCAATGAACACATCAGTTTGATAAACAGAAAGCAACCCAATATTTTAAAACGGGTATTACCTTGTCATGTGGCTCAGTACAAAGAAATATTGTGGGCACAGCGTTCTCTTTCAGTAACTTGTTGTTGCACTCTCTCTTAAAGCAGTCTGGAGTAAAGTGCTCTGAACAAATACTGCTATACTTGGTGGGTTTAAAGTTTTTTCTTCTGACAGCTGCCTCCCATTCTTTACAAAGACTGGGTCGAGTAAGAGGAAACCTAAGAAGAAGGCATAATTCAATTATCTGTCCTGATTTTTTTAAATAAATAAAAGTACCCAAACTTTCCAGCTTAGGAAAGATCTTACACTGGTATTAAAGATGTTACAATTGTATTATTGTATTGGATTAAAATTAGCTCTAGTTATCTATTTATCTCATTAATTTAAAAAAAATTTTTTTTGAGACGCCATCTTGCTCTGTTGTTAGGCTGGAGTGCAGTGGCGTGAGCTCAGCTCACTGCGCCTCCGCCTCCTGGGTTCAAGCGATTCTCCTGCCTCAGCCTCCCCAGTAGCTGGGACTCAGGCGTGCGCCACCACGCCCAGCTAAGTTTTGTACTTTTAGTAGAGATGGGCTTTCACCATGTTGGCCAGGATGGATTCGATTTCTTGACCTAGTGATCCGTCCGCCTTGGCCTCCCAAAGTGCTTGAATTACAGGTGTGAGCCACTGCGCCTGGCCCTCATTTATTAACGTTTAACTTTTTTATACTGAATTCACCAAAAGATTCAAGTAAAATACATACTATAGAGTAAATGTGCCCGCGGCTCATGCCTGTAATCCCAGCACTTGGGAGGCCACTGTCCGAGGGACTACTTAAGTCCAAGAGTTCGAGACTAGCCTGGGCAACACAGCAAAACCCTGTCTCTACAAAAAAACACAAAAATTAGCCGGGCATGGTGGTATGTGCCCAGGTACTCGAGAGGCTGAGGCTGAGGTAGAAGGATGGCTCGAGCCTGGGAGGTCGAGGCTGCAGTTAGCTGAGATCGTTCCACTGCACTCCAGCCTGGGTGACAGAGCCATACCCTGTCTCAAAAAGAAAAAAATAACCTGTATTCATATTTTTTACCAGTAATTTTCTGTGTGCTGCACAGAGAGACAAAGATTGCACATTTGTATCTATGTACTGGGAAGAAGGGGCTTCTAGTTCTCTTAGCATCAGTCTGACAAATATGAATAGGCTAAATTTGAATTAAAGGCAGATAATAACCAAAGAAAAGTATTTTCTAATCAACTGGGATGTCCATTAGGCCCAGGTAAACGGGGATAGTGAGAGTTTACATTTATTGTGGTAATTTTACTCTTCCAAGTTAAGGATTTGGTAAACTGAAGGGATTAGAAAAAAAAACAAAGGGAAGGGAGTTTCGAATTTATGTTTCACAGTTTCTCTTCCATGTACGATATGCTAGAGTCTGACTCTGCTAGTAAGAGATCTTTATGACAGTCTCTTTTCTTTGTACAACATAGCACTCTCTGCTGCCACTATGTAGAGGGTGGGAGAAGTGGTACTCCTAGAAAATCTCAGCTGGGACTGGGCGTGGCCCGTAATCAGGCCTGTAATCTCAGCACTTTGGGGGGCTGAGGAGGGCGGATCATGCTGGCCAACATGGTGAAACTCCGTCTCTACTAAAAATACAAAAATTAGCTGGGTGTGGTGGTGCACACCTGTAGTCCCAGCTACTCGGGAGGCTGAGGCAGGAGAATCGCTTGAACTCGGGAGGCAGAGGTTGCAGTGAGCCGAGATTGTGCCACTGCACTCTAGCCTGGTGACACAGCAAGACTCCATCTCAAAAAAAAAAAAAAAAAAAAAAATAGAAAGAAAATCTCAGCTGGAATGGCTGAGTATAAGTATAAACCAGGGTAGCATATGCTGGTAAAATTCAGTACCTATGGCCTCCTGGCTCTGTAAGTATCAACTATGATAGCATTTGCTGGTAAAATTCAGTACCTAGGGCCTCCTGGCTCAAGGACGACTAATTTACAGCTGTTTGTGAGATTCTGTTAAGATCTTTCCCATCTACTCTCCCTAAACCTGCTATTTTAGATAACGGATAAGATGCAGGTTAGCCCTTCTTTTGATTCAATCCATATCTGTTTAACATCTAGCAGAAACAGTTATATCTTTTTTTTTTTTTTTTTTTTGAGATGGAGTCTCGCTCTGTTACCCAAGCTGGAGTGCAGGGCAAGATCTCAGCTCACTGCAACCTCCATATCCCAGGTTCAAGCGATTCCCCTACCTCAGCCTCCCAAGTAGCTAGGATTACAGGCATACGCCTGTATTTTGTATTTTTAGTAGAGACGGGATTTTGCCATGTTGGCCAGGCTGGTCTCGAACTCCTGACATCAGGTGATCCGCCCACCTCGGCCTCTCCAAGTGCTGGGAATTACAGGCATGAGCCACCGTGCCTCGCCAAAAACAGTGATTTCCGACGTGTGAATACCCTCCTTAAACTAGTTTCCAGTGCCAATGAAACATTTTCCATAATTTTAGATTCCTTCTGCCAAGCTATCAGAAATGTGGGTGGGGAGCTGCCCATGTAATCCTGTTACCATCACCTGACCTTTCCCTACATTTAGAAAGAACATGTTTACAGCAATTCCAATTAAATCAAGAGATAATATTAGGATATCCTGAACTGAATCCTCCAAGTGTTCTATCCCCTTCTCCAAGGGGTAACATCATTACTCTGGAGACCTCTCTATGTTCTACATACTCTTATTTCTATAGGGTCCACCTCACATGATATCAAACATACTTAAAAAATGCATGGACACTCCCCTAGTAAACACAGATGGCTCCACAGCAAAAAAATAAATTAATTAACTGAAAAGTTATTTAACATTTTGCTTTTGTAATTATTTACCTAATTATAAAAGATAATTAGCTAATTACCTATGGCTAATCTGTATAGTTTACCCCTGGATCTGATTTCTTAGCTATCATCTGTGTATAGTCGTCAGGAATTCTCGCAAAGAAAACTTAACATAAATGTAATTAAAATTTGTAAACAAATTCAGCTGAATGAAAATGTTATGTCACTTTACAAGCGTTTATCATAAGTAATTGCAACTCTGCACTTTTTTCCTATTTTCAAGAGAATATTTTTGATCCTATCACTCTTAACTGTGCTACCTACTGGATAAGACAGCTCTGAAAGCTGTGGGGCAGTTTCTTTCGAAAGAGCTTCCTCTATGCACAGGTAATGCCATAATAAATAAAGATCCGTGTGAGTTATTTTATTGTGATCCACGTTGTAACTGTCCATATTATCATTATTGTGTGTTGAAAAAGTAACGATTTATCTTGGCAGTATCTGAAACTTTCTCCAAAACTCAGGGTCCTTAAAGCTTAGTTCCTAGAGATTGGGGGCAAAAATTCTCCCTGATTTCCCAGCCAAAAAACCCTTAACTAATACGATGCTGGCCTCCCATCCACGGCAAGGGCGAAAAGTAGTGATTCCTTCGTTTAAAGGCCTTTGTTTCTATTTTAAATTTATCCCTAAGACCATACTAAAATGCTCTGTGACCCTGGTGGTGGCAAAACCCGCGCCACCCTAGGCATCGCCCGCGGGCTCCGAACGCGTCAACCGAGGCCGCGAGCGAAGCCTGTAACCAGGGCCTGTTCCAGGAGCGCGAGAAACGGCTGCCGCGGCGACGCGCGCCGAGAACGCGCGATCGGGCGGCGGTTCCCAGCGGGACGCGGTGGGAAACGCCCGGCGCAGCCGTCCCCAGACCCCAACCGCCCCTCGCGCGGACACGCGCCTGGCTCCGCCCCCGGCCCCGCCGGCCGCGCGCCCCCACCCCGGCTGAGACCGGCCCCGCGAGGCGCGCAGGGTCCTCACTTGTGGAAAGAAACGGGCTTGTCCTTGTCGTAGCGGTTCTTGCAGCCGTAGGCGGAGCAGGACTGCACCATCCTTCCGGTCCTCAGGCACTTCACTTCTGCCGCCGCGGAAGGCAGGGGAAGCTGTTCTCAGTGTCGCTGCGCTCCGTTGGACACCCTCGCTTCTTTTGTAGCTTTGGCCAACAGTTACAGTGATGGTGGCCTCCTTCGGGGGTGACTAGTGTGCCCGTTTTGTTGTTTGCATTAGCAGAAAGACCACGGCCATCACCCGTCTCCCATCTCCAAGATGGCGGAGGCAGCTTCAACCTCACCTCTCGCGAGGTGTGCGTCCCACTGTCTCTGATTAGCCCCGAGGTCAGAGGTAACGTTTCCTGGGAAGCTAACTATTGGCTGAGGCCAGGTGTTTCCGGCGGTGGCTTCAGATTTGCGGAAGTGGGCGGAGCCCTGAGCTTCCGGCAGGCAAGAAGGAACTGCTTGTGGGGGAGGAGGCGCGGCGGGAGGCCGGATTCCTGGGGCATCCTCCAGCCCCGGGCTGTTCTCGTGGGTAATTGATGCGGAGCTTTTCTGGGGCGGCTTACAGTAGAGAACAACTAGGGCCTCTTGGAGAACAGGTGTAAAGCCGAGGTCGTTGTCTCATTGCGCCCATTTCTTTAAAAGGGCGGACACAGATGGTGTATGATTAATAAAATTGTGGAACCTTTTCCCAGAATGCTGATCTGTATCCCATTATCTGTGTCTTCAGGTATCACAAGTCTCTGTGAGAGCCAACGTGACAGATTTTTAGCAATGAAAAAAGACACACTCGCCAAATCATCTCAATTGCCAACGCAGAAGCATTATATATATGTATATATGTATGTATATATACGTGTATGTATATATGTATGTATATATACGTGTATGTATATATGTATGTATATATACGTGTATATATATATATATATATGTAATTTTTTAAATAAATAGAGGCGTTGTCTACCCACGTTGCCCAGGTCAGTCTGGAACTCGAGCTCAAGGGATCCTCCCATCTCGACCTCCCAATGGGTTGGGATTACAGGAGTTGAGCCACCAGGCTCTCCCTCCCCAGAAGCTTTTCTGAAAGGCTGTCCATTGCTGTGATTTCCATGTGCTGTGTTGCAAATATCGAGCTGCTGCAGCAATTTTGACACCTGAGAGAGAATCTGTCAGAGGGGTTCAAACTAGAGCGACTCTGTGATGAGTGAGGGCTAGGAAAATGAGGCTGGGACTTCCTGGGCTGCATTCCCGGAAAGTTAGGTATTCCTAGCCTCTAGATGTATATACCATTAAGGCAACAGATTGATAGTGTTTACTACACAGACCCAGACTTCGAAGTGTCCAGATATCCCGATATTTTGAGAACAGAAGCATTCCTAATTTTGCTTTAAAGAGAATAATATTGGGCTGGGCACAGTGCCTCACGCCTGTAATCCCAGCACTTTGGAAGGCCGAGGCGGGCGGATCACTTGAGGTCAGGAGTTCAAGACTAGCCTGGCCAACATGGTGAAACCCGTCTCTACTAAAAATACAAAAATTAACTTAACCGGGTGTGGTGGCACATGCCTCAAATTTCAGCTACTCTGGAGGCTGAGGTAGGATAATCGCTTGAATCCGGGAGGCGGAGGTTGCAGTGAGCTGTGCTTGCACCACTGCACTCCAGCCCGGGCGACAGAGTAAGACTCTGTCTCATAAATAAAGATAATATCGATTCTTACATAATATAGTAATTAATCCTTTATCACAAACTCTTGTGACAAAGCACATCTCCCCATAATCTTTTTTTATCCTATATATAAACCAAGTGTTGTACTTAGGGTGGACGCGTTCCTCCTCTTACTTTTGGGAATGCCCTACTCTGTCTATGGAGTAGCTATACTTTCACCACTTTACGTTCTTAATAAACTTGCTTTTGCTTTGTACTGTGGACTCGCCCTGAATTCTGCCTTGCGTGAGATCCAAGAACCCTGTCTTGGGGTCTGGATTGGGACCCCTTTCCTGTAACAGTTTTACTTCATTCCCTGCCCCTTTTCTTTATATAGATCTGAGCCAGGCAGACCTGGAGAGCGGACTGTTGAGTAATCCCTTGACCGTTATTCTCTACCTTTCCTGCCCCTTTAAATGTTGGTGTTTTCCCAGGGTTCCATCCTCTGCCTTTCTGTAACTCCTAAACACCCTGTTCCTTAAACTGAACTAAATGCCATAATTCTCTCATCTTTTGTTTCCTTTGTATATCCGTTCTGCCTTTGGGATTATCATCTGTGAATTATCATCTGTGAATTATCTATTCAACAATTGTCTAAACCAGAAATCTTGGAGTCATCTTGGATTTTTTTTGTCACCCATAAAACCCTTTGATGACCAGGTTAATTCTGTAGACTAAATAAATAAATGCCTCTTAAATCCATCCCTCTGCATGTCTCCTCACTGTTTTTTGTTTTGTTTTTTTTTTTTTTTGAGAGGGAGTCTCACTCTGTCACTCAGGCTGGAGTGCAATGGCGCAATCTCAGTTCACTGCAACCTCTGCCCCCCGGGTTCAAGCGATTCTCCCACCTCAGCCTCCTGAGGAGCTGGGATTACAGGCACCCGCCACCATGCCCGGCCAATTTTTGTATTTTTGTAGAGACGGGGTTTCACCATGTTGGCCAGGCTGGACTCGAACTTCTGACCTCAGGTGGTACGCCTGCCTCGGCCTCCTAAAGTGTTGGGATTACAGGTGTGAGCCACCGTGCCCAACCCTCACTGTTCTTTAATTATTTTTATTATTATGTTTAATAGAGATGAGGTCTCACTGTGTTGCCCAGGCTGGTCTCAAAATCCTGGGCTTAAGCTATCTGTCAGCCAGGGCCTCCCAAAGTCCAAGGACTACAGGCGTGAGCCACGGCACCTGGCCTCCTCACTATTCTTGACCAGGCTCTCATGGTCTTAACCTTGCAGCAACCCCTTAACTATCCTAGTCTCCAGTTTTACCTCTCTCCATTCTGTCTTCCATAGAGGGGTGGTGCATGCCTGCCACGCCCGTGCTCATATCCTTCCAAGGCTACCTGCTGTACTGAATAAAATTCAGACTTCTTATGGTGAGTTATAAAGCTCTTTAGGACCAGGTACTTCTACTCTTCCACCATCATCTCCCTCCACTTGTCTTTACCTCTGTTCCAGCTTTATGTCTTAGAGGGCAAGCTCTTTTGTGGTTTCTTTAAATAGGCTGTTTTCCTTGCCTTGAAATGCCCATCCCTGACCTGTCCACCCTTAAGATGTGGCTTAATGGCCTGGTGCAGTGGCTCACGCCTCTAATCCTAGCACTTTGGGAGGCCAAGGCGGGTGGATCACATGAGCCCAGGTGTTCAAGACCAGCCTGGGCAACATAGTGAGACCCTGTCTCTAAAAAAAAAATACAAAAATTAGTCAGGCATGTTGGCACACACCTGTAGTCCAAGATACTTGGGAGGCTGAGTTGAGAGGATCCCTTGAATCCAGAAGGTTGAGGCTGCAGTGAGCTGTGGTCATGCCTTTGTACTCCAGCCTGAGCAACAGAATGAGACCCTGTCTCAAACAAGCAAACCAACAGTTACCACGAGCTGGGTGTCAGGGCTCAGGAGGCTGAGGCAGGGACTCAAGGCAGCCTGGACAGCATAGTGAGACCCTGTTTCTAAAAAAATTGTTTTTAATTGGTCAGGTATGGTGGTGCATGCCTGTAGTTCCAGCTACTTGGGAGGCTGAGGCAAGGAGGATCCCTTGAGTCCAGGAGTCTGAGGCTGCACTGAGCTATGATCGTGACAGTGAGATCCCATCTCTAAATGTTATACACATACACACACAGATATGTATTGCTAAAGAAAAACTAATGATCACCTGAGCCTTCAGCAAATGGTGATCTTTTTGCTGATGGAGAGTCTTGCCTTGATGTTGATGGCTGCTGACTGATCATGGTGGCGGTTGCTGAAGGTTGAGGTGGCTGTGGCAAGTTCTTAAAATGAGACAACAATGAAGTTTGCTCCATCGATTGACTCTGTCTTTCATTAAATATTTCTCTTTAGCAAGTAATGCTGTTTAATAGCATTTTGGTCACAGTAGAACTTCTTTAAGAATTGGAGTTAATCCTTTCAAACGCTGCCACTGCTTTATCAACTAGGTTTATTTAATATTCAAAATATTCTAAATCCCTTGTTGTCATTTCAACAATGTTCACAGCATCTTTACCAGAAGTAGATTCCATCTTCAGAAACTACTTTATTTGCTCATCTGTAAGAAGCAACTCTTCATCTGTTCAAGTTTTATCATGAAATTGCAGCAACTCAGTCACATCTTCAGGATCCACCTTTATTTCTAGTTGTCTTTCTGTTTCTGTCACACTTGCAGTGACTTCTTCCACCGAAGTCTTGAACAACTCAAAGCCATTCATGAGGGCTGGAATCAGTTTCTTCCAAACTCCTGTTAATGTTGATATTTTTCCTCCCATGAATTATTGATGTTCTTCAGGGCATCTAGAATGATGAATCCTTTCCAGAAGGTTTTCTACTGACTTTGCCCAGATCCATCAGAGGAATCACTATCTATGGCAGCTATAGGCTTACGAAATTTATTTCTTAGGTAATAAAACTTGAAAGTCAAAATACTCCTTGATTTATGGGGCTGCAGAATGGATGTTGTGTTACAGGCATGAAAACAACATTCATCTCCTTGTACATCTCCATTAGAGCTCTTGGGTGACCAGGTGCATTGTCAATGAGCAGTATTATTTTGAAAGGAATCTTTTTTTCTGAGCAGTAGGTGTAACAGTGGACTTAAAATATTCAGTGAACCATGCTGTAAACAGATGTGCTGTCATCCAGGCTTTATTATTCCATTTATTGACCACAGGCAGAGTAGATTTACCATTGTTCTTAAGACCAATAGGATTTTTGAAATGGTAAGTGAGCATTGGCTTCAACTTAAAGTCATCAGTTGCATCAGCCCCTAACAAGGGAGTCAGCCAGTCCTGTGACACTTTGAAGCCAAGCATTGAATCCTCCTTCCTGGCTACTGAAAGTCCTAGATGGCATCTTCTTCCAATAGAAGCCATTCTATCTACATTGAAAATCTGCTCTTAGTGTAGCCACCTTCATTAATTATCTAAGCTGGATCTTCTGGAGAACTCTCTGCAGCTTCTCCATCAGCACTTGCTGCTTCACTTTGCACTTTTATGTTATGGAGATGGCTTCTTGTCTTAAACCTCCTGAACCGACTTCTGCTAGCTTCCAACTTTGTTCTGCAGTTTCCTCACCTCTCTCAGCCTTCACAAAATTGAATAGAGTTGGGGGGGATTTGGTTTAAGGGAAGACCATTTAAACTTTTTTTTTTTTTGAGACTGAGTCTCGCTCTTTAGCCCAGGCTGGAGTGCAGTAATGCAATCTCTGCTCACTGCAACCCCCACCTCCCAGGTTAAAGCGATTCTCCTGCCTCAGCCACCCATGTAGCTGGGATTATAGGTGCGCACCACCACACCCAGCTAATTTTTATATTTTTAGTAGAGACTGGGTTTCACCACGTTGGCCAGGCTGGTCTCGAACTCCTGACCTCAAGTGATCCTCCCACTTTGGCTTCCCAAAGTGCTGGGATTACAGGTGTGAGCCATGGCACCCGGCCCATTTAAACTTTCTCCATATCAGCATTAAGGCTGCTTAGCTTTTTTATTATTCATGTGTTCACTGGAATAGCACTTCTAATTTCCCTCAAGAATTTTTCCTTTACGCCAGGCATGTTTGCTCACACCTGTAATCCCAGCACTTTGGGAGGCTGAGGTGGGCAGATCACGAGGTCAGGAGATCGAGACCATCCTGGCTAACATAGTGAAACCCCATCTCTACTAAAAATACAAAAAAAAACCCCAAAATTAGCTGGGCATGGTGGTGGGCACCTGTAGTCCCAGCTACTTGGGAGGCTGAGGCAGGAGAATGGCATGAACCCGGGAGGCGATGGTTGCAGTGAGCCAAGATAGCGCCACTGCACTCCAGCCTGGGCGACAGAGCGAGACTCTGTCTCAAAAAAAAAAAATTTTTTTTTTCCTTTACATTCACAACTTGGCTGTTTGGCACAAGAGGCCTAGCTTTCAGCCTGTTGTGCCTTTCAACATGCCTTCCTCACTACGCTTGATCATTTCTACCTTATGATTGAAAGTAAGAATCTTAGCGAAGACTTAGTGGGCATTGGTAGGGTTATTAATTGGCCTAATTTCAATGTTGTTGTGTCTCAGGGAATAGGGAGGCCCAAGGAGAGCGAGAGAGATGAGGGAATGGCCAGTCAGTGGTGAGTGAGAACACATACAACTTGTATCAATTAAGCTCACCGTAAGTGGGTGCAGTTTGTAGCACTCCAAAACAAAGATCAGTAGTAACATCAAAGATCACTGATCACGGATCACCATAACAGCTATAATAATAATAAGAAAGTTTGCAATATTGCGAGAACTACCAAAATGTGACAAAGAGACATGGCTTGAGTACGTGCTGCTGGAAAAATGGTGCCAATGGACTTGCTTGAAGCAGCGATGCCACAACATTCAATTTGTAAAAAGTACAATATCTGCAAAAATCAATAAAGCAAATTACAATAAAATGAGGTCTGCCAGTACCAAAATACCAGAATAGTAGTTTATTAGCATTACCATGGATATTGAGACCGCTGGGAATATCTCTGAGGTCCTCTGTGCCTGTGTTTGATAAATGTCAGAATGGATAGCATTGTGAACTGAAAAAGTGTATTTCAACTTAGAGTTCCCTGAAATTGTTTTCTCATTCATTGATTCAACAAATAGTTACTGACTATGCTGCATGCATAGTTCCGGGGGCTTGGGATACGTTAGTGGAGATTTCTGTCCTCAGGGAGCTAATGTTCTCGTGGTCATTAGGGAGGCAGATAGCAAACACGTGACCACAGAGTATGTTAGCTGGTGAGAGGTGCTCTGAGGGCTGAGGGAGTTGCAAGTTTCCTTATGGTGGACAGGACAGGCCTAACAGAGGAAATGGCTATTGTGCAAAGATCTGGAGTTGGTGAGAGTTGGCTGTGAGGATGCCCAGCGGAGGAGCCTAGCAGTCAGAGGGACTGGCCAGGGCAGAGCTCCTGAGGCTGGGCGTCTTTGGCCTGCTCAGAGGACAGCAAGGAGGGCTGGATGGCTGGAGCAGAGTGAGCTGCGGGGACAAATGTGAGATGAGGTTAGAGAGGAAATGAGCGACCAAGGTCACGTGGGGCCTTGCAGGCTGGCGTGAGGACTTTACCTTTACTCTGTGGGAAAGGGAGAGCAGGCTTTCCAGCAGAGTCACACCTGAGATGATCATCGGGCTGCGTTGCACGTAGGTAGCCGGGCACTTGGGGCCTGGGACACTGCCTGGAAGGTCGCTGTGATCCTTTAGGTGAGAAGTGAGGGTGGCTTAGACCTGGGTGGCAGCCATGACGGAGTAAGAAGTGATCTTTCCTTGTCTTCTGCCCTTTCCTGTCTTTCCTTTGCTTTATTTATTGATCTTTATGTGTTGAGCACTACTGTGGTGGCAGGCATGACGGTACATCTGCGAATATCTGGGTGGACAAAACTAACATTGTCTCTGTTTTCATAGAGCTTGTATTCTAGTGAGAGGCAGACAGACAATGGAAATGTCAATACGATTATGCTGTGCTGAGATGTCTGAATGCCTCAGAGTGCCCTGGGGTAAGGGGAGGGGAGGGTCACTGCCTACTTTTGCTGGAGTAGTTGGGTAGTCTGAGTGAGGAAGGAACATTTAACCTGAGAACCAAAGGATGGAAACACAGTCTAGTAACGTGAAGTATAAAAGTGGTGAGGCTGAAGGGAGCATTCCGTCATGGGGTATATGCTGAGGCCCTGACCTGCATCCAACTGTACAGGCAGGAGAGTTCTGTGTGTCCAGGCATGCAACAGCCTCTTAATGGGTCTGCTCACTTGCACAGCTGCTCTCCTCTGATGAACCCTACACATGGTAGTCAGAATGACCTTTTAAAAATGTTTGTTAGATCATGTCTTCCCACTGCACTGAAATCCAAATCAACAGCCTTCCTGCTTCTTCAACCTCACTTCATGCCCTCCTACCAGCTCCCTGGGCTCTACCACCACAGCCCCCATTGGGCTCCTGGACACACAGAACTCTCCTTGGACTGCGGTGGTGGCAGAAGGTATAGACTGATGGGATTCGACATGTCAATGGTAGAAATGCCAGGGCTTGTTGATAGATGGTTATAAGAGTAAGAGAGGAGGCTGTGGCTCACGCCTGTAATCTCAGCAATTTGGGAGGCCGGGACTGGCAGATTACCTGAGATCAGGAGTTCGAGACCAGCCTGGCCAGGGTTTAGTAGAAACCCTGTCTCTACTAAAAATACAAAAATTAGTTTGGTGTGGTGGTGGGCACCTGTAGTCCCAGCTACTCGGGAGACTGAGGCAAGAGAATCGCTTGAGCCCAGGAAGTGGATGTTGCAGTGAGCCGAGATTGTGCCATTGCACTCCAGCCTGGGTGACAGAGTGAGACTCTGTCTCAAAAAAAAAAAAAAAGGAAAAGAAAGAATAAGAGAGGGATTCAGATATTAACACAGAATTAAGCTTGCACTTCTGGCTTGAGCGTTTTGAGATGGGATCTCCTGTCACACAGGCTGGACTGCAGTGGTGCAACCCACAAGGCTCACTGGAGCCTTCACTTCTGGGCCCAAGTGATCCTCCCACTTCAGCCTCTGGAGTAGCTAGGACTACAGGCATGCACCACCACGTCTGGCTAATTTTATTTGTAGAGACGGGGGTCTCACTATGTTGCCCAGGCTGGTCTCAAACTCCTGGACTCAAGTGATCCTCCTGCCTCGGCCTCCCAAAGTGCTGGGATGATAGGTGTGAGCCACCACACTGGCCTGGCTTGAGCATTTAAATGGATGGATGGTGGTTCCTTTTACTGAGAGTCAGACGGTCTTTAATAAAAAGAAGGGAGCTATTTCCGCCAGCAAAGTAAAGGCCTTGGCGGGGAAGAAGTGATTTAGGAAAACTAGGTTGTCACCTGGGAGGTGCAGGAATGTCAGAAGAGAATGAACGTTTAAGACACTTCAGAGAAGCTGGGGGCACAAGCCACTCAAGCAGCACCCAAGGATCACCTGCCAACAGGTGCCCTGTTGGTGTCTGTGATCATTAATCCATCTAGAATGAAACTGGTCAATGTGGTGTCCCTCAGCCAAGTTCTCTTCCTTGTTCCCTTTTCTTGTTTCCTGTCTTCCAGTGATCCATAACTTGGAAATGAAATATATACTTTTATTACCTGTTGAATATAATCCTTATATTTCCTTATTTCAAAATGGTAAACTTATCATTGGTATGGGGAATTACATATAATTTATTTATTCATTTATTTTTTTTTTTATTTTTGAGATGGAGTCTCACTCTGTCACCCAGGCTAGAGTGCAATGGCGTGATCTCAGCTCACTGCAACCTCAGCTCACTGCAACCTGCCTTCCAGGTTCAAGCGATTCTCCTGTCTCAGCCTCCCAAGTAGCTGGGACTACAGGCGCGTGTCACCACACCTGGCTAATTTTTGTATTTTAGTAGAGATGGGGTTTCACTATGTCGGCCAGGCTGGTCTCAAACTCCTGACCTTGTGATTTGCCCGCCTTGACCTCCCAAAGTGCTGGGATTACAGGTGTGAGCCACTGCGCCCAGCCGAATTACATATAATTTAAAACAAAATTTGTTGCATTGAACTGAATGTTGAATTTTTCTTTGTTAAACATCTCCATGACTAAATTTTCACTGTGGTCTGCAAATTAATTTATTTGCTTAATAGAAAAATAATTTTCAGCACTGGGCATGGTGGTTCACACCTGTAATCCCAGCACTTTGGAAGGCTGAGCCTGGGAGTTTGAGACCAGCCTGGGCAACACAGCTAGACTATGTATGTACAAACTTTTTTTTTTTTTTAATTAGCCAGGTGTGGTGGCACACACCTATAGTTCCAGCTACTTGGGAGGCTGAGACAGGAGGATCACTTGAGCCCAGGAATTCGAGGCAGCAGTGAGCTATGATTGTAACACTGCACTCCAGCCTGGGCAACAGAGTGAGACCCTGTCTCTGACCAAAAAGCAAACACACAAACAAAATAAAAAACCTAACAATTAATTAGAAATATGATGAGATATTGGATGTCCATTAGTGATAACGAAAGCCATTGCAACCATTATACTGAATGCTCTTGCAGGAGTTCTGAAAGCAAACAAATGTTAAAGAAACAGAAAAATAACACCTTTAAAATGTTTTAGATATGTTGCTTTTATTCAAAAGAATAAAATGCTTGACAAACTCTTTAATCACAAGGTTTGAACCAAACCACCAGTCTTCTACAACAACTCTGTGAGGTAGGTATCTGCATAGCCACAAGGGATCCACACAGTCCTTTCTTCCCTAGTACCTCTCAAACACTGAGAATTGTAGTATTTGAAACCACTGTTCTAGTGGGCAGTTAGAACAGTTGTTTTCCCCATCTTGTTCCCCACAGAGCTGCCCAAGTTATTATCTGCTCCTGGGGTTGGACCATCTGTTTTATGACAGTTATGATATTGTTGTTTAAAAAAAAATCCAAATTGTTACTTTGATTTATATGATCTAACTCTGAATCACAGAAGTATTACTATGATGTTCAAAACACTGATTGACTCTACTTGCTTTAAAAACTCTCAGATCTCTTCTGCATTTATCATCAGAGATCAGTAAAGATGACAATAAGCAGGTCTAAAGTTCTGAGATGTTAGCACATACCCTTTTCACAATTTAATAAGCTTTAAGACCATTTTGTATTTTTTTGTGTTACAAAATTTGGCACAATACACCTCTTTCAGGAAAGTCTTAGTAGTAACTCCAAATATTATAATTATTGTAACCAGAATTGTGACACTTGGAGCAGAACGCATGCACACAAAATAAAATCCTGTCAAAAAATGACATCACCATTCCCCCACACCAAATGTATAATTGGTAGGAAATGCATTTCCAGTCTGGTACATGGCAGTGTGACAAACTCCTACTCACTCGCTTTTCAAGTTGGTGACTGCAGCTGAAATGTTTTTCTGTGATGTATGCCACCCTTTTACCTATTTGATTTGGAAGTGTAGAATTTGGATTCATGCAGTCTTTAGGTGTCATCTCCACAAACCTTTCCTCTTAGGAGTGCCTAAGCTGTCTTACCCTGATGGAGGTATAATGTAGCACAAAAGACGTCCAAAGAACCAGTTTCTTTCTTGCCGTTCCTCTTAACAACTTTCACGTCTATCTAAACATTCTATGCAGGAGTTGTACTAAGAGATTTTGGTTTAATGCCACTTTGATCAGTTATTCGTTGTATGACTTCATTCAAAAACACTTTCATCAATAGCATGGGGATTGTATCTATGAAAGGGAAGTTGGTGTCCTGCGTTCCTCACAAAATTATCCAAAGGATAAAATGAAAAGTATGTGAGAAACCTGCTTTAATTATAATGTGCTATGTTTAAGCATTATTGTCTTTCTCTATGACAAGCAACAGCTCCGTCCTAGGTCCAAATTAGAAAAACACATATTGATATTTCATTCAGAATCTCATTAATTGGTAGCTGATCTGATTAGCTAGAGAGAATGTGGCAGATTTTCTCCTTATCTCCCAGTCTGCATATAGTGAAGCTCACTAATAAATTAATGGATGATATTAATAGCAGTGATCTCAGATGACAATGCTAACACTGACTCCTGGGCATCCCCTCACATCCTGCCGTCATACATTCACCAATGAGCAACGCCAGCTGAAGTGAGTAAGATCTCCCAATACCATGTGGTACTGAGTCTTCTCAGATATGTTCACTTGTTAGCTCAAGACATGAATCTGAGCTGTGTGCTGCCATCCTGAGACAGTATTATAAAAATTTCTGACAACAGAAAACTAACCAAGTTTGTCCAATCTGTTGCTACAGCTAACCAGTAATTTCTTTTGTCAAATGTAAATACTGTTCCCAGTACCTTCCTATGGGCCTGATGCTCAAAGACACGAAGATTCACCTTCCTCAGAAATGCATCAGGCTACTCTGTGTTTGCAGCATCACCCAGGTTCCTAAAACAATCTTCCCTTTACAATTACTTTTATATCTACTACGAAAGGATGAGCTCTTGTTTAAATGTCTAACTGTGAACATCAAGTGTGCTGACTGGAGATAAATGTTTTTCATCTTTTTTTTTTTTTTTTTTTTTTTTTGAGAGGGAGTCTCGCTCTGTCGCCCAGCTGGAGTGCAGTGGCGCGATCTGCCTCCTGGGTTCACGCCATTCTTCTGCCTCAGCCTTCCGAGTAGCTGGGACTACAGGCGCCTGCCACCATGCCCGGCTAATTTTTTGTATTTTTAGTAGAGACGGGGTTTCACCATGTTAGCCAGGATGGTCCTGATCTCCTGACCTCATGATCCACCCACCTCGGCCTCCCAAAGTGCTAGGATTACAGGCATGAGCCACCCCGCCCGGCCATTTTTTCCATCTTAATTCTTCTATTGATTAAAATGTATTCTGTAAACTAGAATATGATGATATCAAAGTACGAAGTTCAAGTTTCTTCTTTCAGTTTCAGCTGATAACAAATAATTAATTATACCAGAATGAAAAAGCAGAACTGCTCCAAATGCACAAAACTTAGCTAGCACTAAAAGAAATACTGAATTTTCCCCAATAGTATATAATATTTTATTCTAACAAAAAAATTTAGATGAGTTTCACAGCTATATATTATCATATAGGTACCTGCTGAGAAGGATAAAGTGGATAAACTGAAATTTAACAATATTTTACTATACATCCAATTAATCTAAGTAATTCTGGGGAAAAGAAAAATATATAAAAGCATCCCTTTTTATATAATTCTATATTTTTTTCCAGACAACATAGAATCAAGATACAACTGTAGATCATTATAATTCTAAACTTAATATTAGAACTTGAAACATGTGAAAATTCCAGTTATATATTCCTAGGCATTTGTCAAATGATAATCAAATGTTTGTCTTACAGTGGTTTTATATTTGTGAGATAATACTCCATTGCTTCATTGCTTTATACCGCCATGGGTCCTTCTGTTTGATATTCTACATTAGCTCAGATATCCTAGTAAACTCAGTTTTGTTTTCTTTTTCATCTGGTTAGCCTTTGGGTTATCACTTCTCGATACATAATAGAGATGTAGATAAGCAATAAAAAGATGACAAAGAAATCATCTAGAAAGCCTAGAATTCCAAACAAGGCTTCAGGTACAAAATCTAGAGGTGATATAAGATAGAAAAAAGCTCCCATTAAACAAAGTATTATCCTGATGCGAAACATCCAGAAAAGGCCCCCGACTGAAAACATTTCCCTGAATGCGTGCCTCAGTAAAGTGGGTAGATCCATAATTCTCTCCATAATCTGGTAGAGGGAAAAACAAGTATTATGATTTAGCATCTAATGTGTCAGATTTCAAAATAATATAATTTCCTAACTATGTGTAAACACTGTTGAGATGAGTTAAGTTGAATTAAGGAGTTACACATTGATTGAACATCATATTTTCTAATTATGTGTTGTATTTAAAAATAGCTCTTTGAATACTAGTTCTTACAGAATAGATCTTATTGCAGATAGTTGAAAGGCAACTAAAGTGTCATCAAGCTTAAAATATGGGATATAGTAATGCAAAACTCAAGTGACATCTGATTTGAGTTAGTAAAATAAACCAAAGAACCTAGTGCGCAGGATTAGATTCTGAGACTTGAGCTTAAGTCTCAGCTTTAAAGTCAGACAGATCTGGGTTTGAATTCAAAATCAATCACTTATTAGCCAGGTGATCTTAGGAACAGTTGCTTAACTTACTAGAGATAATTCAACAACTAACTGTGTATTTATGTGCAAGGATTGTTAAGAACGAAAAGGTTCCCTGGCAAGCGGACTAAAAATTCAAAAGAAAAAAATAACTAAAAGAGATACTGTGTATGAAAGACCTTTATAACTTGCCAGACAATAGAGAAGTGATTATACATTAAAGACATAGGAACTCTGATGGCTTAAATAGTTTAAGAATAGCAGTGAAATGGATTCCTTCTGGTGAATCACTTCCTCTGGTCATTCCTCTGCTGTGTTTAACAATCTGTGTAACAGTCACACACCCAAACTCTAGACAGGCGTTTTATGTAACAAGTGCCAAATAAGTTGAGAGGGAGATGGAGACAACCCAAAGAACTGAGCAAGTGAGGAGAAAATAGTTTTTGAAACCCCCAGACCAAGAGAAAATCATCTTGTGACTCCTTTTGGAACAATGGTCACCAAAGTACAAGAATGGTTGTTTCATAATCACTTCCTATGTTCTGTGGAAGAACTAATATCTAAAGCAAAACAGCCTTACAGCTTTCACAAAGTTTATAGTAAATGACTTTAGATACTCTAACAGCTAGCATGTCTTTGGAATACCTTTCTGTCCTTTTTCAGAGCTATTTTGTTCACTTGTAATAGAGTATCATCACTTATACAAAATCTTTAATAATTAGACAAGAAATATGAAATGGTTTAGTAAGAAATGTTTCTGCATAAACTTACTCCAACTTTGAAGGAGGCAGAATATTAAAGAGCTAAATACCTTTTTTATATTATAATTTCATCACATACCAGGCTTTCTTACTCATTAAATATCTGACACAAAAAATAATAATTGAGTAATAGTATGCTTCACATTTTAAAAATATGAAGGAAAAATTCTAAAGGCCGGATGCGGTGGCTCACACTGGTAATCCCAGCACTTTGAGAGGCCAAGGTGAGCAGATTACTTGAAGCCAAGAGTTTTGAGATCAGCCTGGAAAACAGGGCGAAACCCCGTCTCTACTAAAAATACAAAAATTAGCTGGGCATGGTGGCACACACCTGTAATCCCAGCTAGTCAGGTGGCTGAAATATGAGAATTGTTTGAACCCAGGAGGCAGAGGTTGCAGTGAGCCGAGATCGCGCCATTGCATTCTGGCCTGGGCGACAGAGCGAGACTCTGTCTCAAAAAGAAAAGAAATGAAAAGAAAAATGTTAAATGACTTTTTAAAGTTCAGTGGTAGCTCTTAAATTTGAAACAGGTTGCATTTTTAAAGAACCATCCTATTGATGTCACCGGAGGATATGTAAAAAAAAAAATTACTGGATCAAAATTGCAGAAGAGGCTCCCAAATAATTACGGAGGACAACATGATTGGATTTTTTTTTCTGCTCAATGAAAAATGGGTAAATCTACCCATTATCATCCATAACAGTTGAAATCTATGCCCTGAAATGTACACGACCTCACAGAACAAGGAACAATGGAGCATGAGCACATGTCTGTTTAACACTGAAGCATCTGAATAGCTTAATATATTCAGCTGGGAGCAGCAGTATCAATTCTTATCTTAACAGTAATTCATTTATTCAACACATATTAAGGCATCGAATTTGGCACTGATGTAAATTTGGCAGTGGTAAATAAATAAAAATGGTCCTTACCCTTATGAAGCTTTTAGTTTACTGAGAGAAAGATAACGAACAAGAATTGAGTGTTGTCTATGATAAACGCCATGAAGGAAAGGTTCAGAGGGCAGCCACAGGGCAGGGAAAGCTTCTCCAAGGAGGGTCTACTTAAGATAGTTGTCATCTAAAGACTGGGAAATCACCATGAGAGCAGAAGGACAAGCATTCCATGCAGAGGAAGTGTCAGGTGTGACAGCCTTAAGGTGGAAGGAGTTTGTGTGTGTGCTGAGAGCGTAGAGCAGGGTGGCTGCAGGGTGGTGATTGAGGCAGTTAACAGAAATTTGGAGAGGGAGGAAGGACCAGATCGTGCGGCACCTTGTAAGCCACAGTAAGGAGTTGGAACATTCAAAGACAATGGGCCACAAGTGGTGGCTCATGCCTGTAATCCCACCACTTTGGGAGGCCGAGGTGGGAGGACCACTTGAGCCCAGGAGTTTGAGACCAGCCTGGCCAACATGGCGAAACCCCATCTCTACAAAAAATATAAAAATTAGCCGGGTTGTGGTGGCATGCACCTGTAGTCCCATCTACTTGGGAGGCTGAGGTGGGAGGATGACTTGAGCCCAGGAGGCAAAGGTTGCAGCAAGCCAAGATTGCACCACTGCACTCGAGCCTGTCTCAAAACAAACAAAATAGAAGTTTTCAAACACAAGAGCATCATGGTCTCATTTATGTCTAGAAAACATGTGTCAGGCTGCTGTGACAAGGAAAAAAGTAGAAGTGAGGAGGCCACTGTGGTTGCCGTGAGCAGAGATGACAGGGCTGGACCAGCACAATGCCTACAGTGATTGAAAGAAGTGGACACAGCCTGGGCACAGTGGCTCACACCTGTAATCCCAGCACTTTGGGAGGCTGAAGGGGTGGATTGCTTGAGCCCAGGAGTTCAAGGCCAGCCTGAGCAGCATGGCAAAACCCAGTCTCTACAAAAAATTAGCCAGGTGTGGTGATGCACCCCTGTGGTCCCAGCTACTTAGGAGGCTGAGGCGGCCGGATGGCCTGAGCCTGGAAGGTTGAGGCTGCAGTGAGCCATGATCACACCACTGCACTCCAGCCTGGGAAAGAGTGAGAATCTGTCTCCAACAACAACAACACAGCCAAGACATTTTTGTTCTTTTTGAGACAGGGTCTCACTCGATCACCCAGGCTGGAGTGCAGTGACGTGATCCTGGCTCATTGCAACCTCTGCCTCCCGGGCTCAAGCAGTCCTCCCACCTCAGCCTCCCAAGTAGCTGAGACTACAGGTGCCCACCACCATGCCTGACTAATTTTTGTATTTTTTTGGTAGAGACAAGGTCTTGCTAAGTTGCCCAGGCTGGTCTCAAACTCCTGAGCTCAAGTGATCTGCCTGCCTCAGTCTCCCAAAGTGCTGGGATTACAGGCATGAGCCACTGTGCCCAGCCAGCGAGAATATGTTGATGCAGTAAAAATAATAGGACACCCCAAAAATGGAAAAGATAGGATTACTTATAGACCAGATGAGAGGAATGAAGAAGAGGAGGAAATCAAAACTGAGAAAAGAATAGACTATGTCAAGGAGGGAATCAGCTCAATACTCCACGTGTTAAGTTAGGGATGCCTGTGGAGCACCCACACTGAAATGGAAGCGAAGCAGTTGGATCTACAGAGTCTGGAGCTCAGAGGAGAGGTCTGGGATGTCCATATAAATTTGGATTTAGTACATTCTAGTTTTTGAAGTACTTATTCAGTTTTACATTTCTAAGAATGTGTTAGATTTTGATAACACAAGAATGAGTAAAATGTGCTAGTTTTTGATTTATCATATACTTCTAGGGTAAGGGGAAGAAAGGTTATCTGTAGTGTTCTGCTTTTAAATAGCTAAGATGACATATAAACATATCCCTCCCAACTTTTTTTTTTTTTTTAGACGGAGTCTCACTCTGTTGCCCAGGCTGGAGTGCAGTGGCATGATCTCAGCTCACTGCAACCTCTGCCTCCTGGGTTCAAGTGATTCTCCTGCCTCAGCCTCCCAAGTAGCTGGAACTACAGGCACAAACCACCATACCCAGCTAATTTTTGTATTTTTAGTAGGGACGGGGTTTCATCATGTTGATCAGGCTGGTTTCAAACTCCCGACCTCAAATGATCTGCCCACCTCAGCCTCCCAAAGTGCTGGGATTACAGGTGTGAGCCACTGTGCCCAGCCTAAACCTGGAATTTTTTGGAGTTTCACTCTTGTCGCCCAGGCTGGAGTGCAGTGGCGTGATATTGGTTCAATGCAACCTCTGCCTGCCAGGTACAGGTGATTCTCCAGCCTCAGCCTCCCGAGTAGCTAGGATTACAGGTGCCTGCCACCACACCCAGCTAATTTTTATATTTTTAGTAGAGGCAGGGTTTCACCATGTTGGCCAGGCTGGTCTTGAACTGCTAACAGCTCAGGTGATCCACCCGCCTCGGCCTCCCAAAGTGCTGAGATTATAGGAGTGAGCCACCGCCCCCAGCCAACCTGGAATTTTTTAAGGGAACATTTCAAACGGGGCTAGGGCAAATAGAATAAACCACAACTGTGAAACTTGAAGTTTTCAATTGTAACTTTTCTCAAAAGACAAACCGTGTTTTAGTATCACATAGAAGTAAATAATTTTCTATTTCCCTCTAATTTTTTCTATTGCTTTTCTGCTAGTTTCTCTTTCATAAAAACTTTTATAATGCTGTTTTTTGTTTTTTTTTTTTGAGAAAGAGAATTGTAGTCCTTGGGAAAGCTGTAATGTAGTGATTGGCAGCAATGAAGGTAAAAACTTGACCCAACACATATAATGAGATTTTTTTTAATTTTTCTTTTCTTGTTTTTTTGAGGAAGAGTCTCACTGCCACCCAGGTGGGAGTGCAATAGTGTGATCATGGCTCACTATAGCCTCGACCTCCTAGGCTCAGGTGATCCTCCCATTTCAGCCTCCCAAGAAGCAGGGACTACAGACATGTGCCAACACTCTTGGCCAATTTTTTGGTATTTTTTATAGAGATGGGGTTTCATCATGTTTCCCAGGCTGGTCTCAAACTCCTGGGCTCAAGTGATCCACCTGCCTTGGCCTCCCAGAGTGCTAGGATTACAGGCGTTAGCCACAGTGCCTGGCCAAGATTTCTCATAGTCAAAGAATACTTGCTGGTAAACCTCACTTTACAAAAGAGAAGAAATGTGTCTTCCTCTAACTTTGAATGTGCTTTAGCATTACTTACAGATCTGGGTTGCCCTGAGAATCTCCGGTTATAATCATTAATATCCTGATGCAGTCTCACAATATCCTGAGACTGATCATCTTCACCAAATACCGTTAGGAGTAAGGTTACCTGTATATTACAGAAAAAAAAATTATTTCAACTTTCTGTGTCATTATGTTGTTTTCATTTTGTGTTATTATTCAATAGAATGATAAAGGCTTCTATATTTATATTTCACTCATTTTTAAATAAAGGCAACCTGGGGGAGGGGAGTAAGTAACTGCTTTGCAATAAAATCCAATGCAGCATAGATTTTGAACTCCTATAAAATAGGCACCATATCCACCTACTGGTCTAATATTTTCCTGTCCACACCAGGGATAAATTCAGTAGTTCTGTATTTGGGCTAACAGATATTTGAAGATAAAAGAAGGATGAGGAAACATTCAGGAGGAAAGTGACATAAAATATATGACTGTCACTTTAAGACAGAAAAATTATGGTTTTCTTTTTCAGTATTAAAATAATGATTGGTTATTCTTACTGGTATTTGAAAGATCTTTGAATGCTACCAACCATAATATAAAGATGATGTTATTGCAGGGACCAGATCTCAAACACCAATTCCTATTATAATAAAAAAAGAAATTTTTGATATTGTCATATAACATAATACATTTAACCCTGCTTCCTTCATGGTTGTGGTAACAAGGATACACAAATGTCCTAGGACCATACTGGGGTAATCTGACGGTGACAGTACCTTGAAAAATAAATACTTTAGGACGTAGCACCCCTATAGAAAATGGTCACTAATGATTGTATGATGACATAAAAATGGGAAGGAGTGGTGGCCGATTTAGTTTTAAATCATTTAGTTGTTATTTTATCCTTCCTTAGTTCAGCTGTAAAACCAAGGCTTCCCACTGTTTAGATGCTTTCCAAACAGCTAAAAGAAGGCGTGACTAAGCACAGAAGGTGGTGAGAACAGTAGGTGCAGCCATCACTTCCTTCACAAATTTGTTAATAAAAATGCATTCTTTCAATACACATTAATGGAACACCTATGGCGGGCCAGGCACTCTGCTAAGTGCTAGGTAGGCCAAAAAAGATGAAGTCAAAAGCCTGCTCCAGGGTGACTACAACACCCACAATGAAAGAGGAGGCAGACCTGGCCGACAGCCTTACATGGCCCTGGGGCAGGTGGAAGAATGCTGCCGTGAGACCTAGGATCTCTTCTGCCTGGGGTGGTCAGAAAGCCTGATACTGAGCCGAACCTGGAAATGGTGGTAGGACTGTGGTTGGTGTGCATGCATTCAAGGGGAGAAGTGGTGAATGTGTTCCAGTCAGAGGCAGCAGCCTGTGTATTGCTATTTCCATGACCATTTACTGAAGGGGCCTACTGAAAACAGGAGGTAGAACAAGCATTTGCCATCTGTCTTGCCTCCAGGATGAATTACTCTTAGCTTAGGGAACCAAGACCTATTATATTAAGACAACTTTATCTCGACCTTCTGAGCCTCTAGTCAATTTATGGATGGTACACAGGATACCACCGGCTACTGTACACATGCCCTATGAAAAGCCATGGGCAGAACCAAGAAGAGGGAGGGCCTGGAACTATTTTTTTAATGTAAGACCTACTCCCTGGTTTGGATGTTGCTGACTGAGAGCAAAAGATGCCAAGAGCAAAAGATGCCAAGCAAATAAGCTTCAATTTTTTTTTTTTTTAATTTTTTTTTTTGAGACAGTCTCGCTCTGTCTCCAGGCTGGAATGCAGTGACACCACCTCGGCTTACTGCAACCTCCACCTCCCAGGTTCAAGTGATTTTTCTGCCTCAGCCTCCCAAGTAGCTGGGACTACAGGTGTGCGCCACCATGCCCAGCTAATTTTTGTATTTTTAGTAGAGACTGGGTTTCACCATGTTGGCCAAGATGGTCTCGATCTCTTGACCTTGTGATCGCCCGTCTCAGCCTCCCAAAGTGCTAGGATTACAGGCGTGAGACACTGCGCCCGGACATAAGCTTCAATGTTGACTGCCTTGTGTCACGCATCAAATCAGCCAGAGAGGCATATAGAAACATCAGTTTTCCTCCTGACCATGTGGCCACAGTAAAATATGAAAGAGGCAGAATTTGGGAATGTAGAAGCAAGAATGGTAAGAAAATGACTTGGACCTCCCTCTTTGCACCAAAATAAGAGGGCAGTTGAGGGGAAACAGACAGCTACAATAAAGGCTGAAGGAGAGGGGGGGAGAGAGAGAGAGAGAGAGAGAGAGAGAGAGTGTATGTGTGAGAACATTCCACCCACGGGTAAGTGGAGGAATACTTTTTTTTTTAGGGATGTAATCTCGTTCTATTGCCCAGACTGGAGTGCAGTCCCATGATCATAGCTCATTGCAGCCTCAACCTTCTGAGCTCAAGCAATCCCCCCACCTCAGCCTCCCAAGTAGCTGGGACTACAGGTATACACCACCACACCTGGCTAATTTTATTTTTTAAATTTTTTTGTAGAGATGGAATCTCATTTTGTTGCCCAAGCTGGTATTGAACTCCTGGCTTCAAGTGATCCTCCTGCCTTGGCCTCCCAAAGTTCTGGGAGTACAGGCATGAGCTACTGCGCCCACCCTGTATTTTTATTTTAAATGAAAAATAAATATAAAGGAAATTATGAAAAACAGTGTACAACTGACACAATGTCCTATTTTGTCATACTTAAAAACTGAGAATGTTGGTTTCTCAGAATTGTTCAGTATTTCATTTCTCCAGTTTATCAAAGAAATGGAGAGAATTTGGCATGTCTCATCTGCAGTGACATTTCAGTCTCACGTTCATGCTTACTCACTGCCTCCCTCCTCGGGTGGCTTCAGTGCTAACTGTCATGGTCTAAGCTGTTCTGGACAATGCAATGTGGCCATGTCTCTAAAAGGAATGAAACATTAAAAAAAAAATCATTATATACCATTTAAAGCTATCTGGGTCCTCACTGGAAAAAGAAGATTAAATATAAATTGAAAAGGAAAAAATATTTTTTTTCAAAACGAGTGTATGTAGAGGATATATGTTCAAGCCTGATTAGGTAGTTTGGTTATTCCTTTGCTTGTACTACTACAGACTTTACTGGGATTTTTGGCAAGGATTCATTTACCAGTTGTCTTTCACTACAACTGTAGGATTTCAAATAGGATTCCCTTTTGTAGTGGTATCTCAGTTTTAAAAAAATAATCGTGGGCCGGGTACAGTTAAAAAAAAAAAAAAATCATGGGCTGGGCGTGGTATCTCATGCCTGTAATACCAGCACCTTTGATTACAGGAGGCTGAGGCAGGAGGATTGCTTGTGCTCAGGAGTTTGAGGCCAGCCTGGGCAATGCAGGCAGACCTCATCTTTACTAAAAATAAAAAAATTAGCCAGGCATGGTGGCACATGCCTATAGTCCCAGCTACTCAGGAGGCTAAGGTGGAAGGATTGCTTGGGCCCAGGAGGTCAAGGCTGCAGGAAGCTACGATCATGCCACTGCACTGCAAGACCTTTTTTTAAAAAAAAATAATAATAATAACAATATAGTAACATCAAAGAAGATTTGGATAAATGAAGTTCTGCTAAAAAGAATAATAATTCCAAATGTAGATACAAAAACTATAAAAACGTACAAAATAACATAAATGATAACTTTCTGCATACAAAACATTACCGTTTGTCTACAGATTGGACAACTGATTGCCCCAAGCCATGAACCATATCGCCAGTAAGCAATAATGCAGGCACCTAATAGACAAAACAAAACAAACAAACAACCCATTAATATTGATGTTTTAAAGTCCACATATCCTCAGAAAGATTCAACTATTTGAAATATTTTAACAGTACCACCTTATTTAAAAATACTTTTTACTTCATCCAGCCAACCCTTCAGGCAAATTCAAATCTATTAAGAACTCCTAGCCATTAAAAATTTTTTTATTTAAATTCCAAGTTAAGGCCGGGCACAGTGGCTCACGCCTGTTATCCCAGCACTTTGGGAAGCCAAGCTGGGTGGATCACTTGAGATCAGGAGTTTGAGACCAGGGTGGCCAACATGGTGAAACCCCGTCTCTACTAAAAAATACAAAAATTAGCCGGGTGCGGTAGCACACGCCTGTAATCCCAGCTACTTGGGAGGCTGAGGCAGGAGAATCACTTGAACCCAGGAGGTGGAGGTTGCAATGAGCTGAGATCATGTCACTGCACTCCAGCCTGGGCAACAAAGCAAGACTCTGTCTTAAAAAAAAAAACCTCCAAGTTAAGCTACAGTTGTACACAATCAAAAGCAAGTATATATTAACTGCCTTAATACTATGAAGTTTCATATAAAGCATTATATTTCCTATGAAATATAAATAAAACAATAATTAAACATCATTGTAAATATAACAACCAACAAATCAGAGCATAAATTTTCTGTTCTAAATTTGATATGTTACAAAACACAACTTTGAAAAGAGTTTAGAAAACCAAATTATCAATGTATTAACTAATAGTAATTAGGTATTAATAGTACAAGTGGCCAGGCGCAGTGGCTCACGCCTCTAATCCCAGCACTATGGGTGGCTGAGGTGGGTGGATCACGAGGTCAGGAGTTCGAGACCAGCCTGGCCAACACAGTAAAACCTCGTCTCTACAAAAATACAAAAAAATTAGCCGGGGGTGGTGGTGGGTGCCTGTAAATCCCAGCTACTTGGGAGGCTGAGGCAAGGAGAATCGCTTGAATCTGGGAGGTGGAGGTTGCAGTTAGCTGAGCTTATGCCACTGCACTATAGCCGGGTGACAGTGTGAGGCTCCATCTCAGAAAAAAAAAAAAAATAGTACAAGCAAGGAATCAAAGGACACAAAAAGATTATATGCTCTGCCCTAATGAAGTTTAGAATCCAGTTCAAGAATTGAATGAACTCTTGCACTAGATGGATTGGATTTTTCTGCTTGAAGGTATTCATGAGCAGCAAGCCAGCCGAAGATGGGCAACACAGCCTAAAGGAAGAGTCTGGCGATCTCAAGAAGGCACAGGTGTGCCAACTGTATAAGCACCAAACTTCAGGCCAATAACAGGTGAAGGAATAGTTTTGAATACTGTCTGGGATTTAATGGGCCAATCCACTTTCTTTTTTGTAGGACACTTGCATCTTCAACTATCCAGGTCCCACTGTGAATCTGAACTAAGTGCTAAGGGCTGAACTAGGTGTCCCTTCTCTCTCCAGGAACCTCTGTGTATTCCTGCTCTTGCCTGAGCAACCTGGCTTAGCCCTCATGTGTTCCTTATTCCTCCAGATCAAATAAGTGTTCAGAATTCAGAACAAGCAATGGCAATCCAGTTGAGGAGACCAAGTTGACATACTCAAATCAACGTAGAAGGCAAATCTTCAACTGTGTAATATTAACTTGAAATACAAAAAAGGGCCAGGCACAGTGGCTCACGCCTGTAATCCCAGCACTTTGGGAGGCCGAGGCAGGCGGGTCACCTGAGGTTGGGAGTTCAAGACCAGTCTGACCAACATGGAGAAACCCTGTCTCTACTAAAAATACAAAATTAGCCAGGCTTGGTGGTGCATGCCTGTAATCCCAGCTACTTGGGAGGTTGATGCAGGAGAATCGCTTGAACCTGGGAGATGGAGGTTGCAGTGAGCCGAGATTGCACCATTGCACTCCAGCCTGGGCAACAAGAGTGAAACTCCATCTCAAAAAAAAAAAAAAAAAAGGCCGGGCGGTGGCTCCCACCCGTAATCCCAGCACTTTAGGAGGCCGAGGCGGGTGGATCACGAGGTCAGGAGATCAAGACCATCCTAGCTAACATGGTGAAACCCCGTTTCTCCTAAAAAATGCACAAAATTAGCCAGGTGCGGTGGCAGGCGCCTGTAGTCCCAGCTACTCAGGAGGCTGAGGCAGGAGAATGGTGTGAACCCGGGAGGCGGAGCTTGCAGTGAGCCGAGATCGCGCCACTGCACTCCAGCCTGGGTGACAGAGCAAGACTCTATCTCAAAAAAAAAGAAAAAGAAATACAAAAAAGGAGTGCAGAGAAGTATGCATTAGAAACTAACTTGTAGAGAAGAAAGGATTTGAACTGAACTTCATAGGACAGATGAGATTTAGATAGGCAGAAAACAGGAGGGAGGACACTTCAGGTTTTAAGAACAGCAAGAGCAAATGTCGGAAAGGAGTGTCATGTGGATTAGGTTCAAGAGGAGAAACATATCTGCCTTCTCTGATGCCCATTTAATTTTCCCTGCCCAATCTTTCATAACTTCCCTGGTGATTAGCATTTCCAATAGAAAATTAAAAGATAAAAACTGAAATAAGCGTTTTATACTTTGTTAGCTACTTAAGTGAAAACCTTAAAGAAGAGACTGGAATGAGTGGATGAAGCAATGATGAGATTGGATTACTGAAAGAGCACAAGGTACAGAAAACGCTGCCATTACATGGTATGGGTTCCAAATATGCCATCTCCAACTGCACAAATAACACTGTATCTAATAATTCTATACTATGAAGTTAGACAAAAGGGCCAACACAATTTATAGGATGATTATATGCTACATTTTAAATTAGTCCCTATATGAGAATTTCCTACATTTTGGGAGCCATAATACCCTATCTTGAACACAACTGTTTAAACAGAAAGAAACAATAAAAAACTAGGTCTAGTGATTGGACAAATCGAAGTGGTGTCGAGTGTTTACTATTGTATGAACCACTAATCATGCAGAACTGAGCACAGGGATTGAAGATAAACCTAGGTTTAAAAATTTGACTCTGTCTAGGCTGGGTTCAGTGGCTCACATCTGTAATCCCAGCACTTTGGGAGGCTGAGGTGGGCGGATCACGATGTCAGGAGTTTGAGACCAGTCTGGCCAACATGGTGAAACCCCGTCTCTACAAAAATACAAAAATTAGCTGGGCATGGTGGCAGGCGCCTATAATCCCAGCTGCTTGGGAGGCTGAGGCAGGAGGATCGTTTGAACCTGGGAGGCAGAGATTGCAGTGAGCAGAGATTGCACCATTGCACTCCAGCCTGGGCGACAAAGCGAGACTCCATTTCAAAAAAAAAAAAGTTGGCTCTGTCACTTAACAGCTGGGCTACTCTTTGTAAAATGTATTATTATTATTTTTTGAGACAGGATCTTGCTCTGCTGCCCATGCTGGAGTGCAATAGCATGATCACAGTTCATTGCAGCCTCAAGCTCCTCGGCTCAAGCGATTCTCCTACCTCAGCCTCCCCAGTAGCTGGGATTGCACATGTGACCTATTGCACCTGACTAATTTCTTATTTTTTGTGGAGACAGGGTCTCCCTATGTTGCCCAGGCTGGCCTCCAACTCCTGGGCTCAAGCAATCCTCCTGCCTTAGCCTCCCAAAGTGCTGAGATTACAGGCGTGAGCCACAGCGCCTGGCCTCTTCGTAAAATTTCTTCACATCTCTAAAGCCTGTTTCCTCATAGGTGGGGTTAGATGAAGTACATTAATGTCCAATACATAGGCATGTAATAACTGATACTTTGCCTCTCAATCTTCTATGGCATAAGAAGCCATAGAAGATATTCCTGAATCTGCAGATTCAGGAAAAATGAGGAGTTGTGGAGAGCACTCCTTCCTGATACTAAGTAAGTGTGAAATTATTCCCTTCTTACCCCAAGGTATGCTCTAGGATTCTCATTCTCCCTCATTAAACCTCAAGAGGTTGAGAGAGAGACAGAGACAGAGACAAAGACAAACAGACTGAGATTAAGACCTTTAAGACTTTTGGTACAAACTCAGAGTCAAAAGAGGCAGGAGGGCTAAGGCAGGGTCTTGGGCAGATTCTTGAGAGAAGAACCTTCCTGCCCTGGGAAGGATGAATAATAAATGAAACTCCCAAAAAGTGATGAACAAAGAGGGACTCAGTGAATCCCTCATGCTATGGATCTACTTGAACTACTGTCTAAAGAAACACATTTCTGTTTATGGGGAAGCTGAATAGTTTCTTTAACCTCTGAACCCATAGCTGCTACATGGACACACTAAATAGAAAATAAATAAGTATATCATTTAGATGCTACGTATACTTGGTTGACAAGTTGCAGGATATCAGAGGTAATCTACCCTACTCACAAAATACAAAATATGACAAAGAGAAAATTAGGAATCCAGCCTTTGTACACATAGAGGTCTTGGTCTACACAGTCACTTTTCCCAAGTACAGTGCTGTTTGCTTACCACAAAAAAGATGTCCACAGTTGGTCTCCACCGGGAAGGAGGCTTGGTGCAGGCAGATGGGACAGTACATGTCAGTGTAGAACTGCTGTCGAGCGGCAGCAGGTGCATCCTAATAAGAACACAGGTGCACACATTGGAACACAACACATGTAGCCCTCAACAGTATCTCATGTTAAATTATATTCGAGAACAGAGTCAGCAGTGTGTAACCCTCATCAAACTGTAAATGTGCAATAGTTTAAGGTTATAATTTTAAGAATGTTATGAGGCTATATTGTTTTTATTTAAGCTGCATGGTCTCCACTTTCCTTCCTAAACACAATTTAAAGACAAAAACTTACATTAACTCAAGAGTTCATCTTTTACTCTACTGGAATAAGTAAATTATTCTGAGTAACACAAGGCTGAGCTAGTGCATAAGCTAACAATAATAAATGTTGAGGTCGGGTGCGGTGACTCATGCCTGTAATCCCAGCACTTTGGGAGGCCGAGGCAAGTGGATCACTTGAGCCCAGGAGTTCCAGATGAGTCTGGGCAACATGGCAAAACCCCATCTCTACAAAAAATAGAAAAATTAGCCAGGAGTGCTGGTGGCGTGCGCCTATAGTCCCAGCTACTTGGGAGACTGAGGTGGGAGGTCACCTGAGCCTGGGAGGTTGAAGCTGCAGTGAGACGTGACTGCACCACTGCACTCCAGCCTAGGTGACAGAGCGAGACCCTGTCTCAAAAAGAAAAAAATATCAAATGTCAAACTGTTTTCTAAGTCTTCACTTTTTTCATTTTCAACGTCTTTTTCATTTTAAAAGTGTTGCACATATGCAAGAAACATCTAGATATCAAAGACCTCACTAGGATGGATTATGAGGGCAAGGGATTTATCTGTAGGACTCATTGTACCTCAGGACCTAGAAAAGTGTCTACATGGCCGGGCATGGTGGCTCACACCTGTAACCCCAGCACTTTGGGTGGCTGAGGTGGGTGGATCACTTGAGGTCAGGAGTTTGAGACCAGCCTGGTCAACATGGTGAAACCCTGTCTCTACTACAAAATACAAAAATTAGCTGGGCATGGTGGCGTGCACCCGTAGTCTCAGCTACTTGGGAGGGTGAGGTGGGAGAATCACTTGAACTCAAGAGGTGGAGTCTGCAATGAGCCGAGATCGCACCACTATACTCCTGCCTGGGCAACAGAGACCCTGTCTCAAAAAAAGAAAAGTGCCTACATAACATATATTTTATGTTATTGTATTGTAAAAATATTTATCAAAACTTGTTTTAATGGAACCTAGCCCAGATAAAGTTGCTAGCATGAAAAATATCTAATTACAGAAAAAAGTATTAAGTTTACTAAATAGGAACTGTTCTTAAGTGAATCAGATTTTTGCCACTTAATAAACAAATTTAATAAATTTAAATAATAATAAATGTAACTAAAATTTCATACTTCCAAAACAGTCCTAAATCACCAGAATATTCTGTGATCCAAGGCCACACCTTGATGTTATGGTCACTTATGTCAGTTCTTTTTTTTTTTTTTTTTTGAGGCGGAGTCTCGCTCTGTCGCCCAGGCTGGAGTGCAGTGGCGTGATCTCCGCTCACTGCAAGCTCCGCCTCCTGGGTTCACGCCATTCTCCTGCCTCAGCCTCCCGAGTAGCTGGGACTACAGGCGCCCACCACCGTGCCCGGCTAATTTTTTGTATTTTTATTAGAGACAGGGTTTCACCGTGCTAGCCAGGATGGTCTCGATCTCCTGACCTCGTGATCCATCCGCCTCGGCCTCCCAAAGTGCTGGGATTACAGGCGTGAGCCACTGCGCCTGGCCTTTATGTCAGTTCTAATGCTACAAAAAGCGTACAGCACTTTATGTTCCCTTCTCTACCTTTTTTTTTTCTTAGAGACAGAGTCTCGCTCTGTCACCCAGGCTGGAGTGCAGTGGCACAATCTCCGCTCACTGAAACCTCTGCCTCCTGGGTTCAAATGATTCTCCTGCTTCAGCCTCTGGAGTAGCTGGGATTACAAGTGCCCGGCTAAATTTGTATTTTTAGTAGAGACGGGGTTTCGCCATGTTGCCCAGGGTGGTCTTGAACTCCTGACCTCAGGCGATCTGCCTGCCTCAGCCTCCCAAAGTGCTGGGATTACAGGAGTGAGCCACCGCGCCCAGCCTTCTCCTTACTAATTTTTAAAGAAATTGACAAAAACCAATTAACAGTGCTGTCCAATAGAACTTTCTGCAATAATTGAAATCTTTATCAATGCTGTCCAGTACAGTAGCCACGAGCCACATGTGGCCATTGTGTACTTGAAATGTGGCCCGTGTGACTGAAAGACTTAATTTCAGATTGTGTTTAATTTTAACTCACTTGAATAGCCACAGGTGGCTGGTAGCTGCCATACTGGACAGCACAGAACAGACTACATCGCCAGCCTTATTTTCACTCTGAGAGCTGTGTGCTGGGCCTCAGGAAGAGGTGAGGCAGATGAGTGGACACTGCTGCAAGGAGACCTGGAAGATTCACCTCAATCTGGGGCCCCTCCATAGCTGAACCCAGTCATGAAATCGCTAGTATGAGTGTTAGCAAATCTTAGCAGTCTCATATGTTAATGAGAATAATAATAGTTGCCTTACTATGTCTAAAGATTAACTACGATTGTTGTTTGGGAAATCACTTTGTAAATTATAAAACACTATCTCAACATGAATTATGGGTAACAATTGTTACAGAACACAGTAGTACTAATAGGCTTAAACTATTCTGTTTTTTTTAAACAGAGTCTCACTCTCTGTCACCAGGCTGGAGTGCAGTGGCGCAATCTCAGCTCACTACAACCTCCGCCTCCCAGGTTCAAGTGATTCTCCTGCCTCCCAAGTAGCTGGGACAACAGGTGTGCGCCACCACGCCCGGCCAATTTTTGTATTTTTAGTAGAGACGGGGTTTCACCATGTTGGGCAGGATGGTCTTGATCTCTTGACCTCGTGATCCGCTCGCCTTGGCCTCCCAAAGTGCTGGGATTACAGGCATGAGCCACTGCTCCTTGCCCTGCTTAAGTTATTCTTGTATCAATGAATATAAGTTCCAAGAGGGTAGGAATTTTTGTCTGTTTAATTCACAATTGAATTCCCAATGCCTAGAAAATGTATGGCATGTGGTAGATGTTCAAAAAATATCTGGTGAATAGATAAATTATAAAACCCTTATTGGGGCCAGGCATGGTGGGCTCACGCTTATAATCCCAGCACTTTGGTTTTAGTGAAGCAAGCACAGCTCACTGTAGCCTCAACCTCCCAGGCTCGAGGGATCCTCCCACCTCAGCCTCCTGAGTAGCTGGGACTATAGCTGTGCGCCACCATACCCAGCTAGCTTTTGTATTTTTAATAGAGACAGAGTTTTGTCATGTTGCCCAAACTGGTCTCGGACTCCTAAGCTCATGTGATTCTCCCACCTCGGCCTCCCAAAGTGCTGGGATTACAGGTGTGAGCCACTATGCCCAGACTAATCCCAGCACTTTGGGAGGCTGAGGTGAGAGGACAGCTTGAGCTCAAAAGTTGGACAGCAGCTGGGGCAACATAGTGAGACCCTGTCTCTTTTTTATAAAAAAAACCAGAACACTTATTGGAACTAAAGTTTGATCAGTAGGAAAGGAATTTTTAATTTTGTTTCTTGATGTTAGGTATCTCAGCATGAAGGTGTAAAATATCCTATTTATTCCAGGCTTCATAAAGTATATCTCCAATTCTTAGAGATTCCATCTGGTAAAAAGCAAAGAACAAACAGGAGAAAAGTTAGTTTTTTTCTTTGCCTAACTAGTTTTGTTGTTATAACTTTGACAACTGAAGAAAAAAGGAGAAAAAAACCCAAAACAGCCAGCTCTTCTAGTTATTTCTTTGTAGATATTAACGAGTATATGTCAGAAAAAATGTTTTTTCTACTACATTTCATTAAGGTCAATTAGACAGCAATTATTTCGACACTAATAAATAATAGGAAAACTGCTATCTTTTAAAGCAAATTAATAATAAACATGAAGACATCTGAATAGATTAAGGCTAGGCAATTTGCCCATTCTTACAAATATACAATCTATAAAATAATATAAGGTAATCTGAAGCCGGAAAGAAGCCCATGTTTCCAAAAAGTAATTTACTAATGTTTTATCACAATTTCACATGCAAAGGGAGCTATCACATCTACTCCTCAAATAAATACATATACAATACCTGTTCTGTTTGAAGCTGTTCTCGAAGTACCCTTACTAGCTCCTGGTTTTCTGGGTGAATGTTTTGATGTACATTTCTGTTGAATAGAATATAATAAATTTTGAATAGAAAATATTATCATATGAATCTATTTTCTTCACGGGTCTACTTTCTGACTTATAACTACTGGTAATTAATGTAATTGATGGCATACAAGCACTTCACTTCTAGGACTGTACGTTTCAGGCTGTCCTGTGGTGAGTTCTTCTGAGATCACTGATCATTAGCCAATTTCAGGTTTAAGCGGCAAATGGTAAAATCCAGAGGCCTAGTACCTTGGAAATCTATTGTAAATGGAAGCTTACAAATAATGTAAAGAACATTTGTTTCTTTGGTGAAATTTCTTCAAAATAAGCAGCTATCTAATTTTACCTGCTATTTGCATTTGAACGCTTTTCCACATCTAATTAGATCCTTCTCCTAATTTTCAGATACTAGGGGAGGGGAACAGAGTAGAAACTAAATTTAATGTAGAAAAGCCAAAACTTGGCCGGGTGTGGTGGCTCACGCCTGTAATCCCAGTACTTTTGGAGGCCAAGGCGGGTGGATCACCTGAGGTCAGGAGTTTGAGACCAGCCTGGCCAACATAGTGAAACCCTGCCTTTACTAAAAATACAAAAATTAGCCGGGCTTGGTGACAGGCACCTGTAATCTCAGCTACTCGGGAGGCTGAGGCAGGAGAATTGCTGGAACCTGGGAAGCAGAGGTTGCGGTGAGCTGAGATCACACCATTGCACTCCAGCCTGGGCCAACAACAGTGAGACTCCATCTCAAAAAAAAAAAAAAAAAGGAAGAAAAGCCAAAACTTAACATATCACTAATATCTTGACATTAACAATTAAAATGGTGAATCAAAGGCATGCAGTTAGCGGCTAATATAAATGGATGGGATAAAACATCCCACATTGAAAGTCAGATGTTGGCTGGGCATGGTGGCTCATGCCTGTAATCCCAGCACTTTGGGAGGCTGAGGTGGGTGGATCACCTGAGGTCAGGAGTTCGAGACCAGCCTGACCAACATGGAGAAACCCTGTCTCTATTAAAAATATAAAATTAGCCGGGCTTGGTGGCGAATGCCTGTAATCTCAGCTACTCAGAAGGCCGAGGCAGAAGAATCGCTTGAACGTGGGAGGTGGAGGTTGTGGTGAGCCGAGATCGCACCATTGCACTCCAGCCTGGGCAACAAGAGCAAAACTCTGTCTTAAAAAAAAAAAAAAAAAAAAAAAATAGAAAGATGTGTTGGTCAGGCTGGTAGGTAGGGTGGGGGCGAAGCGTTACATGTTATCACAGCTTAATTTCATTTGACTATTGATGTATCTTCTAAACGTAAATGTCTTGAACAAGAATATTTTAAGTCTACACAGTCCCAGGGTTACTCTATAGAAGAGCCTTTACTCTCTGGGTAAGACAATATCCAACAGAGATAAGAACTCTCATATCTGAATGTGATAGGGAAAAGTATAGAAATCCATCCTGTGATTATTCAATTGTTAGCAAAAAAATGCAAATTTTAGAAAAAGAAGTCAACTAAATATAACTGTTAGTTCAGAGAAGACATAAAAGAAATTTAAAGTCAAATATCTAAACAATGAAACAACTTGAACTCTGTTTAAACCTGTTAAATCTTATTTTGTTGTTGTGACGGAGTCTCACTCTGTCACCCAGGCTGGAGTGCAGTGGCACAATCTCAACTCACTGTGACCTCTGCCTCCCAGGTTCAAGCAATTCTCTTGCCTCAGCCTCCTGAGTAGCTGGGATTACGGGCACGTGCGACCACGCCTGGCTAATTTTTGTATTTTTAGTAGAGATGGGGGTTTCACCATGTTGGCCAGGCTGGTCTTGATCCGGACTTTAGGTGATCTGCCCGCCACGGCCTCCCAAAACATAGGGATTACAGGCGTGAGCCACCGCGCTCGGCCTAAACCTGTTAAAGCTTGATGCATTCTTCATTTTAAAATAAGGCACATGCTTATGATTGAACAGATGATCTGTGAAAGAAAGCACTCACTATATGAAAGCACCCTGTCAAGGAGCAATCTAACTAGCAGAGGAACCATCTCATTTAAATACCAGTGAATACCTAGCTAAATGGCATTTCTCCATTCTTTGAGAGTAGAAAACTATTCCCTTTTCATTGGAAAAAAAATCGTGATGACGTTTCAGAGTACAGACATGAACCATGTGACTGGAAAGCCTCTCCTCTGGCTTGTTTCTATAAGAAAGAAGATGTAGGAATTCTTAAATCTGGTGGTAGAATATTTTTAAAAATATATTCTATTTAAATATATTTTTAAAATATATATTAAATATTCTATATATTTAATATATATTTAATTTAAATATATATTTAATATATTTTATTTAATTTCTATATAATTAATATATTTAATTTCTATTTTTTAATATTTTAATATATAATATTTAATTTCTATATTTTAATATATTTAATTTCTATTTAATATTTAATATATTTAATTTATATATTTATATATTTAAAATCTATATCATATATTTAATATATTTAATTTCTATATTTTAATATATTAAAATAAAATTTTAATATATTTTTAAAAACATTTTAATAGAATATTTTATTAAGAATTCCTACATCTTGTTGTGAAGCCAAACAAGAACAAAGAGCCCAAGCTGCTGAATAGTGCCTGTAACTCCCATGATAATGGTATTTGGAGACAAAACCTTTGGGAGGTAATTAAGTCATGAGGGTGGTACCCTTGTGATAGGATCAGTGCCCTTATAAAAAGAGACATGAGATAACCTGCTCCCTGCTCTACTCTCTTCCATGTAAAGACACAACAAGAAAACCATCATCTAAAAACCATGAAGCCGAGTCTCGCTAGACACCAGATCTGACAACACCTTGATCTTAAGACCTCCCAGCCTCTGGAACTGTGAGAAATAAACGTTTATTGTTTAAGCCACCCAGTTTATGGTTATTTGTTTTTTTGTGGGGTTTTTTTTTTTTTTTTTTGGAGACGGAGTCTTGCTCTGTCGCCAAGGCTGGAGTGCCATGGTACAATCTCAGCTCAGTGCAACCTCTGCCTCCTGGGTTCTAGTGATTCTCCTGCCTCAGCCTCCCAAGTAGCTGGGACTATAGCTGCACGCCACCACACCCTAATTTTTGTATTTTTACCAGAGACGGGGTTTTACTGTGTTAGCCAGGATCGTCTCGATCTCCTGACCTCGTGATCTGCCCGCCTCGGACTTCCAAAGTGCTGGGATTACAGGCGTGAGCCACTGTGCCCGGACTTATTTTATTTTATTTTATTTTTTTGAGACAGAGTCTTGCTCTGTCGCTCAGGCTGGGGTGCAGCGGCGCCATCTCAGCTCACTGTAAGCTCCGCCTCCCGGGTTCATGCCATTCTCCTGCCTCAGCCTCCAGAGTAGCCCAGCTAATTTTTTGTATTTTTAGTAGAGTCGGGGTTTCACTGTGTTAGCCAGGATGGTCTCGATTTCCTGACCTCATGATCTGCCTGCCTCAGCCTCCCAAAGTGCTGAGATTGCAGACGTGTGCCACTGCGCCTGGCCTGTTTTTGTTTTTGAGACAGATCTCGCCCTGTTGCCAGGCTGGGGTGCAGTGGCACGATCTTGGCTCCCTGCAACTTCCACCTCCCGGGTTCAAGCGATTTCCAGTTAATTTTTATATTTTTAGTAGAGTCGAGGTTTCACCATGTTGGCCCATGTTGGCCAGGCTGGTGTTGAACTCTTGACCTCAAGTTATCTGCCTGCCTTGGGCTCCCAAAGTGCTAGGATTACAGGTGTGAGCCACCGCACCCAGCCTATGGTTATTTGTTATAACAAGCCAAACTGATTGAGACAATGGTCAAATACTTTTTGACAAGGGTGCCAAGACCATTCAATAGGGAAAGTACCCTCTTTCAACAAATAAGTGCCAGAAAACTGAATATCCATATTAAAAATATAAAAACTCAAAATGCATCAAAGGGCTAACCTTAAGAGTTAAAAATATACAAATTTTAGGAAAAAGCAAGAAAATATTCACGCCATTGGATTCTGGCAATGATTCCTTACATATAAGACAAAAGCACAGGCCAGGCCGGGCGCGGTGGCTCACGCTTGTAATCCCAGCACTTTGGGAGGCCAAGGCGGGCGGATCACGAGGTCAGGAGATCGAGACCACGGTGAAACCCTGTCTCTACTAAAAATACAAAAAATTAGCCGGGCGTGGTGGCGGGCACCTGTGGTCCCAGCTACTCGGAGAGGCTGAGGCAGGAGAATGGCGTGAACCTGGGAGGCGGAGCTTGCAGTGAGCCGAGATTGCGCCACTGCACTCCAGCCTGGGCGACAGAGCGAGACTCTGTCTCAAAAAAAAAAAAAAAAAAAAAAAAAGCACAGGCCAAAAAAAGGAAAAAAACACAAAGACGACTTCTCAAAATCAGAAACTATGTATATCAAAGGGCGCTTAAGAGAGTAAGAAGAATATCCACAGAAAGGGACAAAATATTGGCAAATCATATACAGGAAATCCTGATTTTATTTTGTTTCACTTTATTGCACTTAGCAGATATTGCGTTTTTTACAAACTGAAGGTTGTGACAACTTTGTGTTGAGCAAGACTATTGGCACCATTTTTCCAACAGCATGCACTTGCTTCATGTTTCCGTGTCACATTTTGCTTATACTTGCAATCAATCAATCAATCAACGTTGTGTATGCTGTGACTGCTCTATTGACCAGCCATTCCCCAGTCTCTCTCCCTCTCCTCAGACCTTCCTATTCCCTGAGGCATTGACAATATTGAAATTAGGCCAACTAATAAATAACTCCATAGTGGCCTCTAGGTGTTCAAGTGAAAGGAAGACTTGCATGTCTCTCACTTCACATAAAACCTAGAAATGATTGAGCTTTGTGAAAAAGACATGTAAAAAGTCAAGCTAGGGCAAAAGTTGTGCTAGTTGGCCAAGTTGTGAATTAAAAGGAAAAATTCCTGAGGGAGATTAAAAGTATTACTCAAGTGAACACATAAATGATAAAAACAGCAAAACAGCTTTATTGCTGACATGGAGAAAGTTTGAGTACTCTGGATAGAAGATCAAACCAGCCACAAGATTTCCTTAAGCCAAAGCCTAATCCAGAGCAAGTCCCTCCCTCTCTTCAATTCTGTGAAGCTGAGGGAGGAGAGGAAGCTACAGAAGAAAAGTTGAAAGCTAGCAGAGGTTGGTTCATGACATTTAAGGAAAGACGAAGTGCAAACTTTTATTTTATGGAATAGTAAGTGCTGATGGAGAAGCTGCAGCAAGTTATCCAGATCTAGCTAAGATCATTGATGAAGGTGGCTACGCTCAACAACACATTTTTATGTAGAAGAAACAGTTTTCCCTTGCAAGAAGATGGCATGTAGGACTTTCATAGCTAGAGAGGAGAAGTCAATGCCTGTCTTCAAAGCTTCAAAGGCCAGGCTGACTCTCTTGTTAGGGGCTAATGCAACTGGTGACTTTAAGTTGCAGCCAATGCTCATTGACCATTCTGAAAATCCTAGGGCCCTTGAAAATTATGCTCATCTACTCTGCCTGTGCTCTATAAATGTAACAACAATGCCTGGATAACAGCACATCAGACTATTTAAACCCACTGTTGAGAGACCTACTGCTCAGAAAAAAGACTTTCTTTGAAAATATTACTGCATACATCTGTGTAGTGTATTAACAAAAAAATTTGTTAAAAAGAAAATATCACTGCTCATTGACAATACACCTGGTCACCCAAGAGCTCTAATGGAGATGTACAAGGAGATGAATGTTTTTTTATGTCTCCTAACACAGCATCCATTCTGCAGCCCCATAAATCAAAGATTATTTTGACTTTCAAGTTTTATTACTTAAGAAATACACTTTATGTAGCTGCCATAGATAGTGATTCCTCTGATGGATCTGGGGAATCAATTGAAACCTTCTGGAAAGGATCCCCCATTCTAGATGCCATTAGAACATTCTTTTTTTTGGCCAGGTGTGGTGGCTCATGCCTGTAATCCCAACATTTTGGGAGGCCGAGATGGGCGGATCATGAGGTCAGGAGTTTGAGACCAGCCTGGCCAACACAGTGAAACCTCGTCTCTACTAAAAATACAAAAATTAGCCAAGCATGGTGGCATGTGCCTGTAGTCCCAGTTACTTGGGAGGCTGAGGCAGGAGAACAGCATGAGCCCGGGGGGGGGGGCGGTGGTTGCAGTGAGCCAAGATCATGCTACTGCACTGCAGCCTGGGCAACACAGCGAGACTCCATCTCAAAAACAATAAATAAAGAATAAAATAACTTTTTTTTTTTTTTTTTTTTTTTTTTTGAGACAGAGTCTCACCCTGTTGCCCGGGCTGGGAGTACAGTGGTAAACTCTTGGCTTGCCGGAACCTCTGTCTCCCAGGTTCAAGCAATTCTTGTGCCTCAGCCTCCCCAGTAGCTGTGATTACAGGCTCATACCACCACGCCTGGCTAATTTTTGTATTTTTAGTAGAGACGGGGTTTCCCCATGTTGGCCAAGCTGGTCTCAAACTCCTGGCCTCAAGTGATCTGCCTGCCTTGTCCCCCCAGAGTGCTGGAATTACAGGCGTGAGCCACCATGCCCCACCAAGAACATTCTTAATTCATGGGAGGAGATCAAAATATCAACATTAACAGGAGTTTGGAAGAAGTTGACTCCAGCCCTCATGGATGACTTTGAGAGGTTCAAGACATCAGAGGAAGAAGTCACTGCAGATATGGTGGAAACAGCAAAGAAACTAGAATTAGAAGTGGAGCCCGAAGATGTGACCAAACTGCTGCATCATGACAATACTTGATCAGATGAGGAGCTGCTTCCTATGGATAAGCAAAATAAGTGGTTTCTCAAGATGGAATCTAATCCTGGTAACAACATTGTGAGCATTGTTGAGATGACAACAAGGGATTTAAAATATTACATAAATGAAGTTGATAGAGCAGAAGCAGGCAGGGTTTGAGAGGACTGACTCCAGTTTTGAAAAGAAAGTCTGTGGATAATATGCAATCAAACTGCATCACATGCTACATACAGAGAAATCTTTTGTGAAAGGAAAAGTCAGTCAATGTGTCAACTTCATTTGTTGTCTCATTTTAAGAAATTGCCAGCTAGGTGCAGTGGCTCATGCCTGTAATCCCAGCACTTTGGGAGGCCGAGGTGGGCAGATCACGAGGTCAGGAGTTCAAGACAAGCCTGACCAACATGGTGAAACCCCATCTCTATTAAAAATACAAAAATTAGCCGGGCATGGTGGTGCACACCTGTAATCCCAGCTACTCAGGAGGCTGAGGGAGGAGAATTGCTTGAACCCAGGAGGTGAAGGTTGCAGTGAGCTGAGATCACGCCACTGCACTCCAGCCTGGGCGACAGAACGATACTCTGTCTCAAAAAAAAAAGAAATTGCCGGCCGGGCGCGGTGGCTCAAGCTTGTAATCCCAGCACTTTGGGAGGCCGAGGCGGGCGGATCACGAGGTCAGGAGATCGAGACCACGGTGAAACCCCGTCTCTACCAAAAATACAAAAAATTAGCCGGGCGTGGTGGCGGGCGCCTGTAGTCCCAGCTACTCGGAGAGGCTGAGGCAGGAGAATGGCGTGAGCCCGGGAGGCGGAGGTTGCAGTGAGCCGAGATCGCGCCACTGCACTCCAGCCTGGGCGACAGAGCAAGACTCCGTCTCAAAAAAAAAAAAAAAAAAAAAAAAAGAAATTGCCACAGCCACCTCAACTGTCGGCAACCACCACACTGATCAGTCGGCAGCCGTTAACATGGAGTCAAGACCCTCCACCAGCAAAAACATTACGACTTGCTGAAGGTTCAGATAGATAACTGTTAGCATTTTTTAGCAATAAAGTATTTTATAATTAAAGTATGTACATTGTTTATTAGACATAATGCTATTGTACACTTCATAGACTATGATATAATGTGAACATAACTTTTATATGCACTAGGGAACCAAAAAATTCATATGACTCACTTTATTCGCTTTATTGTGGTGGTCTAAAACCAAACCTGAAGTATCTATGGGGTATGACTGTGTCTGATAATAATATCAGAATATATATAGAACTCTTATAACTCAAAAACAAAAAAGTAAACAACCCGATTCAAAAATGGGCAATGGTCTTGAATAGTCAATTCTCCATAGACGACAGACAAACTGCCAGGTGTGGTGGTGCACACCTGTAGTCCCAGTTACTCGGGAGGCTGAGGCAGGAGAATCGTTTGAGCCCAGGAGTTCTAAGCTATAATGCAATATGCCACTTGGGTGTCTGCACTAACTTTGGCATCAATATGATGACGTCCCAGGAGCAGGGGCCCATCAGGTTGCCTAAGAAGGAGTGAATTGGCCCAGGATGAAAACAGAGCAGGTCAAAACTCTGGTGTTGCTATTTACAGGAGCAAAGACATGGAATCAACCTACACGCCCATCAATGGTAGACTAGATAAAGAAAATGTGGTGCATATACACCATAGAATACTATGCACCTATAAAAAGGAAAGAATGCAGCAACATGGATGCAGCTGCAGGTCATTTTCCTAAGTGAATTAATATAGAAACAGAAAACCAAATACTAGGGCAAGGAGCGGTGGCTCATGCCTATAACTTCCGCACTTTGGGAGGCTGAGGTGGGCAGATCGCTTGAGCCCTGGAATTTGAGACCAGCCTGGGCAACATGGTGAAACACCGTTTCTACAAAAAATACAAAAATTAGTTGGGCATGGTGGTACACACCTATAGTCCCAGCTACCTGTGAGGCTGAGGTGGGAGGATCACTTGAGCCTGGGAGATTGAGGCTGCAGTGAGCCATAATCATGCCACTATACTCTAGCCTGGGCAACAGAGTAAGACCCTATCTCAAAAAGAAACCTCAAAAACCAGATAGACGAATGGCCACTAACCATGTGAAGTGATGCTGAACATCATTACTCAGTAGGGAAATACAAATCAAAACCACAGTGAGTTACTACTTCATACCTATAAGGATAGTTATTATTAAAAAAAACACACACACATAGAGAATAACAGTGTTGGCAAGGATATAGAGAAACTACCATGGTGCCTTGCTGGTGGGAATATAAAGCAGGGCAGCTGCTGTGGGAAACAGTCTGGAGGTTCCTTAAAATGTTAAACATAGAAATTACTTTATGACCCAGAAATTCCAGTTGAAAACACAGACTCAAACAGATACTTGTATACCAGTGTTCCTAGCAGCATTATTCACAACAGCCAAAAGGTGGGAGCAACTCAAATGACCATTGACAGATGAATGGAGAAACTAAATATGGTATGTACATACAATGAGAAATTTTAAATTTTAATATTTCTTAGAGACAAGGTCTTGCTCTGTTGTCCAGGCTAGTCTCAAACTCCTGGGCCCAAGCAATCTTCCCACCTCAGCCTCCCAAAGTGCTAGGATTACAGGTGTGAGCACTATACCCAATGAAATATTATTTAGTGATAAAAAGGAGGGAAATTCTAATACGTGTTACTACACAAATGAACTTCGAAAATATTACGCTAAGTGAAACAAGTTAAACACAAAAGAACAAATATTCTATGATTCCACTTTATGAGGTGCATAAAATCGGCTCATTAATGGAGACACAAAGTAGAACACAGGTTATCCAGAGCTGAACCATGGGAGCTGTTACTTAGATGGGCATAAAGTTTCTGTTAGGGAAGATTAAACACCACATGATCAGGCCAGGCACAGTGGCTCACACCTGTAATCCCAGAAATTTGGGAGGATGAGGTGGGTGGATTGCTTGAGCCCAGGAGTTCAAGACCAGCCTGGGCAACATGGCGAAACCTTGTCTCTACCAAAAATACAAAAAAATAGCTGGCCATGGTGGTGTGTGCCTGTGGTCTCAGCTACATGGGAAGCTGAGGTGAGAGGATCATTTGAGCCTGGGGGGCAAAGGTTGCAGTGAGAAAAGATGGTGCCACTGCACTCCAGCCTGGGAGCCAAAGACAGAACCTGTCTCAAGAAAAAAAAAAAAAAAAAAAAAAATCACATGTTCTGACTATAAGTGGGAGCTAAACATAAAGATGGAAATAATAGACATCAGGAACTTCAGTGGGGAGACTAAAAGGGGGTGAGGGTTGAAATACTACCTATTGAGTACAGTGTTCACTATTTGGGTGATGGGTTCACTAGAAGCCATCACTATTACACAATATACCCATGTAAAAGACCTGCACACACACCCCCGAAATCTAAATTAAAAAAAAAAAAAAAAGTTTGGGACGATGAGGAAGTTCTAGAAGTAGATGGTGATGATGGGTACACAACAATGTGAATGTACTTAACGCCACGGAATTACACACTTAAAAATGGTCTGAATTAGCCAGGCATGGTGGTGCGTGCCTGTAGTCCCAGCTACTCAGGAGGCTGAGGCAGAAGAATCGCTTCAACCCGGGAGGCGGAGCTTGCAGTGAGCCGAGATTGCGCCACTGTACTCCAGCCTGGGTGACAGAGTGAGACTCTGTCTCAAAAAAAAAAAAAAAAAAGGTCTGGGCATGATGGTTCACACCTATAATCCCAGCACTTTGGGAGGCCAAGGCAGGAGAATTACTTGAGACCAGGAGTTCAAGACCAGCCTGACCAACATAGTGAAAACCCGTCTCTACTAAAAAAAAAAAATAAAATATTTTTTAAAAAGTTTTACATGATAAATTTTGTTATGTATATTTTACCACAAAACCAAAACAGAATTAATTATAATGACTAACAATCATCAAATAAATTACAAAAAAGAGATTGGTCTGAATTTTAAACTACAAATGCCGCCCCTTCCCCAACACATCATGATTACCTCAGTAATCACGATTACTTCACTGATTACCCAGGCTGGAGCACAGTGGCATGATCTCGGCTCACAGCAACCTCTGCCTCCCAGGTTCAAGAGATTCTCCTGACTCAGTCTCTGAGTAGCTGGGGTTATAGGGGTCCACAACCACGCCCAGCTAATTTTTGTATTTTCAGTAGAGACACGGTTTCACAATGTTGGTCAGGCTCGTCTCGAACTCCTGACCTGCAGTGATCCATCCACCTCAGCCTCCCAAAGTGCTGGGATTACAGGCATGAGCCACTGAGCCTGGCTCTAATTCTTTTTTTTTTTCTATTGCTGCTGCACAAATTAAAATTTTAATTCTTTAACAAGACCAAGCCCTCATCACAAAGACAGTTTTACTGTTCAAGAGTCCCTTCCCCAAGCTAGACATCCCTCCTTCCTTCAAGCATTTTATATGATTTGTTTCCACAGCTTTCCCTATTTTGACAGTCTCCCCTGAATGTTTTCCAGCTTAAAATGCTAGTCCCAAACTGAACATAATGCAGATTTGATCTTTAGCTATTAATTTTATAAAAGTAGCCTATACAGTTTTCAGCATCTACAATATACAATTGCCTTATTAAATGAATTCTTGTTTTTTTTTTTTTTTTGAGATATATTTCTGCTTGTTATCCGGGCTGGAGTGCAGTGGTGCGATCTCAGCTCACTGCAACATCTGCCTCCCGGGTTCAAGCGATTCTCCTGCCTCAGCCTCCTGGGTAGGTGGGATTACAGGCACCCACGACCACACATGGCTAATTTTTGTATTTTGAGTAGAGACGGAGTTTCATCATGTTGGCCAGGCTGGTCTCGAACTCCTGACCTCAGGGGATCCACCTGCCTCAGCTTCCCAAAGTGTTGGGATTACAGGCGTGAGCCACTGCGCTGGCAAAAATGGAAACTTTTTAGTTTGGGCTTAACATCATTCTAGTCTGGAGATGTGGAGAAAAAACTTTTATTATATAAATAATACATATTCATAGTAGAGAAATCAGAAAATAATAGAAAAATATTTAAAATAAAAATAGCTGGGTGCGGTGGTTCAAGCCTGTAATCCCAGCACTTTGGGAGGCCAAGGCGGGCGGATCACGAGGTCAGGAGATCAAGACCATCCTGGCTAACACGGCGAAACCCCGTCTCTACTAAAAATACAAAAAATTAGCCAGGCGCGATGGCGGGTGCCTATAGTTCCGGCTACTCGGGAGGCTGAGGCAGGAGAATGGCGTGAACCCGGGAGGCGGAGCTTGCAGTGAGCCGAGGTAGCGCCACTGCAGTCCAGCCTGGGCGAAAGAGCAAGACTCAGTCTCAAAAAAAAAAAAAAAAAAGTCTTCGCCAGGCGCGGTGGCTCACGCCTGTAATCCCAACACTTTGGGAGGCTAGGGCAGGTGGATCCCCTGAGGTCAGGCGAAAGAGGGAGATTCCGTCTCAAAAAAAAAAAAGGATGGAGTTTTGCTCTTGTCGCCCAGGCTGGAGTGCAATGGTACGATCTCGGCTCACGGCAACCTCCACTTCCTGGGTTCAAGCAATTCTCCAGCCTCAGCCTCCCGAGTAGCGGCACTACAGGCATATGCCACCACACCTGGCTAATTTTCATATTTTTAGTAGAGACAGGGTCACCATGTTGGCCAGGCTGGTCTTGAACTCCTGACCTCAGGTGATCCGCCTGCCTCAGCCTCCCAAAGTGCTGGAATTAAAGGCGCGAGCCACCACGCCCTGCCTCTCTTTTTAAAAATGCATCTGTGTAACTGAAACTTCGCGCTGTTTGACTAACATCTTTCCATCACCTGAGAGCCACCATTCCGCTCTCTGCTTGTGAATTAAAATGTTTTAAATTTTACAGTTAAGTGGGATTGTGCAGTATTTGTCTTTCTGTGCCTTATTTCAGTTAATATCATGTCCTCCAGGTGCATCCATGTTGTTGAAAATGGCAGAATTTCCTTTCTTCTTAGGGGCTGAAAAGTATTCCATTGTGTATACAGACAGATCTATATACTCACACCACATTTTCTTCATCCATTCACTAGTGAACACCTAACTTGATTCCATATTTCAGCTACTGTAAATACTGCTGTAATGAACATAGGAGCACAGATATCTTTTCAACATACTGATGTAATTTCCTTGTGATATATACTACCCTGAAGTGTGACTGCTGGATCATATGGTAGTCCATTTTTAACTTTTTGAGGAACCCTCATACTGTTTTCCACAGCAACTGTGCCATTTTATACTCCCCAAAAAAGTGCACCACGGTTCCCTTTGCTCCACACCCTCCCCAATGCTTCTTTCATCTTTATTGTTTTCATCTTTTTGATAACAGCCATCCTAAAAGATAAAAGGTTTTTTCTCATTGTGGTTTTAATGTGCATTTCCCTGGTGATTAGTAATGTTGAGCATTTTTCCATAAACCTTTTGGACATTTGTATGTCTTCTTTTGAAAAATGTCTATGTAGGTCCTTTGTGTATTTTTATTTTTTTGTTTTGTTTTTTTCTGAGACAGGGTCTTATTCTGTTGCCCAGGCTGAAATGCAGTGGTATGATCATAGCTCACTGCAGACTTGACTTCCCAGGCTTAAATGATCTTGCCATCTCAGCCTCCAAGTAGCTGAGACTACAGGATGCACCACCACGCCTGCCTAATTTTAAAATTTTTGGTAGGCCGGGCACAGTGGCTCACGCCTGTAACCCCCCGACTTTGGGAGGCCGAGGTGGGCGAATCAACTGAGGTCAGGAGTTCGAGACCAACCTGGCTAACATGGTGAAATCCCATCTCTATTAAAATATAAAATTAGCCGAGTGCGGTGGCTGGCACCCGTAGTCCCAGCTACTCGGGAGGCTGAGGCAGGAGAATGGCGTGAACCTGGGAGGCGGAGCTTGCAGTGAGCCGAGATCACGCCACTGCACCCCAGCCTGGGCGACAGAGCGAGACTCGGTCTCAAAAAACAAATTGGGGTGCAGTGGCACCACCTCAGCTCACTGTAAGCTCCGCCTCCCGGGTTCACGCCATTCTCCTGCCTTAGCCTCCAGAGTAGCCCGGCTAATTTTTTGTATTTTTAGTAGAGATGGGGTTTCACCATGTTAGCCAGGATGGTCTCGATCTCCTTACCTCGTGATCTGCCTGCCTTGGCCTCCCAAAGTGCTGAGATTACAGGCGTGAGCCACCGTGCCTGGCAAATTTTTTTTTTTTAAAAACAGGGTTTCACTATGTTGTCCAGGCTGGTCTTGAACTCCTGGGCTCAAGTAATCTTCCCAAGGTGCTGAGATTGCAGGCATGAGCAATTGTACCTGTCCAAATACATTAATTTTGATGAATTTTGGTTTGTCTACTTTTTCTTTTGTTGCTCATGCTTTTGTTATCATATCTAAGATCCTTTGCTAAATTCAGTCATAATGATTTACCCCTACATTTAGCTCTGATATTTAGATTGTTGAGTTAATCTGGTGTGGTGTGGTCCTACTTTAATCTTTTGAATGTGGCTACCCAATTGTCCTAGCACTATTTGTTGAAACCTTTCCCCACTGAGTGTTCCTGGCACCCTTGTCAAAGGTCAGTTGACCATAGATATATGGCTTGACTATTTCTGAATCTTAATTCTGTTATACCAATATTAGCTATCCCTCCCAACTGACAATTGGTGGCTCACACCTGTAATCCTAGCACTCTGGGAGGCTGAGGCAGGTGGATCGCCTGAGCCCAGGAGTTAGAGATGAGCCTGGGCAACATGGCAAAAACCCATCCGACCAAAAAATAATAATAATACAAAAAAATTAGCTGCACATGCTGATGCACACCTGTAGTCCCAGCTACTCAGGAGGCTGAGGTGGGAGAATTACCTGCACATGGGAAGTCCAGGCTGCAGCTAGGTGTGATACCACCACTGCACTCCAGCCTGGGCTACAGAGTGAAACCTGGTCTCAAAAAATAATAATAATAATAATAATAATAATAATAATAATAATAATAATAATAACAGAAAAGGCCCAAGGACAGAGCCCTGCAGCAATATACAATGTCCTTCTATTTGGGGTATATTAAACATTAGTCAGGAATCCTAAGAACGACCTGCTTGGTGGAGTTCACTTAACTCTGCTATCATCTATTCATTATTTCCCCCATGATAGCCACAGTGTATCACCAGTATCAATCACTCTGGATTATCACTCTATAAAATACCCTATTGAAATCAAGATAATGTTACCCTAATAAGAGACTATCTTGGATCACTGCAACCTCTGCCTCCCAAGTTCAAGTGATTCTCACGCCTCAGCCGCCCAAGTAGCTGGGATTATAGGCACCTGCCACCATGCCCAGCTAATTTTTGTATTTTTACTAGAGACGAGGGTTTCACCATGTTGGCCAGGCTAGTCTCAAACTCCCGACCTCAGGTGATCCGCCTGCCTCAGCCTCCCACAGTGCTGGGATTACAGGCTTGAGCCACCACATCCAGCCTAAATTAATTTTAGAATCGGGTGCAGTGGTGCATACCTGTAGTCCCAGCAATCTGGGAAGCTGGGATGGGAGGACTGCTTGAGTCCAGGAGTTCAAGTCCAACTGGGGCAACGTAGCGAGACCTTGTCTCTAAAATAAATAAATAGGCTGGACGTAGTGGCTTATGACTGTAATCCCAGCACTTTGGGAGGCTGAGTCGGGTGGATCACTTGAGGTCAGGAGTTTGAGACCAGCCTGGCCAACCTAGCAAAACCCTGTCTCTACAAAAAATACAAAAAATTAGGGCCAGGCGCAGTGGCTCAAGCCTGTAATCCCAGCACTCTGGAAGGCTGAGGTAGGTGGATCACCTCAGGTCGGGAGTTTGAGACCAGCCTGATCAACATGGAGAAACCCCATCTCTACTAAAAATATAAAATAAGCCAGGCGTGGTGGCACATGCCTGTAATCCCAGCTACTCAGGAGGCTGAGGCAGGAGAATCGCTTGAACCCCAGAGGCAGAGGTTGCGGTGAGCTAAGATAGTGCCATTGCACTCCAGCCTGGGCAACAAGAGAGAAACTCTCTCTCTCAAATTAAAAAAAAAAAAAAAAAAATACAAAAAATAGCCACGTGTGGTGGCATGTGCCTATAATCCCAGCTATTTGGGAGGCTGAGGAAGGAGAATCACTTGAACTCAGGAGGTGGAGGTTGTAGTGAGCTGAGATAGTGCCACAGCACTCCAGCCTGGGTGACACATTGAGACTCTGTCTCAAAAAATAAATAAATAAATAAGTAAAAAAATTAAATTAATTCTAATATTAGTTCCCTTTTTACTATACAAGTCTTTTTTTGCCTCAATTTTTCCATTTAAAACTGAAAGTATTTTGCACTTTTTATATCACCTACAAGTTGATAGATTTATGAAAATTAAAGTTTTTTAAATTGCCATACGCCAATAGAAAATACTAATATTTTATTCGAAATGTGGATGATGAATTTAATTATTATTTGGTAAGACAGCTGATGACAGGAAATATATGTGTTAGCATTCAAAGCCCCATGGAAAATAAAATACCTTAGTAAACATCTACAATCACTGAGATCTGTTACTTGCTTTTCATATTAAGTATTATGCATTATTAGGGGTCAAAAAGTCAGCAGTCCTTGCAAATGTACTCAATTCTTTTGTCCTTAAATCTCACCTGAAAAGTGCATATACCAGGGTAGCAATCAAAGCGAAACTGACCACAACTGCCACAAGTACTTGGTCGCTTACTCCTTCTATAACTGAATCATCATCCAGTTTCAAACTTTGAACTTCACCTTGATATTTGGCCATTCCAGGTCTAAAATAAGAAGAAACAAGATGAGAGTTACAAATGACACAGTGAAAATGAAATATACTAATAAAAGCAATGTAAATATAACTGACTTCTAATATATTTAGTTTCTGATAGGCTGCAATTAAGTACAACTCCAGTGGGGATTCCCTATCATGGAGTTCTTTGAAATTTGCCAGACGCATTATTTTGTGGAGTACAAAATTCTATTTCTTTTTTTTTTTTGGATGGAGTCTTGCTCTGTTGCCAGGCTGGAGTGCAGTGGTGCGGATCTCAGCTCACTGCAACGTCTGCCTCCCGGGTTCAAGCAATTCCCCTGCCTCAGCCTCCCAAATAGCTGGGACTACAGGCGCGCACCACTATGCCCGGCTAATTTTTTGTATTTTAGTAGAGACAGGGTTTCACCGTGTTAGCCAGGATGGTCTCGATCTCCTGACCTCGTGATCTGTCTGCCTCGGCCTCCCAAAGTGCTGGGATTACAGGCATGAGCCACTGCACCCAGTCAAATTCTATTTCTTTTAAAGAAAACAATTACTATAATTTATCATTTATTTACGTATTTTTTAAAAATGTTTCTTCCTCTTCAAGCTTAACCCCTTTAAAAAAAAAAAGCCATTCTTGGGCCAGATGCAGTGGCTCATGCCTGTAATCCCAGCATTATGGGAGGCCGAGGCAGGCGGATCACCTGAGGTCAGAAGTTCGAGACCAGCCTGGCCAATATGGTGAAACCCCGTCTCTACTAAAAATACAAAGTTTAGCTGGGTGACGTGCACCTGTAATGTCAGCTACTCTGGAGGCTTAGGCAGGAGAATCGCTTGAACCTGGGAGGCAGAGGTTGTACTGAGGCCCAGATAGCGCCACTGTACTCCAGCCTGGGAGACAGAGCAAGACCCTATCCCCCGCCCCCAACCTCCCCACCCCCCACCAAAAACAATAAATAAAAGCCATTCTTATCCAACTGCTCTCTTCTTATTCCTGAATACCAAATAAACTCTCTAAATAGATCAGATCTTCTTCCCCCTCACAGCATGTGTATATCTTGCAGCATTTCCCATGTATTGATAGGAAAGGAAATATATTATAGTTTTCTGTAAGCATTCTCATATTCTCTAGCATATGCCCTATACACAATAGGACCTAATAGATATTTGTTTAAATAAAAGTGACTTATCATACTTACAGTGTAGTAATTTGAAAAGCAAAAGACATTTAGGCTATAGAACATTTATAGCTATACTAAAACTACTTGAAATAATGAAAATTCTGGTGCTTGAAAAACTATTTGCCCACCTGAAACTAAACTCAGCTTATGGTTCAGAATTCTTTGAACTGCTTGGAATATAGAATCACTCTGATGCTGCATTTCCTTATGAAGAGAAAAGGGAGGATAAGAAACTTTCCTTCCTACACTCTAAACTAGAGAAAAATGGTAGTACCCAATTCTATAGGTATGAGGGGAGATAGCCCAACCACACTGGAGTCCAAATATCACAGGTAATTCACATTTTTTTCAGACAAAACAGGAAGTGTCAAAGTCTTATAAGACACCTAAAGAGAAATTAAGGAAATACTCAATTAAGTATACATGAATAATTAAAATAAAGTTCTGCATTTATGTAACTTATTGAGCTGAAAAAAGTTTTATTCAATATCATCACTAATCAGGTATTTTGAGTATAGACGTCTTAACACCTTTGAAAATAATCTGAACTGGCTGCAAGAAAATTATCACTCATGGAAGAAACCTACACAAACAGATGAAAGGCAGCTTTCATCAGCTTTACACGGAGTAATCGCCTGATACATGGAACTTTTAATGATTGGTTTCAAATAACCATTACGAAGGTGCACACCAGGAAACTCACAGAAAGAGCTCTAATTGCAGTATTTTCATTCAAAAGAACAGTTAAATGAGCTGCCAACTGAACTGAAGAGCCTCAAATAAGCTAGGGGTGGGCCATGGAGTCAATTTAGGTTTTATTTCATCTGGTTTCCTCTCTTAAAATTAGAGGTGCTGTAGCTGTTTAAAAAGTCCTAAGGGCAGTGAGAACTACTTGCATCTGCTCAAAGATAACCCAAATGTTACCCGTGTCAAGATTTCCAACCTCTAATTACCTCACGGAGCTGTGAGGGTTAAAACAAATTAACAGAGGTGAAAGTGCTTTGTAAGTTAAGTCTATCAATAAATGCACTGTAATTATTGCTACTCACATTTTCCCCTATGCTATACATTTAGGCAGTTTATTATTTTGTACTTAAAAAAATGCATTACATTTGTTTCTATGTCCTTCAAGGTGCGATCAATGGTAATGCGAATAAATTATACTGTACAACATATATATAATATATATTACATATAAATATTTGACTACTATGCGATTATATTCTTTTTTTTTTTTTTGAGACGGAGTCTTGCTCTGTCGCCCAGGCTGCAGTGCAGTAACGCAATCTCAGCTCACTGCAAGCTGTGCCTCCTGCGTTCTCGTCATTCTCCTGCCTCAGCCTCCCGAGTAGCTGGGACTACAGGCACCCCCCACCACGCCCGGCTAATTTTTTCTATTTTTAGTAGAGATGGGGTTTCACTGTGTTAGCTAGGATGGTCTTGAGCTCCTGACCTCATGATCCACCCACCTCAGCCTCCCAAAGTGCTGGGATTACAGGTTTGAGCCACCGCACCTTGCCTGCGATTATACTCTTAAGATACTGCTTCATATACATTTCCAAGAGCTCAGAGATCCAGGATATTTAAGTATTGCGTGGCCATATTATTTTATTTGCATCATTTGACAGCAGATATTCCCAGCGGTGTTGAGAGGAAAAGAGAATAGCACTGCATTTTCTTGTCCCATGGAAATCCCAACAAAAGCTAGGCTGTCAAATGGAGATCTAATGCCATTTGACCTGCTTGTTGGGAGCTTCCATAGCACAACTTCTGCCATAGTTTCTCATAAAATTGGAGTAAAAAAGCAACTGCAGGTGCTAGTGGCTCAAAAATGAGGTATTGTACCATCACTTCAGTTTGGAAAGAGGCTGGTCTGATTTAAAACTCCAGAAGATAAACAGGAAACAAAATTTCCTACTTGGGGAGATGACATAATACCTCAGTACTGAAAATAAATTCCAAAATCGAGGACTTCTGTTCTCCAACTTGTTGTTCACAGTCAGTGATTATCCAGAACTAAACAGTGGTGCTGATTCTGTCCAACCATACAGGCTCTAAACTGAAGCCCAAGCAGTTGCTGCTTGGACATGAGAAGCCCTGAATTTTAGTTCCAATTCTGTTACAACAACTGTAAAAGTAAGTAAAATTTAAATGTTTTTAGAACCTCCAAAACACCTTAAGCCTTGAAACAGATGTGACTATGATCTGGGTCATGTAACATGTTTACAATTCTGTTTCTTAGATTTTTAGCTTAACTCTTCCTCATTTTTCTTGTTCTATAAACAACTAAAAAAAAAGACTAAGTCTTTTTTTTTAAAAGAGACCAGATCTCCTCCTTCTAATTGCTGATTTTTATTACAGATTAACTGCCTCCTTTATTGTCCTGTTCCTAACTCAGACCAGATGGTGCCCCAACCAGGGATCTCATGACAGTTATTCTTTTTTCCCTAAAAAAGACACCTTGACTAATCAGATCATTATAACTGTACATTAAGCCTTACATTAAAATATTAAAATTCTGTTAAATGTCCCTAAATTTTGTCTATATAAACAATCCCAAACGTCTGTACTTCAGAGCACTGACTTCCATGCTTTTAAATCTGTCCTTTCCCAGGTGGCCTGTCCTCAACCTTTACGCTTAAACTCTCTTTAAACTCGATTTTGACCTTTTAAATTATTTTAGGTTAACAACTGTGACTTTATTTCTTCACTTCCTTCTACTGCTAAATTTCTCTGATTCAGAGTTTCGGAATAGAGAAAAGGCCGGATCAAAGCTAACATTAGAGTGGTTATCAGTGAGGAGCTGGACTGACAAAGCCAGACCATCACCCTCCCTAGGACACAGTTTCACAGTTTCAATACTTTCAAGTATGAATTACTTTAACAAGAAAAATAAAGCCAATACTTGCTTCCTCTCTTGATATGCAAATTGAGCTTCAATGCCCAGTCAATGCCCATTCTCATCTACCACCCAGTCGCTCAGTTTCCTGAAGGTGCCTACTCCAGAGGCACCTACACTGACCTAAGTGGCGTGACTGGTATGTCAACTGCTAAACACTCTCACTACACCATGAATTTCCTTTTCGAAAAACAGATATTGCTCAAATTAATGTTTATAAATTAATTTTTAAAATTTATTTTTTGAGACAGGGTCTTGTTCTGTCACCCAGGGTGGAGTGCAGTGGCGCACCCTTGGCTCATTGCAGCCTCGACCTCCCAGGCTCAATCAATCTTCCTGCTGTGACTACAGGTGTGTGCCACTAAGCTCAGCCAAATTTTTTTTTATTTTTTGTAGAGACGGGTTTCACCATCTTGCCCAAGCTGGTCTCAAACTCCTGGGGTCAAGGAATTTACCCACCTATGCCTCCCAAAGTGCTAGGATTACAGGCGTGAGGTAGCACGCCCAGCCAAAAATTAATGTTTATTGGTGCCAAATATTTACAGAATCCACAAGTGACTACGTTTCAGTTTTAGAATATGTAGATAGAATATGTAGACACTGTACTCAATTGCTTCACCTTCAAAATTTATTATTATTAATCACAGAATGTTAAGCACTTAGTTCCAAGCATATAAAGTAACATCTTACTGGATTTATTTTTTCATGTTATTTGGAGGCTCTGTTGTAGGGTTTTTTTTTAAAACCCTAGATTCAGGCCAGTGCTGTGGCTCACGCCTGTAATCACAGCATTTTGGGATAACAAGGTGGGTGGATCACTTGAAACCAGGAGCTTGAGACCAGCCTGGCCAATATGGTGAAACCCCATCTTTACTAAAAATACAAAAATTAGCCAGACGTGGTGGCACACGCCTGATCCCAGCTACTTGGGAGGCTGAGGCATGAGAATTGCTTGAACCTGGGGGGCAGAGGTTGCAGTGAGCCAAGATCGCACCACTGCACTCCAGCCTGGGTGACAGAGCAAGACCTTGTCTCAAAAAACTGCCCAGATTTGATCATTACACATTGTACATAGTTGTATAAAAATACCACAGGTACCCCATAAATATGTACAACTATTATACATCTATAAAAATTAAAAATACATTTTTAAAGAATGAATTCCTTTCAGTCAGGAATCGTATCTTATTAGTTAGTAGTGCGCAGGGTCTTATATGTTGTAGTGTCCATTAAATGTTGTTTACATTAAACCCAAAAACAAGGTTATTAAATGTACAGAACATGGGATGTAATCTATTTCATGGTATCCTGTAAAATATGAAAAGAAGAGTTACTAATACTCGGTTTTGAACTGTTTTAAGATTCACAAAAACTGAACCCCATCCATCTTGGAAACTGTGCAGTGTAACTGATACAAGTTTGCAGAGAAACTGGCTTTGCAATTGCTCAGCTGCCTACATCTTATTGAGCAGTATCTTCAGACAGCAAAGAAGAACAAGTTCCAGAGTCAGACAGCCCTGGACTTACGTAAAGTCTCAGTCTTAGCTTCCTCATATGTAAAAGGCATTAGGTTGAACCATATCAAACTGCCACTCTTTTTGGGGGCGGGCGTGGAAGGGGAAGTGCCTTGCCTTGTGAAGTTTATAATGAGATAATGAAGGTAAGGCATTTAGCATACTGCTTGGCACATCATACAGGCTCTCAGTAAACGGAAGCCACAGTGTTTTGGTTAATATTATTAACTGCCAAGGAATCAGCAGAACTATGATTAAAAACTAGCCATGCCTGCCCCAGCGCTGCTCCACATAGCATCTCAAACTCTTTTTAATCACAGCTCTAAGTATGTGTTCCCTGGGAAGACAGGATGCAATCTGGAGCACTGTCACACAAGACATGCCCTCTTTAATCTGATAAGCAGCTGTGGGTGAGAACCAGCCTCCAACTAACTGGAGTAACCAGACATCTAAGACAAGTTCAACTCACCTCTCCTCAGGCATTTCCAAAGCTTTCAGGGAAGGAAGGAAAAAAAAAAAAACACACACACACAGAGAAAATAAGAGAAAAATAGGAAATTCCAGGACTTCCTGGAACAAAGGAGAAGATCTCAGTGTCTTTTTACCCCAAGGCTCATGTAGAAACTTGGCAGCCACATGGCTTCTGCAATTACTCACAACCAAAAAGTTTTTACTAATTTCTTTCATCAAAGGTAACCGGAATTACAAAATGAAACCTCCAGAACAACGCAACATCATGCACAAAAGCACTGTGGATATGCAGCCAAGCTTGAAAAAGGAGACTTTAGGTCCATTGTGTCAAAGCCTTGAAAACCGGAGCCACTGGAGGAAGGGTGCTCAGGACGGCACAGCCACTCCAGTAGGGCCAGCATCTTGTTTGCCCATCTAAAGACAAGCTGCATGTGAGTCAGGCGTAAGTCAATGTGACATACACTCACTGACTTCATTCACTTGCCTACAAGATTATAGGTCACTTAAAAGTGCTAGAAATTCGACAGAAATAACCTGATAAGGAACGTAGGAACTCTAGTTTGACAAATATCCAGAGGCATCAACACAGGAATCAAAGACAGGCGAGATACATATGTGTAATTTTTTTTTTCTTTTGAGACAGAGTTTCGCTCTGTCGTCAGGATGGAGTGCAGTGGCGCGATCTCGGCTCACTGCAACCTCAGCCTCCCGCGTTCAAGCGATTCTCCTGCCTCAGCCTCCCGAGGAGCTGGGACTACAGGAGCCTGCCACCATGCCCGGCTAATTTTTGTATTTTTAGTAGAGACGGGGTTTCACCATGTTGGCCAGGATCTCTTGACCTCGTCATCCGCTCGCCTCGGCCTCCCAAAGTGCTGGGATTACAGGCGCGAGCCACCGCGCCCGGCCACATACGTGTAATTTCTAAAGGTTTCTCTGCCCTTGGTGTAGGGAAGAATGTTTGAAAAAAAGACCATTGAGAATACTTCAGGTAAGTTTTTTTCTTTTTGCACTTACAAAATGCTAAATGATCAGGGGTCAACTATCAAGTGGTACTCTGTAAGGCATCCTTAAAAACTCAATGCTGGCCCAGGCTCGGTGGCTCACACTTGTGATCCTAGCACTTCTGGGAGGTCAAGGCGGGTGGATCACTTGAGCCCAGGAGTTTGAGACCAGCCTGGGCAACATAGTGAGAACCCCTCTCTACAAAAAATAAGAAAATTAGCTGGGCATCGTGGCCTGCACCTGTGGTCCCAGCTACTTGGGAGGCTGAGGTAGGAGGATCACTTGAGCCCAGGAGGCAGAGGTTGCAGTTGCGCCATTGCACTCCAGAACGAGACCCTTTCTCAAAAACCAACAACAACAAATAACCCACTCAATGCTGTCTTGGCAGTTTTCAGCACTCAATGAGAAAACCTACTCTTAATGGAAAAAAAGTGGGGGAAGGGGGTTCCAGGAACTACAAAGCAAAGTGAAAGTGTGTCCTGGGAAGTTAGCTTTGTTGCACTACAAATAAAAATTTGGCATTGGCTGGTAGTTATGCATACTCTATGCATCGACAATTCTCTAAGGACTCCAAGGTGCATGTCCTGGAAATTCCAACACATGTGCACTACGTTCCAGGTACACTAGAATGTTTATAGCCATGTTCTGAGTAGCCTCAGTCTGAACAAAACGCCCACCCAGAACAGAATAGATTCACTGTTCTATTCACACTGGAATACTAGGCAACAATGAAAATTACCTATACATACACAGTACACCAATTTAATACTGATTGAAAACCACAAAACAACACACTGTGATCCACCCGCAAAAGTTCAAAAACAGGCAAAGGAAAACGACATCGCATGCACACATAGATGGTAAAGCTGTAAGGAAATGATCACACTAGTCAGGCTAGGAGAGAATCAGGCTCCCAAAGGAGCAGAGGGCATGGGTGAGAAACTCCTGGGGTGCCGGCAATGCCCTTTTCGTTTTTATCTGGGTGTTTTATTAATTCTTCTTTAAACGTGTATGTCGTAGGCACTTTTCTGCGTATGCTATATCTGTTAAAAATTTATCGGCAGCCCTGCAGTCAGATTCGTGCCTCTAAAGAGGTGGAAGCTCCAGAACGATCCGCCTCGCCATTAAGCGAAGCCAACTCCGAACGCTGAGAAACGCAGGCCCGGGGTCGGCCGGGGTCCTTACGGATTGGCGAACGGGCGCACACCCCTCCTGCATTAAGGAGAGTTCTCAGGGTCACGCTCCGAGTGACCCTAGAGGGAGCGGCGGTGTCCTCGCCGCCGGCCAAGCCCACCTAGAGCCGCTCTCCGCGTCGGCCCCTCCACCGTCGCCGGCGACTCCGGACAGCCGCGGGGCGATTCTGGGGCTTCCAGACGAGGGAGGGGCCCGGGGGAAGGAGGCGGCGACTCCTACCGCCCCGCAGAGCCTCGGCGGCCAGAGCTACCCCAAGAAGGCCAGGCCCCGCCGTCCGCGGCTCCGCGGGCCCAGATAGGGTGGGCGTGGCCGCCGCGCGCCGGACGTACCTCTCCACCGCGAAGGAACTACCTCGCCAGTTCCCGGTGACAGAGGACAGATTATTTCCGGGACCGCTCCCGCCACCCCTCCCGGGCAACCCACTAGACGTCCCCTTTCTAATTTGGAGTGCGGGTGCGGGCGCGGGCGCACGCGCACTGCCGAGCTTCCGCGAAGGCGCGACCGGACGGCGGAGGAGGAACCGCCGCCGCTGCCTCCAGAGCGGAACGCGTACTCGCGCGCGTGCGCGCCTCGACACGCAGCGAGCTGGTGGCGGGGGCGCGCGCGGCGGCGGGGGCGGTGGCGGCGGCGGCGCGGGTCGGCCGGGGCGCGAGCGTGCGCAGTGGCTCCTCGGCGGCGGCTCCGGCCAGGACGGCGGCGCTAGGGAGGAGCGGTGTGGGCGGCCGGGGGCGGGGACGCGGGGCGGCGGGCGTGGCCGGAGTCGCGCGCAGCTGGCGCGCGGTCCCGAGTGAAAGGAGAAGGAGGGGCGCTGGGGGTGACGGTGTGGAGCCGCTGCCAGCGCTGGGCGAGAGTCGGCGGCCGGATCCGAGGAGCAGGCGGGCCTGAGGCCGAGTCAGCTGCGCGGGCCCCCGGATACCCCGACCGAGCGGCGGCGGTGTCTGGCCAGGCGGTAGGCGCTGCCTGGCCGCGGCGGGGAAGATGTTCAGCGTAGAGTCGCTGGAGCGGGCGGAGCTGTGCGAGAGCCTCCTCACTTGGGTACGTGGGGGCCGCGGGCCGGCTGGAAGACCCCATCCCCCCGCCACCTACCGGGACGCTCCACGCGCGGCCCCAGGGGCGAGCGCTGCGGGCGACGGTGCCGTCACATCCGGGGCCCGGGGTTGGCGGGGCGAGGAGGCTTGGCCCAGGGTCCGGGAGAAACTTGGCGGGCCTGAGGCGTCGCTGCTCCGGGCGGACGTCGGCCGGGGCTGGGCTGGGGACGCGGCGGGCGACTCCGGGATCCGCGCGGCTGCTCGCAGCTGGGGCTGCGCTGCGCTCCGGGGGTGGCCGAGCCTGACTGTCCTGCGTCCGGGACCCGCCGCGGCTCCTCGCCTTTGTTGCCGCGTTCGCGGAGGACGGGCCCGGCTCCGGCCCGGGAACTGAAAGGACCTGTGAGGGAGCGTGGGGAGAATGCGGGAGGCGCCCGGGGACCCCGTTTCGGATGCAAGGCGCCGCTGGCGGTGGGACTGCGCGAGGGGCGGACGCCTGTCAGAGGCGTCGGGCAGACGTTTAAAGGAGTCTGGAGGTGTCTGGGCGTCAACAATGGACCTCGAAGGCCTTGGGGAACAGAGTCGTGGGATTCTGATTTTGAATTCTTAAACAATTTTAGATTCCTCGCACTTTGAAGTAAATACGTGTTCACCTCTCACGTCAGCGGCCGCGCCTTCCTGAAGCCGGGTCTTCAGGACGCGGCAGGGGAACCGACGCCCGGGTTCCAGTCGTTCTCGCCGCGGCGCCGGCCAGGGAGGGGGAGGGATGCGCAGAGCCCCGGCGGACCCCTCGCTGCCTTCGGGAGCCTCCGTTTCACTCATTGATGAGAATGTTAATTAAATGTTCACGGATGTGTTTATGGAGGCGACTACAGCATTTGTATTACTTTTAAAGGCAAAACACGAATGTGAGAGAAATTCTGTTTAGCGGTGTCTTGGGTTACGAGTCAGGATCCCTGGAGTGTAGACGTCACGATCTTGTGCAAGGCACTTTGCTGGAAAGGCTGGAGAAGTATTGCCTTACGTTGGTTGTTAAAAAAATTAATAAAAATAGTCTGAGGTTTTTGTAATTTGGCTACGTCACGAATCAATTTCTGTCCTCTGAAACATAGACTTGGTAGAGCTTGAGTAGCCAGTTGCATATCAGACCATTTAGGGGATTTCAGATCGTTAGCAGTAATATGTAGTTAGCGTGCAGCTTACACTTCTGATGAGTTCTGCCTTCAGGCAAGGAGATGGCTTTCACTGCTGTATTTCATAAGAGAGGAAGACTGGTAAGTTGTATAATGTGGCCGAGGTTTGACTAGGCAGGGGAGAGAGAGAGGAAAGAAATTCTTTGATATTGTGGAAGGAATAGATTTGGCAGAATCTGTACATCTGTAAACAGAATGCTGAGGAACTTAAGATTTAAGTATTCGAGACTGTCCAAGTAGTGCTTCCCTTTATGCTAGAAGCAGCAGCAAGAAGGCAAAGATGAAGCTGATTGAATCTAAGTAGGGCTACATTGTTTAAAATCTAGGGAGAAAAAAAGACATGGAAATAAAGAGGTGTACAGAGGCTCCTTAACTTGCAATGGGGTTACATCCCGGTAAACCCATCATAAGTTGAAAATACCGTTAAGTTGAAAATGCATTTCATACGCCTAACCGTCCAAATGGTAGCTTAGCTTGGCCTACCTTAAACGTGCTCAGAACACTTACCTTAGCCTACAGTTGGGCAAAATCATGTACCACAAAACGTATTTTATAATAAAGTGTTGAATATCTAATGCAATTTATTGAACACTGTACTGAAAGTGAAAAATATAATGGTTGTATGGGCACTCAGAGTGTGGTTTCTACTGAATGTGTATCTCTTGCGTCATTGTAAAGTTGAAAAGTTAAACCATCCTAAGTTGGGGACCGTCTGTATTTGAAGGGCATCCACAAAATATGGTAGGTAGTAATTGCATTTATTTAAGTGAGAAATGCTGATAAAAATATAGAGGAGAAATCTTAGAAGTTTGAAAGCCTACTGACAGAACCTGACAACATGAGAGAATCTATTTAGAATCTCCTAAAATGTCAAGAAAACGAGTAATCCACATTATCAGCTGTAGAGAGGTCAGGGAGTATAGTATTGTAGAATAGGCTTTTTGAAATGTCACTGGAAACTCATCACTGAAAATTTCTGGATAAGATTAGAGATTATCAGCGACAAAATTGGAGGGCAGTGTTCATGAAGATGTACAGTTCTAAGATTTGGAAACACTTTATTTATTTATTTATTTATTTATTTATTTATTTATTTATTTTTGAGACGGAGTCTCGCTCTGTCGCCCAGGCTGGAGTGCAGTGGCGCAATCTTGGCTCACTGCAAGCTCCGCCTCCCGGGTTCACGCCATTCTCCTGCCTCAGCCTTTCCGAGTAGCTGGGACTACAGGCGCCCGCCACCACGCCCGGCTAATTTTTTTGTATTTTTAGTAGAGACGGGGTTTCACCGTGGTCTCGATCTCCTGACCTCGTGATCCGCCCGCCTCGGCCTCCCAAAGTGCTGGGATTACAAGCGAGAGCCACCGCCCGGCCTCGGAAACACTTTAAAAGACATGTTTCAAAATAGAGTTTAAATTCTGGGTTTGTTCTCTTTTAGCTGTCATTATAAAAAGCAGAATAAATGTTTCAATGAGCAGTGTTTGATAGTATACATTTAAATGTATACTATCACCCCCCTATCTGTAAGCCAGATTAATGCTAAGCACAATTCTAAAACTAAATGCAAGCAAAAATGTGCACATACACTCCAAAGAAAAGACTCATTTAGATTAATTTTCTTGATTTTATGTCAACCTCTAGTCAATTTGGTTGTGTGGGGGGTTTTGCTCTCACACAGTAAGCTAGAAGGTGACTGACACTCAGCAAAATGCAGACAACTGTCAGTGACAGACAAGATCTAAGAGCTGTATGATTCCGTATTTGGGATGACAGCCTTATGTACTTCTAGAGCCTCCATGTTCAATTTTTGAAGATCATAATTATATTCCTGAGTATCAGATAAAAGTTTGTTTTCACTACATAGCATTTAGTTTGAGATTGGAGAGATGTATATAGTACATTTTAGAAATTATTCCACTAGAAATGGCTAAAGTAATAAAAGCTTAAGCACTTAAAGGGATGATTCTGTTACCTATACAGAACTCAATGGAACATCTCATTGCCTCACATGCTGGATAAATTGCCCTTTTTTTGAGACAGCCTACTAGCCCAAGAACCATATGTTCCAGATTTTTTCAGAAGAGAGAGTTACAAAAAGAGTTAAGTATCATCTTACCAAGGGGAAACATCTTAAGCTTAAATTCCAAATCAAAGTTTATGCAAGCAAGTTCAGCAGGACATGCTTGAAAATTTCCACTGTGCCTCCTCTCTCCACCCTCTGAGTCAAAATTTGCCCTGCCTATTAGACCTGTCAAGCCTAATTTCTTGAACTGTATGTGAATCTCGATGAAAAGATAGCACTTTTCCAGGTTTTAGAGGCTGAAAAACGAAGTCTACAATGCTACCAAGTTATGACAAAAAAGTCATCACATAGGCTCGGTACACTTTGGGGTAACCTAGCAACATTAATATGTCCTTATTGTTTTCATATTACTTATTTGGCAGCCTATAAAATGCATACTAGTATATAGAATTGGGGGTGGTATAATTATTATGGTCGTATCTTCCCCAGTCGATTCTCCTCTGCCTAACTCGGTTCTGCCAACAACTTTTGTCCTCTAATGGAAGAATAAGTAAGTCACTGATGTACAAAAGTTAAAGTCCGTAAAAAGATAGTATAGCATAAGAGTACATACAGGTTCTGACATTAGGCAGCCTGGGTTCAAATCCTAGTTTTGTTCTATACTAACTGTACATGACTTTGTAACTTCACCTCTGTGTTTTGATTGCATTGATATTTAACTTTATGTTTGCTAACTTCACCAGAGATTCTCATGCTTTAGTGTTGATCTGCATCATCTGGAGAGCTTGCTAAAACAACAGATGCCCAGAGTTGCTAGTTCTGTAGGTCTGGGCTGGGCCTGAGATTTTGTATTTCTAATAGGTTCCCAGGTGATGCCATTGTTGGTGACGTAGGGACCACATTTTGAGAACCACGGCTCTAGAAAATTATTTGACATTTTGCGCTGGACAGTTCTTTGCTGTGGGCACTGCACTGTGCGTTATGTTTAATAGTAGCATCCCATTGCCTCAACCAGCTAGATGACAATAGCACCCAACTCACAGCCAAAAATGTCTCCTCGGGAGCAAAATTATCCATTGCTCTAGAGATAGTAATTCCAGGTGATCTCATGCTTTACTCTTCTCCTGCTTTTGTTGGGGAGGGGGAGGTAGAGGTTGGGTGGTGGTAATAGAGCTTCTTGGAATTAAAAGAAAGATTATAACCCTTCAGGTAGAGTTTCATGCCTTAATGCAGTTAGGTGCAGTTGTCTTTCAGTTTTACTATACTGCTATCCTGAAATAGATGTTAGCTCAGAGAACCGGTATGTGACAGATTTTTAAAAATTAAGGTACAGTTTACATACCATAAAATTCATCCTTTTAAAGTGTAATTTTTTGGTTTTTAGTATGATCACAAGATTGTGCAGTCATCATGACTATCTAGTTCCAAGAACATTTTCATCACCCCAAAAATAAACTAGGGGATAAATTTTCTTTTTTTTTTTTTTTTTTGAGACGGAGTCTGGCTCTGTCGCCCAGGCTGGAGTGCAGTGGTGCGATCTCGGCTCACTGCAAGCTCCACCTCCCGGGTTCACGCTATTCTCCTGCCTCAGCCTCTCTGAGTAGCTGGGACTACAGGCGCCCGCCACCACGCCTGGCTAATATTTGTATTTTTAGTAGAGACAGGGTTTCATCGTGGTTTCGATCTCCTGACCTCGTGATCCGCCCGCCTCGGCCTCCCAAAGTGCTGGGATTACAAGCGTGAGCCACTGCGCCCAGCCGTCCCCAATCTTTCTTCATATGGAAAAACTGATATTGAGAGAGATCAAACATCCTGTCCAAATTTACAGGGCAAAACTAGGGATTAGAATTAGCTCCTTTCATTCAAAGTGGCGTTCACTGAGGGCTTGTTCGTATCAGGCATTGTGCTGAGGTCAGTGATAAAGAGAAGAATGAGACATAGTCCTCACTGCTGCCTCTATTTTTCCTTCTAAACAAACCTACAAGAAAGATTGCGTTTTCTTTTTTGAAAATGGGCCATTGACTTAGCAACTGTAGAATGAAAGCAAGTGCTTATTTCTTTTTTTTTTTTTTTTGAGACGGAGTCTCGCTCTGTCGCCCAGGCTGGAGTGCAGTGGCGCAATCTCGGCTCACTGCAAGCTCCGCCTCCCGGGTTCACGCCATTCTCCTGCCTCAGCCTCTCCGAGTAGCTGAGACTACAGGCGCCCGCCACCACGCCCGGCTAATTTTTTGTATTTTTAGTAGAGACGGGGTTTCACCGTGGTCTCGATCTCCTGACCTCGTGATCCGCCTGCCTCGGCCTCCCAAAGTGCTGGGATTACAAGCGTGAGCCATATTTCTTTTACTAGTGAGCAGGCAGCTGGAGATAGTATGGAGTAAAATTCAAAATCAGTTCCCGCATATGGTGTTTATTTGTTTCATTTATTCATTTACTAATCATTTATTGCACCTCTACCAGGTATTAGGTTTGTGTCAGGGTAGCTTGGAAGGATCCTCTTATCACCTTTCCCAAATAGACACAAGTAAAAACTTGCTATGAGGATCTTTAAGATAATTCCCTGGGCCTCTACCACCGTAACTGTCTCTACCTGCAAGACTCTCCTGTATTATATATGAAGAAGCTACTGACTGTACTGTTAATAGTTGTCTTTTTTTTTTTTTTTTGAGACGGAGTCTGGCTCTGTCATCCAGGCTGGAGTGCAGTGGCGCGATCTCGGCTCACTGCAAGCTCCGCTTCCCGGGTTCCCGCCATTCTCCTGCCTCAGCCTCCCGAGTAGCTGGGACTACAGGCGCCCGCCACGGCGCCCGACTAATTTTTTGTATTTTTAGTAGAGATGGGGTTTCACCGTGTTGGCCAGGATGGTCTCATTTCCTGACCTTGTGATCCACCCTCCTCGGCCTCCCAAAGTGCTGGGATTACAGACGTGAGCCACCGTACCGGCCAATAATTGTCTTTTAAAGATTTGATAAATGAGATCGGGCGTGGTGGCTCACGCCTGTAATCCCAGCACTTTGGGAGGTGGAGGCGGGCGGATCACGAGGTCAGGAGATGAGACCATCCTGGCCAACAGGGTGAAACCTCGTCTCTACTTAAAATACAAAAAAGTTAGCCGGGCGTGGTAGCCGGCACCTGTAGTCCCAGCTACTCGGGAGGCTGAGGCAGGAGAATGACGTGAACCCGGGGGGCGGAGCTTGCAATGAGCCGAGATCGCGCCACTGCAGTCCAGCCTGGGCGACAGAGCGAGACTCCGTCTTGGAAAAAAAAAAAAAAAAAAAAAAGATAAATGATACGGTGCAGAGAAGTAGCCACTCACCCACCGTTAGTAAGAGAATAAATTCTCTTTTATTCTCTTACTACAGTATATATTTAGGGCAGTTTGACAGTTTTATCAAAAACTGTAAAATGTTCATACACTTTTTGACCTAGCAGTTTTACTTCTTTTCTAACCCAATAAATAAAAACGTGTGAAGACATATGGTCACCTGAGTGTTAGTCCCAGTATTCTCATTGTCAGTACTGAGTTTAGCTTCATCCGTGTTAGTATATAAACCTACTCAAATGGGTCTCCCTGTCTCTTTCCCTCCACTCCTTCCTTCATACTGCAGCCAGTATGATTTTTTTTTTTTTTGAGACAGAGTCTCGCTCTGTCGCCCAGACTGGAGTGCAGTGGCATGGTCTTGGCTCACTGCAGCCTCCGCCTTCCGGGTTCAAGCGATTCTCCTGCATCAGCCTCCAGAGTAGCTTGGACTACAGGTGTGTGCCATTACGCCTGGTTAATTTTTTGTATTTTTAGTGAAGAGACAGGATTTCACTGTGTTAGCCAGGATGGTCTTGATCTCCTGACCTCGTGATCCGCCCGTCTCGGCCTCCCAAAGTGCTGGGATTACAGGCATGAGCCACCGCCCCTGGCCAGATCTTATATTAATACAGTGCAAACCTCATGGCTCACTCTCCTGTTCAAATCCTTTGCTTACTTTATTCATAGGATAAGGTCCTAATGTGGCTTCTAAGGTTTTACATGTTAATTCTTCAGTTTTTTGCCCTGTCTTTCACCGTTTTATTTTCCCCTGTTCTGTTTCTTCCTCCAGTTCTTACCCCTACCCAATCTGTACCAAGCTGCTCTTCATACCTAGATTGCATCCCACTCTCACTTCTCATCTTTATGACTGCTGTTGACACTTCTATTATACTGTTTCATTTTCCCTAGTTGTAAGTTCTATGAGAGGATGGCCTGTGTCTGTCTGTTCTCAGGGATTGATTTCCTTCTAAATCCTGAGTACACTACTGGGTATAATCATTGCTGGCTCAGCTACATTTTCTTACTTTGAGAGATAATTTATACTGTTAGGGAAAGTACATTTCTTGGCTACATCATGTTGATTAATACAAAGTTTCAGAATATATTTGAAATCAAAATGAAGTGAATATCTAACCTAACCATTCTAAGTGTGACTTCTACATCTGTGTAAACATATTTGGCCTCTGAGTAACAGAAACTGCAACCTCACCAGATGTAAAGAATAAATGAATTCATCTCACAGACCAGGAGGCATCAAGATTTTTAAATTCAGTAGTTCAGTTTTTACCTTAAGGACATAGTTCTTTTTTTTTTTTTTTTTTTTTTGTGGGGGGGTGCCGTCGTGGAGGGGATATAGTTCTTTCTAGCTCTTCTCTCTGCCTTTCACTGCATTGGTCTAATCTTAAGATGATTGCCTTTGTAGTCGTGAGATGACTGCTCACAGTAATGGAGGCAGCATACTTAAATCAACAGGAGATTGGCTTTTCTTTCCCAGAAGCGTCTCCTTATCTCTCTTTAGTCCAAATTGTCTTTTCCCTGTGTGTCCCTGAGTCAGTCACTGGTAGAGGGGATGAAGGTGCCGTGATTTTCATAGATTGATCTTGTGTGAGTAGAATGGATGCTGGGAAGCCACCCGATATCCACCACGATTTCTCTTTTACCAGTGGGGAAAAATTACAGTAATACTTGGCAGGATATTTCCCTTAAAGGCAAAAGTTTCCAATTAGACTTCTTTTTAAAATTTATTCCAATCCCTAAGATGAGATAATCACCAAAAAAAAAAAAAAAGCCTAAGAAATTTTTGACCAGGTGCGGTGGCTCACACCTGTAATCCCAGCACTTCGGGAGGCCGAGGCGGGCAGATCACCTGAGGTCAGGAGTACAAGACCAGCCTGGCCAACATAGTGAAACCCCGTCTCTACTAAAGATACAGAAAATTAGCAGGGCATGGTGGTGCATTCCTGTAATCCCAGCTACTTGGGAGGCTGAGGCAGGAGAATCACTTGAACCTGGGAGGTGGAGGTTGCAGTGAGCCGAGATCAGGCCATTGCACTCCAGCCTGGGTGACAGGGCTAGACTCCATCTCAAAAAAAAAAAAAAAAAAAAAAAAAGCCTAAGAAATTTTCTACATAGGTAACCACAGAATCTCTTTTCTCCTCCTTTTTTTTCCCTTCAGATCCAGACATTTAATGTGGATGCACCATGCCAGACCGTGGAAGATTTAACGAATGGGGTTGTGATGGCCCAGGTTCTTCAAAAGATGTAAGAATGAATTGCTTATCTTTATGTGTATTCTTATACATGGATATTTATTAGGTTGAAAACATGGATTAAAAAACAAAGTACTCACATGAAACGTGTGTAGAGTAAGAGTTGTAGGCGGCAGCAGCACTAGTTTTGATGGAATGTACTTGTTAGGTATAGATTGGGTTGCAAGTTTAATAAAGGCTGTGATTGTTTTAGTACTCTAATGGTTTTAGCAGAATTATTTGTTCTTGTATTTTTTGGCATATGCTTGGCAGAAATTTTCTTGTTAGTGGCCAGATTTTGCTGTTACAGGGGTATCTAAGACGCTTACTCCATTTTTCTTTAGGATTTTGCTGAAATATCATCTCATCAGTGGCACCTGCCCTGAGTACCCATATAAAATAGCAACAATTCCCTTATACTTTCTATCCCCCTTAAGCTTTTGTGTTCTTCTTTCAAGTTTGTAACACCATCTGATATACCATATATTTGGTTGTTCATTCACTGCCCCAACATCCCCAAACACATATACACAGAATGTAAACTCCACATGGAGCCAGGGAATTTGTTTTCACTGTTGTATCCAAGCAACAGGCGAATGCCTGGTTTTATGTTGAACCATATGAGATTGCTCTTCTTTATAGGTCAGAATGATCAAAATCAGCAGTTCCTCCTAGTTTAATATGCATTGTTGGTGCTTATGTTTGTTGAGTGACTAAAGGAAGGACTATTTGTTTGGGATATATAAAACATACCCAGTTCTTCTAAGTACATTGAAAACATAATAGTTATGAAGTTGATATTATATGACTATCAACTTTTGACCAAGGAATTTTTAAAAATAAAGGATTATGTGTGAATTTAAGAAGTCATTGGGTTTGTTGTAATTTGCAGATACTTTTATATTTTGAAGCCCTGAACACTTGTCAGCCTGATGATTTAAAAAGATTTACATGTCACTAGCTGGGTTGCCCTGCATTTCTGTTGAAAATCAGTGTCATTATTAAATGAATTATTGATTTTCTTTGCAATTAGCTACATAGAGTTGCCATAGAGCTCAGATGCCAACATTTTAGATTATCTGTCTCTTTGCCTTTAGAACTGGGGACTCCTGTTTAAACACTACAGCTTGTTTTTACTTTCTTCTATAACTTAAAATGCATGGTACATTTTTCCAGATATATAGGCACACAGGTTTTTTAATGAAGCTCAAGAAGGCTCACTGGAAACCTGGCCTACCCTGGTTTGAGCACTCTGAGAAGAGTAATCTTGTCATTTTCATGGTCCCCTCTGAGTGGTGCCCTAATTTTAGCTTTCCCATTGTCTAGAGAGTTTCACTCTAGAAGTTCTTAATAAAAATTATTTGAGAGTGTGGGCCTAGCTAAGTGAACTTTACAGGTATAGTTCAATACATGATTATTTTTGCCTAAGCTAGTTTGAGTAGGATCTTTATCACTTAGAGAAACCAGAAGAAAGAAAGTATATATATATTGTTTCATCAAAACAAGATTTCAGGAACCAGACAAGGATGTTGACTCTGCCACTTCTGTTCAACAGTCTTTACCAGAGCAATGAGGCAAAAAAAAAAAAAAAAAAAAGTGAAAGGTGTCTAAATAGGAAAGGAAGGTGTGAAATTATCACTGTTTCCTGACAATGTGACGTTACATACAAAAAGCCATAAAGACTCCGGAAAAAAACTGTTAGACCTGGTAAATGAATATAGTAAAGTTGCAGGATACAAAATCAACCTACAAAAATCAGTAGTGTTTCTAAGTACTAACAACGAACTATCTGAAAAAGAAATCAAGAAAACAATCCCATTTATAATAGCTACCAAGTAAAATAAAATACTTCGGAATACGTTTGTTTAACCAACAAGGTGAAAGATCCGTACATTGAAAACTGTAAAACATCGATGAAAGAAGTTGAAGTCTCCAATAAAGGAAAGATACTCTGTGTTCATAGATTAGAAGAATTATTGTTAAAATGTCCATACTACCGAAAGTGATTTGCAGAGTCAATGCATTCCCTATAAAAATTCCAATAACCTTTTTCACAGAAATAAGAAACAAACCTAAATTCATATGCATTTCATAAAATTCATATGAAATGACAAAAGACCCCAAATAGCCAAAGCAATCATGAGCAAAAAGAACAAAGCTGGAGAAATCTCACTACCCGATTTTAAACTCTATTGCAAAGCTGTGGTAATTAAAACAACACAGTGCTGGCATAAAAATAGACACATTGACCAGTGGAACAGTATAGAAATTCCAGAAATGAACCCATACATCTATAGTCAGTTGATTTTCCACAAAGGTGCCACAAACACACAATGAGAAAAGGACAAGTCTCTTCAGTAAAGAGTGTTGGGAAAAGTGGATATCCACATACAGAAGAATAAAGTTAGACCCTTATCTCACCCCACATGCAAAAATCAATTCAGAATGGATTAAAGACTTAAACATCCTCCTGAATTTGAAAAACTACTGGAAGGAAACGTAGGAGGAGAGCTTCTTGATATTGGTCTGGGGGATAGTTTTTTGAATTTGACCCGAAAACAGGCAACAAAAGCAAAAACAGACAAATGGGATTACATCAAACTAAAAACTTTGGCATGACAAGGGAAACAAGCAACAGAGTGAAGAGACAAACTACAGATTGGGAGAAAATATTTGCAAGCCATACATCTAATAAGAGGTTATTATCCAGTCTGTATAAGGAACTTAAGCACCTGAATAGCAAGAGAACAGATAACTGAATTTAAAAAAGCATGAAGGACCTGAATAAACATTTTCAAAAGGAGATACACGGATGGTTAACAGGCATATGAAAAAATGCTCATCACTGATCACCAGGGAAATATAAATTAAAACCATAATGAGGTGTCACCTCACACATATCAGAATGGCTATTACCAAAATGATGAAAGATAAGTGTTGGTGAGGATGTGGAGCAGCGGGAACTTGTATACTGTTTTTGGGAACGTAAATTCGTACAGCCATTGTGGAAAACTGTACAAAAAGCTAAAAATAGAATTACCATATGATCCAGCAATCCCACTTTTGTGTATATAGCCAAAGGATTTGAAACTGGTATGTTGAAGAGATACCTGCACTTCCACATTTCTTGCAGCATTATTCAAGGTACCCAATTTATGGAAGCAACATAAGTGCCTATTAGCGAATGGATGGATAAGAAAGATGTGGTGTATATGTACACAATGAAATACTGTTCAGCCTTTATTAATTGATTGATCGAGACAGCGTCTCACTCTGTCACTCAGGCTGGAGTTCAGTTGATTGACCAGGGCTCACTGCAGCCTCAAACTCCCAGGCTCAGACGATCCTCCCACCGTATTCTCCCTAGTAGCTTCTGGGAGCACAGGCACGCACACACCCAGCCTTTTTTTTTTTTTTTTTTTTTTTTTTTTTTGTAGAGATGGGGTCTCTCTGTGTGGCCCAGGCTGGTCTTGAACTCCTGGGCTCAAGTAGTCCTCCTGCCTTGGCCTGTCAAAGTGCTGAGATCAGAGGCATAAAACAACGTGCCCATGCCCCCAAAGAAGGAAATTCTGTCATTTTCAACAACATGGACAAACCTGAAGGACATTGTGCTAAGTCAAATAAGCCAGGCACAGAAAGACAAATACCATCTCACTTATGTGGACTCTAAAACAATTGAACTCATAGAAGCAGAGTAGAATGGTGTTTACCAGAGGCAGAGGGCCGAGGGGAATGGGGAGATGATAGTCAGAAGGCATGAAGTTTCTGTTAGGAGGAATATATTTTTTTGAGATTTATTGCAAAGCATGGTGACCATAGTTAATAATAATGTGTATTTCGCAATTCTGAGGGAGCAGATTTCAAATGTTCTCACCATAAAACATAAAAATTTGAGGCAATGGATACTAATTAGCTTGATTTAATGTGTCCACATTGTATACGTATATCGTAACATCAGTTTTGTACCCATAAATATAGTTTGTCAATGTAAATTTTGAAAAATTTTTTCATGAATTGAAGTAAACAAGATCATAATATACATTGTGTTCTGCAAAGTGGTCTTTTCATTTACCAAAGTCTTATGGGCATATTTCTTATCGATACTTAGTTTTCAATCTTTCTTTCTTCCTTAGAATGCCTTCCTTTTTTTTCCCTCTTGTTGAGATATGTCACACAGGAGAGCATTCTACAAAGAGTGATGATTTTGCATGTATGTTTTGCATATCTCCTGTAACCTCCACTCAGATTGAGATACAGAACATTTCCAGCTCCTCGCTACTCAATACCACTATGCCAAAGATAGCCATGATTCTGACTTCAGTGCCATTAATTAGTTTTGCCTGTTCTTGAATGTCTTGTAAGTAGAATCATACAGTATGTACTCTTGTGTTTGTCTTAAATTCAACATAATGTCTGTGAGATTTATCCATATTGTTACACAGTATCTATTTTAAATAGTTGTATGATATATACAACTTCACCAACATTGATTCTTTCTTTGTCAATTTGATATTTATTGAATGGCTACTTTGTGTCCAGCATGGCTGATAAACTACCAGCCACATAGACATGGTGTCCACCCTCAGGAGGTTCATAAGTGGGGAAAACATTTTAATTAACTATGAGAACAAAACTGCTGTTGTAACAAGTGGTACAGAGAAGTACACAATGTTATGAAAGTTTACACAAGGTATATTTTTAACTCAGTTTAGGAGGTCATGAACATTTTACCCAAGAAAGTAAAGGTAATTTAAATCTCAAAGTCACAGATTTCTTCACAGAGGGAAGAGCTTACTCAAAGGCCCTGCAGGATGGTGGAATATGGTGAGCACTGCTATGGAAAGGAAAGGTGCGAGTGGTTACTGCACAAAGGGTGGGCATGGTACAGATCAGGATGAAAAGGTAGATGGAGCCAGACCATGCAGAGCATTGTCTTTATTCTAAGAGCTGTAAGAGGCCGGGCGCGGTGGCCCACGCCTGTAATCCCAGCACTTTGGGAGGCCGAGGCGGGTGGATCACCTGAGGTCAGGAGTTCAAGACCAGCCTGACCAACATGGTGAAACTCCATCTCTACAGAAGTACAAAAATTAGCCAGGCATGGTGGCACGCTCCTGTAATCCCAGCTACTAGGGAGGCTGAGGCAGGAAAATTGCTTGAACCGGCAAAGTGGAAGTTGCAGTGAGCCGAGATTGTGCCATTGCACTCCAGCCTGGGCGACAGAGCAAGACTCCGTCTCAAAAAAAAAAAAAAAAGACATAATCTAAGGGCTATAAGAAGCAGTTGAAGGCTTTGGCGGGGGGTGGGGGGATTAACAAATTGGATTTACATTTTGAAAAATATTCTAGCTGCAGGTATAAAATGAATTGGAAGAGGCCAGGGTGATGAGGGATAGTTAGTTAGAAAGAAATTTGTAGTAATTCAGAAGGAAGATAATGGTACCTGACTAGGAGGTGCTGAAGAAGATGAAGACAAGTGGGTGGTCTCAAAATGGTATATAAAATCAGCATATTTTGATGGTTGGTATGCAGGGGAGTTGACTTTTAGGTTTTTGACTTAAGCAAATACACTGAAGAGGATATAAACCACTGATATTGGAACACTGAGAGAAGATCTGCTGTGGAAGGAAGCTGGATGTGTCATGAGTGTAGTTTGGGGGACGTCAAATCCGAGTGGTATTGAAAAATCAAGAGGAAATGTGAAGTTGACAGTCTAGAGTTCAGAAGAGGAGTCCAAACTGGAGATATCTATTTGAATATCTCTTAATTGAAGCTATAAGTGTGGATTAAATCACTTTAGGGGAGAATATTGGGCAAGAAGGAAAAAATGTGTACCCTGAGCCTTGAAATTTGGCCTTTAATTGTTGGGTAGAGGAGCAACTGGCAGAGCGGCCAGAGGGGTAGGAGGAAAGCCAGGTGAGTGGGTGCCAAAAAGAGGATTTTACTGGAAACATCAGTCCTTTTCATTTTGTCTGAGCTGACAAGTGAGAAGCTACATCATTTTGTAGTTTTAGGAGAAATTTGAAATGTGAGTGGATCTAAGTATGCTTTTTGTTAGTAGAAGTTTTTATATCTGTTTGGTCTTTTAAGTTGTTTTGTTTGTTTTATCTGCTTTACAGCTTTCAAAATTTTATTGCTGTTGACATCTCTCTCATTCTTTTTGTCTATGTAGATTCATGTCCCCTACTTAGGTTTTTAAAAATTGATAGACTTTTTAAGAGCTGTTTTACCTTCAGAGCAAAATTGAGTGAAAAAGAGTTTCAGTATGGGATGGTGAAAAAGTTCTGGAGATGGGTGGTGGTGATGGTTGTGCAACAATGTGAATGTATTTGATACCACTGAACTGTGCGCTTAAAAATGGTTAAAATGGTAAATTTTATGTTGTACATTTTGCAATTTTTTTAAAGTTTTTAAAATATCAGCAAGAAAATACAGTGAGTTCCCACATCCTCCTTGCCCACCACACACTGCCTTCCCCCACCACAGTGGTATATTTGTTACAGTAGATAAACCAACACTGGCACATCAATACTGCTCAAAGGCCATCGTTAACATTAGTGTTCACTCTTGGTGTTGTACATCCTGTGGGTTTTGACAAATGCGTTTTATGTATCTACCACTGTAGTATAACAGAATAGTTTCTCTGCCATAAGTATCTGTGTTCCACCTATTTATCCCTCTCTCCAAACCTGGGAAACCCTAATCTTTTTACTTACTGTCTGCATAGTTTTGTGTTTTCTGGAATGTCATATAGTTGGAACCATACACCATGTAACCTTTTCAGATTGACTTCTTTAACTTACAGTATGCATTTTAGGTTCCTCCATGTCTTTTTGTGACTTGATGGCTCATTTCTTTTTAGAGCTTCCCACTTTTTTTTTTTTCAGCTTTATTGAGATGAAAGTGACATATAATAAATGCACATTTTAAAAAGTATACAATTTGATAAATTTTCACCTGTGTATATGCCTGTGAAGCTATCCCTACAATCAAGGCAATGAATGAATCCATCACTTCTAAAAGTGTCCTCATGTCCCTTTGTAACCCCTTCTTTCCTGCTACCCTGTTTCCCATCCCCAAGCAAACACTGCTCTGCTTTCTGTCATTATAGATTAATTTGCATTTTCTAAATTTTATATAAATGGACTCAGTATGTTTTGAGGGAAGAAATATGACTCTTCTTTCGTGTAGTATAATTTTGTGATTCATTCATGTTGTTATCTGTATTACTAGTTTGTGCATTTCCCATTGTATGGATAGACCACGATTTACATATCCATTCATCTGTTGATGAACATGTGGGCTGTTTCCAGTGGGGCTATTACAGATAAAGGTGCTGTGAGCATTAGTGTACAATTCTTTGTATGAACATATGCTTTAATTTCCCTTGGGTGTATTCTGTTCCACCTAGGAGAGGAGTGGCTGGATCATATGGTAGGTCTATGCTTAATATTCAAGAAACTGCCAAACTGTTTCCAAAGCCAGTGTGACATTTACATTTACATCAACAGTGTATGAGGATTCCTGTTGCTCCACAGTCCCACCAACACTTGCTAAGGTCAGTCTTTTCATTTTAGCCATTCTAGTGGCTGTCTAGTGGTTTTAATTTTCATTTCAATAATGATTAGTGATGTTTCCTTTGCCAGTCATTAAAAAAAAAAGAATTTAAATTCATTGTTGATGCTGTAAAACTTGTAGTTAGTTCTTGGTGAACCTACACAGTACATACGCCAGAAAAACAGTAAATGCTTAGCCCTGATTCACCTTTGGTTCCCTTTACCTTGATCTGAAAGAAATCTGGTTCTCTCCTAACAGCACTGCTTTGTCAGGCTTCTCAAGTGGTGGCTGTTGTTTCTCCCACAGGCTTCATATACCAGGAAACTCATGGTGGTGCTCCTCCATACTGCTTCTAGCCACACCTTCATTTTTCCTAAAGCCCTATAATTTTGAATCTTGTGACAACATTCTCTGCCCTTCATTGTTACTGTAATTCTCCCTCATTTCCCAACAGTTTGGATGGATATACTACTCTTGTCTAAACTCTTAGTGATTTAAGTATGCACCTAGATGATTTTTCATATTGTTGCCTCTCAGTTTCTTGAGCTCTTCTCCATTAGTCTTGTCTTGCACCCAACTTCATATTCACCTACTCATTCCCATGATTATGCCCTATACCTTATAATTATGAATAATAAGTAATCCCTCCACAATCTCAGTTTTCTATTTACCACTATTTAATCACTACTTCCTGTCATTCCCTGTAACTTGCTCTGGTACCAGGATGCCAAGAATTCTTCAGTTCTCTAGCACTGATGGGACTTCATGGCCCTTCACCTGCATGCTGTTCTGTCTCTTTCCTCTTAGTCAGCTGAGATTCCATGGCCAATCATGTTCACTCCTTGTACACATTTTTAGTTCCTTGGCCCTTCTCGTATTTCTTTGTATTTGTTTGACAATACCACAACTCTGGTTAAATCTACTCAAGATCATCACTTTACCAGTTCTCCCCTCTTTCCTGCATCATCATTTGCCCCTCCTCTACCGGATCGTATCCTTAAGCATGGAAGCAAACTGTTATTTCTTTTCTCTTTAAAAATATTTCTGCACTGGGCGCTGTGGCTCATGCCTGTAATCCCAGCACTTTGGGAGGTGGAGATGGGAGGATCACTTGAGGTCAGGAGTTCAAGATCAGCCTGGCTAACATGGGAACCTGAAACCCCATCACTTGAGTTTCAGTGTGGCATTCCAGAGATGTATAGAAATTACTTATAAAAGTTGAAAGAGGCCAGGAGCCAGATGCCAACTTTAGATACTAGGGAAGTTTAATTCCTTCTAATTTTCCCCAGATAAGGAGTTTTGCCTCCTGGTGGCCTGTTTGTTAGTCACCGGGTGGACTTTGCTCCCTTCTAAATTCCTCAGATAAGGAATTTTTGTCTCCAGGGACTGTCCAATGGTCACCAGGTGATTTTCACTTTCCTCAGTCTCTACAAAAATATAATTAGCTGGGCATGGTGGCACATACTTGTAGTCCTAACCTCCCATGCCTGGGAGGCTGAGGCAGGAGGATCACTGAGTCTAGAAATCGGATTGTGTTACTGCACTCCAGGCTGGGCAACAGAGCTGGACTCTGTCTCAAAACAAAACAAGACCCAAAAAACCTGCATTTGTCAGGGCTAGTGTGATGTAGATATTGCTTTTTTTTTTTTTTTTTTTTTTTTTAAAGACAGAGTCTTGCTCTTGTTTCCCAGGCTGGAGAGCAATGGCATGATTTCGGCTCACTGCAACCTCCGCTTTCCAGGTTCAAGCGATTCTCCTGCCTCAGCCTCCCGGTTAGCTGGGATTACAGGTGCCCATCACCATGCCCAGCTAATTTTTGTATTTTTAGTAGACATGGAGTTTTACCATGTTGGCCAGGCTGGTCTCGAACTCCTGACCTCAGGAGGTCCGCCTGTCTCGGCTTCTCAAAGTGCTGGGATTACAGGCGTGAGCCACCATGCCTGGCCATATATTGCTAATTTTAATGGTCCATTCTTAGTTCTTCTCCTAACCTGTCAGCATCATTTGATAACACTTACCATGTTTATCTTCTTGTAATACTTTTAAAATTTGGCTTCCAGAATACTGAAGTGGTTCTTTAGTAAAGCAGATTTGCTCCTGAGAACCCTGCATTAGTGTCCCATTTCACTCAGGCTAAGAATCAAAGTACTTACAGTAGTACATGAGATCCTAAGTGATGTGGGCCACTTGTCACCACTCTGGCCTCGTTCACCCAGCGTTCTTTCCCACAGTGGCTCCCTGGCTCATCCCAGGCCCACCAAATATCTCCTGCCTAAATGCTTTGGCGTGGCAGATCCTCTGCCTCTCCATCAGATGTTCCCTTCCCACTCTCCTCACCACCTTCCAGCACCCCCCTGACATTGGTCAGTTTTTCAGTGGAGCCTGCCCTGCCCACCCTTTGTAATATTGCCACCTCCTCTTATCCCGCTCTATTATAGGTGTCCAGAAAATACTTGTTGAATAAATGAATATGGAATTACACAATTTAAGCGTAAAATTAAAAGAAAGCTTATTTATCTTTTTTTGGCTTTTTGTTTTCTTTCTTTCTTTCTTTCTTTCTTTCTTTCTTTCTTTCTTTCTTTTCTTTCTTTCTTTCTTTTTTTGAGACGGAGTCTTGCTCTGTCGCCCAGGCTGGAGTGCAGTGGCGCAATCTTGGCTCACTGCAAGCTCCGCCTCCCAGGTTCACGCCATTCTCCTGCCTCAGCCTCTCCGAGTAGCTGGGACTACAGGTGCCCGCCACCACGCCCGGCTAGTTTTTTGTATTTTTAGTAGAGACGGGGTTTCACCGTGTTAGCCAGGATGGTCTCGATCTCCTGACTTCGTGATCCGCCCGCCTCGGCCTCCCAAAGTGCTGGGATTACAAGTATGAGCCACCGTGCCTGGCCTGGCTTTTTGTTTTCAAGAAGGGTTTACCACTCTTGTTTTCCATCAACATTTTCTCTGACACCAATTAGGTGCCCTGTAGTTCCATTGGATTCTGAAGCTAACTACCTGAGTTAGCTCAGACCTCACAAGGTAAGGGCATAGTCCTTCAATTCTGACAGGAACTACCCAGAATTATTATTGAAAAAAGAACTTTATCTGAGGAATGAGTCCTTTTAAATTATAAGACCCAGAGAGACATTAAGATGCGTCAGCAGTCACATCCTACTCCCGCTTTGCACTGTGTGTTCACCTGTTGAAAGTGCTTGCTGTTGACACAAGTAGCTGTACATTAACCTAATAAAGCCGCACCAGACAGTGTAATCCACACCTGTAGCTTAAAGGTGTCTAGCCAGTCACTAATCAATGCTATTTCTGTAAATCAGTGAGAATTTTTAACAACTTTGTGTCAACCTACTCTCTGTCTCCCCACCCCCCTTTTTTGAAACCTTTAAATACAAACCTGCACATAACAAAGGCCAAATGGAGCTCATATCCAAGGTTACTTGGGTCTAAGTCTTTTCGGCAGCTGTCTTTGCTTTGGCTCAGGTAAACTCTTTAAATCATATTTTATGCTTCATCGTCTTCCTTTTGGGTTGACAGTACAGACCCCACAAATTAAAGTTAAGGTCCAAGTGCCAAAAGACAGCTAGTTGGAAATAGTCCTCAGTGCACCCGTACTTCTACCCAGCCAACCACAGATTCAAGGGTTCCCATGCCCCCGTGCTCCCTTAAGTTGGATAATTTGTTAGAATGATTCACAGCACTCCAGAAAACACTATAATTACAATCAGTTTTATTATAAAGGATACAGCTTGGTAAGGATACAGCCAGTGGAAAAGAAGCATATGGCAAAAAACAAAACTAGGGGCAATGCAGAGCTTCCCTGCCCTCTCTGGGCATGCCTCTCACCCAGCACGTTGAGGTGGCCATCAACCTGGGAGCTCGCCAAACCCTGTTGTTAATGGTTTTTATTTGGGATCTCGTTACATAGGCATGATTAAGGTCATTGATCATGTGATTGAGCTCAGTCTCCAGTACCTCTCCCTTTCCCTTTGGGGCTGAATGTTCCAACCTCTAATAAGTCGGTTGGTCCCTCTGTGACCAGCCCGCATCCTGAAGCAATAAAGGGGCCCACAATGAATCCCCTCGTTAGTGTAAACTCTGGTATGGTTTAAAGGAAGCTCCTTATGAATTACAAAAGACACTCCACTCAGGAAATTCCAAGAGTTTAGGAGATCAGTGCCAGGAAATAAGGGACAGAGACCAAATATATTTTTTATTAAAACACAACCACATGCTGATTGAAAGAATAAGGTCAGAAGTGCCAAGCTGTGCCTCCAAGTGCCATTGGTTTTTGTTTTCAAAGGTCGAGAAGGGGAAAAAGAAAATAGGATGAAGGTCAAGCTGTGGACCCTGCTGGAATGTCTCATAAATGGATATTTTTTATAGTACACTAAGTTGTCTGTTGGAATCTATCCATTATGTACCTGTATTGTTTATTTTGACTTAGGGGCTTAGTGTAAATTGCCAAATTTTTGTCATTATGGATATGAAATTTTATTATAGTAAACTCTAACACACATTTAATGGCAGAGGACCAAGATTATTTTAGGTCATTAAAAGATTATTAGGAAATAGTCATGCCTAAGAATCAATATATCTGTAAAAAACTAAAATTTGCTAGTAAAGATGCCATGTTAAGAAATGAAACCAGGCCCGGCGCCCTGGCTCACACCTGTAATCCCAGCTCTCAGGGAGGCAAGAGGTGGGAGGATAGCTTGAGCCCAGGAGTTTGAGACCTGCCTGGGCAATATAGGGAGACCTCGTTCTCCCGAAAAAGAAAAAAAAAAAAAGACAAAAAAAAAAAAAAAAAACAAAAAAAAAAAAAAAGAAATGAAACCAAATCCGTTTGTTTTGGATGCCATCTTAATTTGCTTTTATTAAGAAAATTACATTGGGCTGAGGCAGGCAAATTACTTGAGGTCAGGAGTTCGAGACCAGCCTGGCCAACATGGTGAAACCCTGTCTCTACTAAAAATACAAAAATTAGCCCGGCCTGGTGGTGGATGCCTGTAGTCCCAGCTACTAGGGAGGCTGAGGTGGGAGGATCACTTGAACCCAGGAGGCGGAGGTTGCAGTGAGCTGAGATAGCACCATTGCACTCCAGCCTGGGCAACGAAGCGAGACATTCTCTCTCTCAAAAAAAAAAAAAGAAAATTACATTGCTTAAATAATTCTAGCAGTAGAAATAAAATTTAGGTTTTTTTTTATTTCTGTGAAGGCATTTGATGTAAGACAATATACTTCTGGAATTATTCTAAGAAATAAAATTAGTGGGCTTTTCCTTTAGCTTAAGCCATAACTGGTACAAAAGTTATAAACAAGTAAATGTGTTACTGGCAAATTAAGGAAATGATTTTGTGTATTTTCTCTTAGCAGGAGTTAGGACATAGGGAGCAGCTAATAATAGCTTCTTACTCATGAAGAGCTTCCCCAGTAAGATTACCACTTGTTATTTACATATCTATGCAGAACTGTCATCTCTTATGAGTTTTGAGAAAGTTACCTTTATATTGTTTTATTCTAGCCTGTGACCATTAATTAAGGGGTCTTTAGAAAACATTACTGAAATTGTAAAGTACTTATGGCAGTGGAAGCTACAGTTAAATGCCTGCGTATATGGCTTCAAAGTTTACTAGGCAAAGTAATATTGAATATGAGAAGTCTAAAGACTACTATTCTTGGTATATTTTGCCTAAGTAGTAGATTGGAAACTTATTAAGTGCTGTCCCTTTAAGCAAATTTACTGACAAGCTGCTATGTATCAGCCATGGGGGGATTGGGAAGGATAGCAATGAATAAGTGGAAATGCCTGCCCTTCATGAACAAGAAGGTCATGGATGACGCTGGTCTTTTTCTACTTGTGACCTAGTTTACAGAGCATGAAGGGGATAATTAGCCACAGGACCTTAGTGTTTCGCTAGAACTGGTTATGTGTTGAACTCTCCTGATCTGTTTTAACAAAAATGATTGTACTATCAACTCTGACAGTTAACTGTCTGATTGAGCTTGGGAAAATTACTTAATTTCTGAGTCTGATGTTCCTTAACTATAACATAAGGATAATAATACCTCCCTTCCCTGAAGTGCTTTTGTGAATGTGCAGTGCCTGGTTCAATGCTTGGTATGTTGCTGATGTAATACAAATGTCACTGGTGTCATACGTGGTGTACATGATAGTAGCAGCTGATTTTGTTGTCTTCCCTTCTGAGCTCAGACATGGTCCTTAGGTTTTGATTTGGTAATCTTTTAAGGAATAAGCAGGCTGTATCATGATGCCTGATGTGAAACGCTGTATTTGAACTTCTCTGAGTGCTTTTATTCATAAGATATATTACTCTAAATTGCACATGAAATATTTTATTGTAAAGTGCTTATGGCAGTGGAAGCTACGGTTAAATGCCTGCGTATATGGCTTCAAAGTTTACTAGGGAAACCTTGGAGATCTTGGAGTATATAATTTCTTGGACATTTTAAAGATTTCTTTTTTTTTTTTTTTTTTTTAAGTAAGGGACTTTCTGGTGAGAGAAACACTAAATCTTTCAGCTGAGTAAACCTGACTTGCCGCTTGGGTGGTAGGTTCTGGTGGGTTCATGCCTTTCTTTGGCTTTGGATAGTCATCAGCTGCAGGGCACCAGATTCATGTGTGAGTCTTTTTTAGTTGGAAAGCAATACTTGATTGCTAATGATTGTGCTTTTTAAGTGATAGCTTTTTAGGTTAAGGATCAAAAATAATATTGAATATTTTTTGACTTCTGAATTGATTTTTATAACTCTTTAATGTAGAAATCACTTCAGTTGTTTTTCTTTTGATTATCTATTTTTCTAAGTCTTAAGCAAAGAGAACACTTTTGGGGGGTGTCTGTTTCTTTGAGAAGTCAGAGAACCTGAGAACTCAGTTCTCTCCTGACCAGCATGGTCCCTAAAGTTCTGTGTGTCCTCCTTGCAGCCCCCATCCTTTTGGCTACCTATAATTGGACCAGGATTGAAAAAGAGACTCTGGATCATTGAGGTTTTCCTGGGGATTTAGAATTGGGACGAAATGACAGCTGGTCTTTAAACAAATTTCTTGGACTGAAGTGATACAGGCTTGGAACATACCTGCAACCATTTTTAGTGTTGTTTATGGAGGAATAGGAAAAGGCTGGTCTATGGAGAGAAAATAGTGTAGATGGATAGAAAGAAACAAAGATGGAAGTCAAAGAGTATTGTCCAGTACTTGGTGAGGCCCAGCTATCTTTAGTACCATAACATCAGTGATCTTACAGTAAGTTGCCTTTTTTGCAGAAGTTTGCTCAAATTGGTTTCTCTTAATAACACGAAAGAACCTCAACTAAAGTAGCTTAAAACAAAAATAGATGAGTATGATTATCCACGTGCTAAACAATAAATTTAGCTCCTTTTCTTATACCATGCAAAAATGGATTATAGACCTAAATGTAAGAGCTAAGTTATATAAAACTTTTAAAAAAATATATAGCAATAAATCTTCATGACTCTGGATTAGGCAGGAGCTTCTTAGATATGACACAGAAAGTTCAAGATAGATAAATTGAACCTCATCAAAATTTAAAACCTTTGACTTGGTATAGTGGCTCATGCCTGTAATCTCAGCACTTTGGGAGGCCAAGGCAGGAGAATCACTTGAGGCCAGGAGTTTGAGACCAGCCTGAGCAACATAGTGAGACTCCATCTCTACAAAAGAAAAAAAAAGAAAGAAAAATTTTATCCAGGCATCGTGATGTGTCTTAGCACTGGCTACTCTGGAGGCTGAGGTGGGAGGATGGCTTGAGCCCAGGAATACAAGTACAAGGTTATAGTGAACTGTGATCACGCCACTTCACTCCAGCCTGGGCAGCAGAGTGGGAACCTGTCTCAAAAAAAAAAATTAAAAACTTTGCAAAATATGCCATCAAGAAAGTGGAAAAACATGGCCGGGCACAGTGGCTCAAGCCTCTAATCCCAGCACTTTGGGAGGCTGAGGTGGGTGGATCACTTTGAGGTCAGGAGTTCAAGACCAGCCTGGCCAACATGGTGAAACCCTGTCTCTACTAAAAAATACAAAAATTAGCTGGGCATGGTGGTGCACGCCTTTAAGCCCAGCTACTTGGGAGGCTGAGGCAGGAGAATTGGTTGCAGTGAGCTGAGATTGTGTCACTGCACTCCAGCCTGGGCAACAGAGTGAGACTCTGTCTCAAAAAAAAAAAAAAAAAAAAAAGAAAGTGGAAAAACCAGCCTACAAAATGGGAGAAAATATTCACACATCATATGTTTGTTAAGAGGGTGGTATCCTGAATATTAAAACAACAAAATACCAAAACTCTTACAATTCAATAAAAAAGACAACACAGTTTTTCAATGTGCAAATAATTTGGATAGGCTTTTTTCCCAGAGAGGATATACAATGGCCAAAAAGCACATGTAAAGATGCTCAGCATCATTAGCCATTAGGGAAATGCAGATCAAAACCACAGTGAGACATTACTGCACATCCACTAGGAGGGCTATAACTAAAAAGACAGATAATAACGAGTGTTGGCAAGGCTATAGAGAACATACATTGCTGCTGAGGATGCAAAATATAGCTGCTTTGGAAGAGTTTGGCCTTGCCTCACATTTTAAACATGGGACCCATCAGTTTCACCTCTAGGCATATACCCAAATGAAACAAATGTCCACACAGAAACTAGTACAGCAGTGTTCAAGGCATCATTATTCATAATGGCCCCAAAGTGGAAATAGCCCAAGTTACGTCAGCCAATAAATGAATAAACAAAATGTGATATATCTATAAATGGAATATTATTTAGCCACAAAAAGGAATAAAGTACTGATACATGCTGCAGTATGGATAAACCTTAAAAAACATGCTAATTGAAAGAAGCCAGACACAAAAGACCACATAGTGTATGATTTTATTTCTATGAAATGTCCAGGATAGACAAATTCATAGAGACAGAAAGTAGATTACTGGTTTTCAGGGACTGGAGAGAAGAGGAAACAGGAGTGATAGCTAATGGAGATAGGGTTTCTTTTTGGAAAGATGGAAGTGCTCTAAGACTAGATTGTGGTGATAATTATACCACTCTGGCTATACTAAAATGCATTGTGTACTGTAAATGGGTAAATTGTGTCATGTGAGTTATTTCTCAATAAAGCTGTTTTTAAAAGTAAATAGATAATGAAGTTAATATGTTATCCAATGATATGATACAGGCTTCAAAAATAATCATAACAGATTTCTATAGAGGTAACTTAGTTGTAACTTTAAAAAAATACACTTATTACCTAAATAAATACATTTTTCTTTTTTCATAATAGGTAAAAATTCTGAATATCATGTTGCTTTCATTTTAAGCTAATTTGAGTAAAATTTAATACTGATTGTGTATTTATCAGTATGAGTTACAGTAAAAGTTGAAACATACTTTTTTTCTTTTTTTTTTTTAAATTTT
>NW_026652297.1:47552279-47773610 GCF_009828535.3 Hylobates moloch
CGTCTGAAGCCTTCTTCTCTCAACTCATCAAAGTCATCCTCCATCCAGCTTTGTTCCGTTGCTGGTGAGGAACTGCGTTCCTTTGGAGGAGGAGAGGTGCTCTGTTTTTTAGAGTTTCCAGTTTTTTTGCTCTGTTTTTTCCCCATCTTTGTGGTTTTATCTACTTTTTGTCTTTGGTGATGGTGATGTACAGATGGGTTTTTGGTGTTGAAGTCCTTTCTGTTTGTTAGTTTTCCTTCTACCAGACAGGACCCTCAGCTGCAGGTCTGTTGGAGTTTACTAGAGGTCCACTCCAGACCCTGTTTGGCTGGGTGTCAGCAGCGGTGGCTGCAGAACAGCGGATTTTCGTGAGACCACAAATTCAGCTGTCTGATGGTTCCTCTGAAAGTTTTGTCTCACAGGAGTACCCGGTTGAATGAGGTGTCAGTCTGTCCCTACTGGGGGAGTGCCTCCCAGTTAGGCTGCTCAGGGGTGAGGGACCCACTTTAGGAGGCAGTCTGTCCGTTCTCAGATCTCCAGCTGCGTGCTGGGAGAACCATTACTCTCTTCAAAGCTCAAGCAGAAATGCAGAAATCACCTGTCTTCTGTGTCGCTGGGGCTGGGAGCTGGAGACCGGAGCTGTTCCTATTCGGCCATCTTCAACATACTTTTTTTCTTAACCTATCAGTCTCATTGTCATTCTGTTTTTTTTTTTTTTTTTTTTTTTTTTTTTGAGGTGAATAGAGACAGTTGTGGTGTTATGGAAAGATTTTTGGACTTAGCAATTGCTCAAGCAGAACAAACTTAGGTGTTCTGTGTGTGTCCTTAGATACGTAATTTAATTTTTAGAGGATCAATTTCAAAACCTGCAAAATGAGGCTCATGCTGGGTTTGAAAAGTTTTGTTCTCCCTCTCTCCGTCCCTTCCTTCCTTCCTTCTTTCCTTCCTTCCTTCCTTCCTTCCTTCCTTCCTTCCTTCCTTCCTTCTTCCTTCCTTCCTTCCTTCCTTCCTTCCTTCCTTCCTTCCTTCCTTCCTAGTGTTTATTAGAAATATGGGAAATTTTCCCATAGAAAATTTTTCTAGGAAAATATAAAGGATATTCAGATTCTATCCTCGTTTCAATGTGTTTGTCCACACCAGTGTTTTATCTTAAATTTTAAGTCTTTTGCAAACAGCAGTGGTGTTCAGATGTGTCCAAAGCCTAGTACTACATCTGAGAAAATAGATTCTCAGTATATATTATGTGAAGAAATCAGAATTTAGTGATGTTATGGGTGACCTTTGAAGTATTAGGTGATGGAGTTCATTGAAATATTAACTGAAAAAGTTATTTTAACTTTCTTTGTATATTTATCAGTTTAAATACTGTGTCATTGGCCAGGGGTGATGGCTCATGCCTGTAATCCCAGCACTTTGGGAGGCCGAGGTGGATGAATCACCTGAGGTCAGGAGTTCAAGACTGGCCTGGCCAACATGGTGAAACCCCGTCTCTACTAAAAATACAAAAATTAGCCGGGTGTGGTGGTGTGGGCCTAGAATCCTAGTTATTTGGGAGGCTGAGGTGGGAGAATCGCTTAAACCTGGAAGGTAGAGGTTGCAGTGAGCCGAGATCGCACCACTGCACTCCAGCTTGCCTGGGTGACGGAGCGAGACTCTTATCTCAAAAAACAAAAACAAAAACAAAAAACTGTGTCATTGATTATGTGTTAACAGTCAAGTTGACTTTTGGAAAATCTGCAGTTATGGTAGATTCTTGCCTGGTTTTTTGTTGTTGTTGTTTTTGTTGTTGTTGTTTTTTGTTTTTTTTTTTTTTTGAGACAGGGTCTCACTCTGTTGCCCAGGCTGGAGTGCAGTGGTGTAATCTCGGCTCACTGCAACCTCTGCCTCCCGGGTTCAAGGGATTCTCCCACCTCAGCCTCCTCAGTAGCTGGGATTACAGGCATGTCCCACCACACCCGGCTAATTTTTGTATTTCTAGTACAGACAAGGTTTCACCATGTTGGCCAGGTGTGGTCTTGAACTCCTGACCTCAAGTGATTTGCCCACCTCAGCCTCCCAAAGTGCTGGGATTACAGGGTGAGCCCCCATACCTGGCTAACTTGACTGTTACTAACGTGTAAAGTTATTTCGTGGCTGATATGTGTCAATTATATTTTTATGTTGCAGTTAAGTGATGATATGGGATGAGATTCAATTTTCTTTGTTTAGCTTGATAGCTACATGATCTTAATATGTAAGCTTTTTCTTATTTTGCAGAGATCCTGCATATTTTGATGAAAATTGGCTAAACAGAATCAAAACTGAAGTAGGAGATAATTGGAGGCTAAAGGTATTTTATTTTTCCATCTGTTAAATCTTTAAATATTTGTATGTGTATAATATCGGTTGATTTTTTTTTCTCTGATGTGTCCAGTGAGCTTTCGAAGCTTAGGTAGCCTGTAATGAAATAATGTAGAATTGAAGATTGAACTCACCTGGAGTTGTGGACCTAGGCATAACATAATATGAGTCAGTGATGCATAGCAATTAAGGGCATGGAGCCAGTGTGCCTGTGTCCACATCATAGCTTTGCCATTTACTGTCTATGGGGAAGTGTTGTGACCTTCCTTTGCCGTGGTTTCCCCATTTGTAAAATGAGGATTAATATAGCTTCTACCTCACAGAAATGAGTTACTATTATGCCAAGTACTTAGAATAGTGCACGTGGTAGTTATAATGAGATAACATTGATCATTATTAACTGTATCATAAACACTCAGAGAATGAAACATTTTCATTTCCTTCCTAGTAACTTTTAAGTATTTTACAAGTTTCTTTAACCAAAACTTACAATAAGAAAAAAAGTTTACATTGCAACCAATTTCCCACCTAAATGTGTGTGTGTATATAGCTGAACAGGTTTTTACCCTTACGTTAGGCAGTGATGTTTTCATTTTATTTTTAAAAATGTTTGTGTAATCCACTAAATTATTTTTTTAACTTTATATTTTGTTTTTTGTTTTTTGTTTTTTTGTTTTGTTTTGTTTTTTTTTTGTGTTTTGTGTTTGTGGCCTCTTGGTGTGCCGGGGGGGAATGTAGTGGTTCAATCTTGGCTCACTGCAACCTTTGCCTCCCTGGTTCAAGTGATTCTCCTGCCTCAGCCTCCCAAGGAGGTAGGATTACAGGCATCTGCCACCACACCCAGCTAATTTTTGCATTTTTGTAGAGACGGGGTTTCACCCTGTTGACCAGGCTGGTATCAAACTCCTGATCTCAGGTGATCCGCCCGCCTTGGCCTCCCAAAGTGCTGGAATTACAAGCATCAGCCACCAAGCCCGGCCTATATTTTGAAATAATTATAGATTCACAAGGAGTTGCAAAAAACGTGTACTAAGAGGTTATGTGTACCTTTTACCCAGTTTCTCCAGTGGTAACATCTTGCATAACTATAATACAATATCAAAACTAGGGAACTTGCATTGGTACAGTCCATATTTTATTCAAATTTCACCAAGGTTACTTGTACTCTGTGTTAGTGTGTGCAGTTCAGTGTAGCTCTGTCTCATGTGTAGCTTTGTGTAACTACCACCACAGTGAAGACCCAGAACTATTCTGTCACCACACAGCTTCCTGTGCTGCTTCTATAACCACATCCACACCACCCCTAATCCTGTGCAACCCCTAATTTGTTCTCCATCTCTGTGATTTTGTTAACATTAAATTGATTGTTATGACCCAGTAGTTGTCATTTCTGGCAGTGTGGAGAAACCTGCGACAATTTCTTTTTGATACAGACTGGTGAAGACTCAGACATACAAATGATTTAAGCATGCGAGGCCCCTGAACTTAAGACATGTTCAGCTTGAGTTGTCTTTGTATTTTCCCGAAGAAACATGTTTGATAAGAAAAGTATTTATTTGTTGCTTAAGTATTGGGTTTGCCAAAATCTAATTCCTTCTTTTTACTAAGCTAGTGAATGAAAACTGTTTAATGGCACTGTTTTTTGTTTTTTGTTTTTTTTTTTTTTTGGTTTGTTTTTTGAGACAGAGTCTCACCTTGTCACCCAGGCTGTAGTGCAGTGGTGCAATCTCGGCTCGCTGCAACCTCCACCTCCCGAGTTCAAAAGATTTTCCTGCCTCAGTCTCCCGAGTAGCTGGGACTACAGGCGCACGCCATGATGCCCGGCTAATTTTTGTATTTTTTAGTAGAGACAGGGTTTCGTCATGTTGGCTAGGCTGGTCTTGAACTCCTAACCTCAGGTGATCTGCCAGCCTTGGCCTCCGAAAGTGCTGGGATTACAGGTGTGAGCCATTGCGCCCGACCGGCCCTGTTTTAATTTCTAAATAGTCTTTCAAGGACAAGCTATTTATTTATTTTTATTTACTTTTTTTTTTGAGACAGGGTCTCACTCTGTCACCTAGGATAGAGTACAGTGGCACAGTCTCAGCTCACTGCAACCTCCACCTCCTGAGCTCAACCAATCCTCCTACCTCAGCCTTTCAAATAGCTGGGACTACAGGCGCATGCCAACACACCAGGCTGTTTTAAATTTTTATAGGGATGAGGTCTTGCTATATGCTCAGTCTGGTCTCGAACTCCTGGGCTCAAGCCATCCTCCTGCTTCAACCTGGCAGGCCAGGTGCAGTGGCTCAAGCCTGTAATCCCAGCACTTTGGGAGGTCAAGGTGGGTGGATCACTTGCGGTCAGGAGTTTGAGACCAGCCTAGCCAACATGGTGAATCCCCATTTCTAGTAAAAATACAAAAATTAGGCCTGGCATGGTGGGTCACGCCTGTAATCCCAGCACTTTGGGAGGGCGAGGTGGGTGGATCACAGGTCAAGAGATCGAAACTATCCTGGCCAACGTGGTGAAACCCCGTTGTACTAAAAATACAAAAATTAGCTGGACATGGTGTTGCGAGCCTATAGTCCCAGCTACTTGGGAAGCTGAGGCAAGAGAATCACTTGAACCTGGGAGGCGGAGGTTGCAGTGAGCCGAGATGGCGCCACTGCACTCCAGTCTGGCGACAGAGCGAGACTCTGTCTCAGAAAAAAAAAAATTAGTCAGGTGTGGTGGCGGGCACCTATAATTCCAGCTACCTGGGAGGCTGAGGCATGAGAATTACTTGAACCCAGGAGGCAGAGGTTACAGTGAGCTGAGATTGTGCCACTGTACTCTGTCGCCTGGGTGACAGAGCAAGACTCAGTCTCAAAAAAAAAAAAAAAAGATTATTTTTTAATGTTACGGCATGTTTAAAACAATTTATGATGTTTAAAATAATGCTACTAATCATTTTGTGTCTGCTTACTGGCTTGATCAGAGGGAGTTGTATATCTCCTCCCAGCAGGCACATAGATAGATACACATAACCACATATACTGTCTCCAGTGTCATGAGTAGGGCAGTGGTAGTATATGGAGACGGGTAGAAAAGTTTATCATAGTCTTAATATTCAGGACTGAACTTCTTATTCTCTATATTTTATGCTATACTTCAGTTTTATGATGCAATTGATTAAAGGCAAGATATACAACCGGCCACAGTGGCTCACGCCTGTAATCCCAACACTTTGGGAGGCCAAGGTGGGCGAATCACCTGAGGTCAGAAGTTCGAGACCAGCCTGGCCAACATGGTGAAACCCCGTCTCTACTAAAAATACAAAAATTAGCTGGGTGTGGTGGCAGGCACCTGTGATCCCAGCTACTCAGAAGGCTGAGGCAGGAGAGTTGCTTGAACCTGGGAGGCAGAGGTTGCAGTGAGCCAGGATCGCGCCATTGCACTCCAGCCTGCCTGGGCAACAGAGGGAGACTCTGTCTCAAAAATATAAATACATAAATGAAGATAAGATACAGCTTTTTGTGATGTGACTTAAAAAACTACCATTTTAAATGAATGGTAGTTGATTTTCAAGGCATTCTAATTTCAAATATTAAAAATATGGGAAAACGAACATCCTAGAATGAAAGAAATAAAGCATATTATATGCATTTTCCATATCTACAAATTTTTCTAGACGTTTAAGCATGTTTATTTTATGAGACCTGTAAAGATAAATAAGCAAGTTTTCAGTTTATTTTCTTCCTTACAAATAAATACGCCTTTAATTAAGTACTGGATCACATTGCTGTGATTCAGGCTCTTATTTGAAAGCCTCAGTCCCTATTAGCTTCTTTTCTAGGATGTCTCAACTACAGACACCACCCAGGGACAGCTAGATCAATAAAATAATCAACTATATCACATGCCCATTTAACCTAACAAAACTGTATGAGTTGGGTCAAACAAAAAGAAAAAATTATAGTTTACAATAAATAGGGCAGGTGATTCTGCCCATTCTTTACAATAAATAGGGCAGGTGATTCTGCCCATTCTTCACCTAACATTATGGCTCATAAATATTTACTTTGATGTTCAACTGAAGAAACAGTAGTTTTTTTTTTCTGGTAGGGGAAGAATTTAAAGATATACTTCATGGGTTATTTTAAAGAGATTTTACTATAATTTTTGCTTAATACTCTCTTTAGAACTTAATTTCTATGTAGATGCAGTTTGACTTTTCTAGGGAGAATAGCTCTGAACTCAAGTCTTCATTAAGGATGGCATATTTTTACTTTACCCACAGAAAACCTAAATAATTTAATCTTATTGTTAAGTCTCATTCAGTTACCCTCCAGTTGTTTTCAGTGTGGTCATAACATTGAAAATTCTACATAATTGGAGACATCATTTGTTTTATAAATCTCTTGGATTATATAATAGTACTTTTTGATGATGATGGTAATTCAATATGCCTTTGAATTTTATTTGTTAATATTTACTTTATGATTAACTGCAGTGATTGTTTGGCTCAGAAATTTTTTATGTTAAATTATGTTTTGATGTGTCTTGCCTTTTACCCAGTTGTTTTCTCTTTCTTTAAACAGATAAGCAATTTAAAGAAAATTTTAAAAGGAATCTTGGATTATAATCATGAGGTAAAGACTTTTTTCTCATTCTGCTTAGAAGTATTACTATAGGATAGTTTAATTTTATAATAGTTTCAAGTTAAGGAAAAATTGCTTTCAAAATTAATAATCAGTTTGTCCTTCATTTTATAGTTTCTATAATAGGATGATGGTTCAACCAACCATCTGTCAGTCAGTTAATAGATGGATGATCCTTTTCACTGTATTATGGGTAGTTTGTAGATGATTACTAATTAATGTCACATTTTACTTTATGTCATCTATTAATTCTGTCTTTTTTTTCCTTTACTTGTGAAGATAGTTTTAGAGTTCATGCACCGTTGCCTACTCTCATTTTATTCCTTGGCAAACCCCCCCACCCCTAGATGAATTCAGTTTGTCCTCTGAGTCTGCATCAGAACAGTCAGACATTGCTGGGGAAGAAATCAGGCAGTGGAAATAACTAGTTTTAGTTTAAATTTTATGATCAAAGATGCCAAATGGACACAACACCATACCCTAGTTATTTCCCTACTGTGTTTTCCTACAAGCTTACCTGCATTTAGTACCCATGTTTATACCCGTAGCACTGATCTTCCCCATCTCAGTAAGTGACCCTACCATTCACCCTGTTACTCAAGCCCAGAACCTAGAAAGCCTCCTACAGTCCTTCTTTCTTCCAGTATCATCTGCAAGACCCATTAGTCAAACCTTCAAAATAGAGCTTTCTCCATCTGTGTGGCCACCAACTATGCCAAGCCATCATTCACTCTTGCTTAGATTACTAAAGTAGTCTTGCTGGTGACCCTGATTTCACTGTTGCATTATTTTTAAAAATTTAAAGGTGATCACATCAGTCTCCTCCTTAAAGTCCTCTGTGGTTTCCCCTTGCATTGAGAATCACATCCACATTCTTACCATGAACGACTTCCTAACTACTTTTCCCACACCTAAGGCACTGGAGCCACATCCTCTGCTTCTGTGCCTGAAATCTGCTAAGTCCTTTTCTTCCTTAGTCTTTGCCCCACTGTTGTTGCTGTGTGCAGCCTTCTTCCCTCAGCTCCTGGCATTTCTTGCTCTTGCTTATTTGAACTTTCTGTTACCTCCTTACAGAGACTTTCTCTGAACATGTGCTGTCTCAGCCAGGGCCACATTCACCCCTCAGCCCCATTATTCAGTCACATCACCCTGTTTATTCCCTTTAATCCTGGCCATATCAGCAGTCTCCTTATTTGTTGGTTTATTTGGTTGTCTCACCCCATTATATTCTTCTCTTCTCTCTCTCTCTTTTTTTTTTTTTTTTTGAGATGGAGTCTCGCTCTGTCACCCAGTCTGTAGTGCAGTGGCGCAATCTCAGCTCACTGCAAGCTCTGCCTCCCGGGTTCATGCCATTCTCCTGCCTCAGCCTCCCAAGTAGCTGGGACTACAGGCACCCGCCACTACACCTGGCTAATTTTTTTGTATTTTTAGTAGAGATGGGGTTTCACCGTGTTAGCCAGGATGGTCTCGATCACCTGACCTCGTGATCCGCCCGCCTCGGCCTCCCAGAGTGCTGGGATTACAGGCGTGAGCCACCGCGCCTTCCCTTCCCTTCCCTCTTCCCGTCCCATCCTTTCCTTTTTGACAGATTCTCGCTGTGTCACCCAGGGTAGAGTGCAGTAGCGCGACCTCGGCTCACTGCAACCTCTGCCTCCTGGGTTCATGCTATTCTCCTGTCTCAGCTTCCCGAGAAGCTGGGACTACAGGCACGTACCACCACGCCCAGCTAATTTTTGTATTTTTGGTAGAGACAGAGTTTCACCATATTGGCCAGGCTGGCCTCAGACTCCTGACCTTGTGATCCACTAACCTCGGCCTCCCAAAGTGCCTGAGCCACTGTGCCTGGCCACCCCATTATATTCTTAGAGCCATGAAATGAGGTTGGAGCCAGACCTCATGTAGTCATTGGTACATCCCAGCCCTCAGGACAGTGCTATTACACTGCAGGCACTCAGGGTTTCCTAATCATGTCAAAAAAATATTAATTTCCAAGAAAAACATGATATTTAAGATACATGTAAGTGCGAACATAGGGTTGGTATTAGACACGTTGACAAAAGTGTTTTTTTTCCTTTGACGAGAAGTGCTTATATTTACTAGATCTTTTTTTTTTTTTTTTTTTTTTTCTTGAGACAGAGTCTTGCTCTGCTGCCCAGGCTGGAGTGCAGTGGCGCAATCTCGGCTCACTGCAAGCTCCGCCTCCCGGGTTCATGCCATTCTCCTGCCTCAGCCTCTCCGAGTAGCTGGGACTACAGGTGCCCGCCACCACGCCCGGCTAATTTTTTGTATTTTTAGTAGAGACGGGGTTTCACCGTGGTCTCGATCTCCTGACCTCATGATCCGCCCGCCTCGGCCTCCCAAAGTGCTGGGATTACAAGCGTGAGCCACCGTGCCTGGCCATATTTACTAGATCTTTTGGGCTTAGAAGAGGTGATTGGTTTTGTTCTGAGCATCATGCCTATTATATGAAAAAAGGTAGTTTTTAATAAAGTATTGTAGTAAAAAAGAATAGAAAATGTATGGCATTGAAGATAGTGATGCTGTTTCAGGAGTGTCCTCCTGAGCCAGGTCTCTCACTCAGTGGAAGCCACCCAGAGGAAATCTGAGCCATTATCCTCATCTCATACATGAGAAGCCGAGGCTCATGTGCACCTCTTTCTCTGCCTTTCTTGTAATTTTTCTTTTTTTTCTCCCCCTCACCCAGCCCCCTGACATTTTTGGGTCCTAGGCCTACTGGTGTTACCTGTAGCCCCACATAGCATCCCCTAGCCTGAGTGTGCCTGAGAGGAAGAAGAAATCCAGTCTCTGAAAATGGTGTGGTCTGAAAATGGTGTGGTGTCTTTGGAACTTATACCCTTTTAGAAACCTAATTATATTCATTACTACATGATTAGGAGAACGAGTTGGAACATGAGTAAAACTAAAATCAGTATGTGTAGTTGGAGTTTGCTTAATTTGAGCCTACACTGCCATTTAGTGAGCCCATACCTATAAGATTCGGTATGAGCTTCCCCATTTATTCTCATAGCCCAAAGTTCTTTTCCTTCTTACTGCCTACTGTGATTTGTATTATATATTTCTTTGTGCATTTAGTAATTCATTTTATGTGTTCTACTTCATAAACTAGATGAAGGTGCTTACCTATGTATTTAAACGTTTTGCAAATGCATACTTCTTTGACACCATAGTTCTATTTCTAGAAATTGGTCTTTAAGAACTACATTAGGTTATCCACCTCATTATTTCATAGTAGGCAAAAATTGAATATAACCCAATGTCTAACAATAAGAAAATTATGAAACATGTTGTAGGACAAATGCCATTCAGCCATGAAAATACATATTTATAAATATTCTTTAATAATATAAAAGTGTGAGATTGTATATGCCATATGATACCAGTTTTACATGAATATACATAAATATGTTTATAAAAATGTGTATGCAGGTCCACAATTTCAGATCCCAATCCTTTAGGCCAGATTTATTTTGGAATTCAGAGTTTTTCAGATTTTTAGAAAGGTAACATGATGCATACACCACGTATTGTGTAAATACCTCAGTGGGGCCTGGGGTTACACCATTATTCCATTATATTAACATTTCTGCAGCAAAACGTAACGTTATTCACTCTAGGATAAACAAAAAGAATAAATTAATGGTTCTGTCATTACCTTTCACCCTCCTCCTGGGAATTCCTTTGTCTTTCTCCTATCTTATTTTGTTTGCTGAATTCTGTGTATTTCTCTTTCTTGGTTTACTTTCATGTTTTGGTAGAGCCCATTTTCCAGTGGCATCTTCAGAAAAATACATGATAGATACTTATTTTAAGCTCCACAAATCTGAAAATAGTCTTAGTTCTCTTTACACTGTGGTTGAGTTGAATATGGAATTCCAGGTTGGAAGTCATGCCTCTGTATTTTGAAATCATTGCTCCATGCCCTCTGGCTTCCAGTGCTGCTGCTAACATCTCTCATGTGGACTCCCACTCCCTGTTGGTAACTTGTTCACTTTCTGGAACCTTTTAGGTCCTTTTTATCTCCATTTTCATGCTGCTGTGCTTTGGTATGAGAAGGAGTTTTTTCGTTGTTGTTTTCTTTTGTTTTATTGCGCTTGGCACTTAGCACACCCTTAAAATCTGAATGCCTACTAGCTTTAGTTTTAGGAAATTTTCTTCTTATTATTATTTATTTTATCTCATTTATTTTATTACTTTATTTTTCTTTACTTTATCCTCTTTCTGAACTATTTAGCTGTTGAACCTCCTGGGTTAATCCTTTAATTATCTAGCCCTTTCTCTTGTTTTCTCTCTCGTGTTTTTGCTGTACTGACTGAGATGATTATACACCTTCTTCTAGCTTGCCTGTTGAATTTTTCATTTCTGCTGTCACATTTGTAATTTGCAAGACTGCTTTTTGTTTTCTGAATGTAACTTTTATATCCTGTTCTTGCTTATGAATATAATAGTTTCTCTTATCTCTATGAGAATGTTAATCATAGATTTTTTTTACTTTCATATGTTTTTTTAATTATTATACTTTAAGTTCTGAGATACATGTGCAGAACATGCAGGTTTATTACATAGCTATACACGTGCCATGGTGGTTTGCTGCACCCATCAACCCATCATCTATATTAGGTATTTCTCCTAATGCTATCCCTCCCCTAGCCCCCCAGCCCCTCAACAGGCTCCAGTGGATGATGTTCCCTCCCTGTGTTCATGTGTTCTCACTGTTCATTTCCCACCCATGAGTGAGAACATGCGATGTTTGGTTTTCTGTCCTTGTGATAGTTTGCTCAGAATGATGGTTTCTGAGCTTCATTCCATGTCCCTGCAAAGGACATGAACTCATCCTTTTTTATGGCTGCATGGTATTCCATGGTGTATATGTGCCACATTTTCTTTATCCAGTCTATCATTGATGGGCATTTGGGTTGGTTCCAAGTCTTTGCTATTGTGAATAGTGCTGCAATAAATGTGTGCATGTCTTTATAGTAGGTTGATTTATAATCCTTTGGGTATATACCCAGTAATGGGATTGCTGGGTCAAATGGTATTTCTGGTTCTAGATCCTTGAGGAATCGCCACACTGTCTTCCACAATGGTTGAACTAATTTACACTCCCACCAACCTTGTAAAAGTATTCCTATTTCTCCATATCCTCTCCAACATCTATTGTTTCCTTACTTTTTAATGATCGCCATTCTAACTGGTGTGAGATGGTATCTCATTGTGGTTTTGATTTGCATTTCTCTAATGACCAATGATGGTGAGCTTTTTTTCATGTTTATTGGCCATATAAATGTCTTCTTTTGATAAGTGTCTGTTCATAACCTTCGCCCACTTTTTGATGGGGTTGTTTGATTTCTTCTTGTGCATTTCTTTAAGTTCCTTATAGATTCTGGATATTAGCCCTTTGTCAGATGGGTAGATTGCAAAAATTTTCTCCCATTCTGTAGGTTGCCTTTTCACTCTGATGATAGTTTCTTTTGCTGTGCAGAAGCTCTTTAGTTTACTTAGATCCCATTTGTCAATTTTGGCTTTTGTTGCAGTTGCTTTTGGTGTTTTAGTCATGAAGTCTTTGCCCACGCCTATGTCCTGAATGGTGTTGCCTAGGTTTTCTTCTAGGGTTTTTATGGTTTTAGGTCTTACATTTAAGTCTTTAATCCATCTTGAGTTAATTTTTGTATAAGGTGTAAGGAAGGGGTCCAGTTTCAGTTTTCTGCATATGGCTAGCCAGTTTTTCCAGCACTATTTATTAAATAGGGAATCCTTTTCCCATTGCTTGTTTTTGTCAGGTTTGTCAAAGATCAGATGGTTGTAGATGTGTGGCATTATTTCTGAGGCCTCTGTTCTGTTCCATTGGTCTGTGTATCTGCTTTGGTACCAGTACCATGCTGTTTCGGTTACTGTAGTCTTGTAGTATAGTTTGAAGTCAGATATTGTGATGCCTCCAGCTTTGTTCTTTTTGCTTAGGATTGTCTTGGCTATACTGGCTCTTTTTTGGTTCCATATGAAATTTAAAGTAGTTTTTTCTAATTCTTTGAAGAAAGTCAGTGGTAGCTGTATGGGGATACCATTGAATCTATAAATTGCTTTGGGCAGGATGGCCATTTTCACGATATTGGTTCTTGCTATCCATGAGCATGGAATATTTGTTCATTTGTTTGTGTCCTCTCTTATTTCCTTGAGCAGTGGTTTGTAGTTCTCCTTGAAAAGGTCCTTCACATCCCTTGTAAGTTGTGTATTCCTAGGTATTTTATTCTCTTAGTAGCAATTGCGAATGGGAGTTGACTTATAATTTGGCTGTTTGTCTGTTATTGGTGTATAGGAATGCTTGTGATTTTTGCACATTGATTTTGTATCTTGAGACTTTGCTGAAGTTGCTTATCAGCTTAAGGAGATTTTGGGCTGAGACGATGGGGTTTTCTAAATGTACAATCATGTCATCTGCAAACAGAGACAGGTTGGCTTCTTCTCTTCCTATTTGAATATCCTTTATTTCTTTCTCTTGCCTGATTGCCCTGGCCAGAACTTCCAATACTGTGTTGAATAGGAGTGGTGAGAGAGGACATCCTTGTCTTGTGCCAGTTTTCAAAGGGAATGCTTCCAGCTTTTGCCCATTCAGTATGATATTGGCTGTGGGTTTGTCATAAACAGCTGTTACTATTTTGAGATACATTCCATCAATACCTAGTTTATTGAGAGTTTTTAGCATGAAGGGGTGTTGAATTTTATCGAAGGCCTTTTCTGCATCTATTGAGATAATCCTATGGTTTTTGTCATTGATTCTGTTTATGTGATGTATTACGTTTACTGATTTGAGTATGTTGAACCAGCCTTACATCCCAGGGATGAAGCCAACTTGATGGTGGTGGATAAGCTTTTTGATGTGCTGCTGGATTCAGTTTGTCAGTATTTTATTGAGGATTTTTGCATCGATGTTCATCAGAGATATTGGCCTGAAATTTTCTTTTTTTGTTGTGTCTCTGTCAGGTTTTGGTGTCAGGATGATACTGGCCTCGTAAAATGAGTTAGGGAGGAGTACCTCTTTTTCTGTTGTTTGGAATAGTTTCAGAAGGAATGGTACCGGCTCCTCTTTGTACCTCTGGTAGAATTCAGCTGTGAATCCATCTCCTGGGCTTTTTTTGGTTGGTAAGGTATTACTGCCTTAATTTCAGAACTTGTTATTGGTGTATTCAGGGATTTGACTTCTTTTCTGGTTTAGTCTTGGGAGGATGTATGTATCTAGGAATTTATCCATTTCTTCTAGATTTTCTAGTTTATTTGCGTAGAGGTGTTTACAGTATTCTCTGATGGTAGTTTGTATTTCTGTGGGATCAGTGGTGATATCCTATTTATCATTTTTTATTGTGTCTATTTGATTCTTCTCTCTTTTCTTCTTATTAGTCTGGCTAGTGGTCTATTTTGTTAATCTTTTAAAAAAACCCAGCTCCTGGATTCATTGATTTTTTTTTTTTTAAGGGTTTTTTGTGTCTCTGTCTCTTTCAGTTCTGCTCTGATCTTAGTTATTTCTTGTCTTCTGCTAGCTTTTGAATTTGTTTGCTCTTGCTTCTCTAGTTCTTTTTATTGTGATGTTAGGGTGTCGATTTCAGATCTTTCCTGCTTTCTCATATGGGCATTTAGTGCTATAAATTTCCCTCTAAACACTGCTTTAGCTATGTCCCAGAGATTCTGGTACATTGTGTCTTTGTTCTCATTTGTTTCAAAGAACTTACTTATTTCTGCCTGAATTTCGTTACGTACCCAGTAGTCATTCAGGAGCAGGTTGTTCAGTTTCCATGTAGTTGTGCGGTTTTGAATGAGTTTCTTAATCCTCAGTTCTAATCTGATTGCACTGTGGTCTGAGAAACTGTTATGATTTCTGTTCTTTTGCATTTACTGAGGAGTGTTTTACTTCCAATTATGTGGTCAATTTTAGAATAAGTGCGATGTGGTGCTGAGAAGAATGTATATTCTGTTGATACGGGATGGAGAGTTCTGTAGATGTCTATTAGGTCTGCTTGGTCCAGAGCTGAGTTCAAGTCCTGAATATCCTTGTTAATTTTTTGTCTCGTTGATCTAATATTGACAGTGGGGTGTTAAAGTCTCCCACTATTGTTGTGTGGGAGTCTAAGTCTCTTTGTAGATCTCTAAGGACTTGCTTCATGAATCTGGGTGCTCCTGTATTGGGTGCATATATATTTAGGATAGCTAGCTCTTCTTGTTGAATTGATCCCTTTACCATTATGTAATGGCATTCTTTGTCTCTTTTGATCTTTGGTGGTTTAAAGTCTGTTTTATCAGAGACTAGTATTGCAACCCCTGCTTTTTTTTGTTTGTTTTTTTTGCTTTCCATTTGCTTAGTAAATCTTCCTGCATCCCTTTATTTTGAGCCTATGTGTGTCTTTGCATGTGAGGTGAGTTTCCTGAATACAGCACATTGATGGGTCTTGACTCTTCATCCAATTTGCTAGTCTGTGCCTTTAAATTGGGGCATTTAGCCCATTTACATTTAAGGTTAATATTGTTACGTGTGAATTTGATCCTATCATTATGATGCTAGTGGTTATTTTGCCTATTAGTTGATGCAGTTTCTTCATAGTGTTGATGGTCTTTACAATTTGGTATGTTTTTGCAGCGGCTGGTACCAGTTTTTCCTTGCCGTATTTAGTGCTTCCTTCAGGAGCTCTTGTAAGGCAGGCCTGGTGGTGACAAAATCTCTCAGCATTTGCTTGTCTGTAAAGGATTTTATTTCTCCTTCGCTTATGAAGCTTAGTTTGGCTGGGTATGAAATTCTGGGTTGAAAATGCTTTTCTTTAGGAATGTTGAATATTGGCCCCCACTCTCTTCTAGCTTGTCAGGTTTCTGAAGAGAGATCTGCTGCTAGTCTGACGGGCTTCCCTTTATGGGCAACCCGACCTTTCTCTCTGGATGCCCTTAATATTTTTTTCTTCATTTCAACCTTGGTGAATCTGACGATTATGTGTCTTGGGGTTGCTCTTCTTGAGGAATATCTTTGTGGTGTTCTCTGGATTTCCTGAATTTGAACATTGGCCTGTTTTGCTAGGTTGGGGAAATTTTCCTAGATAATACCCTGCAGAGCATTTTCCAACTTGGTTCCATTCTCCCTGTCAGTTTCAGGTACGCCAATCAAACATAGGTTTGGTCTTTTCATTTTGTTTATTTTATTTATTTATGTATTTATTTACTTATTTTTGAGACGGAGTCTCGCTCTGTCACCCAGGCCGGAGTGAGTGCAGTGGCACGATCTCGGCTCACTGGCAACCTCCGCCTCCCAGGTTCAAGCAATTCTCCTGTCTTGGCCTCCCAAGTAGCTGGGACCACAGTCGCCTGCCACCACACCCAACTCATTTTTGTATTTTTAGTAGAGATGAGATTTTACCATATTGGTCAGGCTGGTCTCAAACTTCTGACCTCAGGTGATCCGCCTGCTTCGGCCTCCCGAAGTGCTGGGATTAAAGGCGTGAGCTGGCTGGGCACGGTGGCTCACACCTGTAATCCCAGCACTTTGGGAGGCTGAGGCAGGCAGATCATGAGGTCAGGATATCTAGATCATCCTGGCTAACACGGTGAAACCCCATCTCTACTAAAAATACATAAAGAAATTAGGTGGGTGTGATGGTGGGCGCTTGTAGTCCCAGCTACTCGGGAGGCTGAGGCACGAGAATGGTGTGAACCTGGGAGGCAGAGGTTGCAGTGAGCCAAGATCGCGCCACTGCACTCCAGCCTGGGCGACAGAGGGAGACTCTGTCTCAAAAAAAAAAAAAAAAAAAAAAAAAGGCATGAGCCACTGTGTCTGGCCAGTATTTTCTTTTATATCCTTCCAGGAATTGATTTTCCTATTCAAGGAGAAAAATTTAATTTTATCTGGTTGGTGGTATATTTCTATTCATTTAATTCAATTTGTTTTCCTTATTATTTAGAATAAAACTCACATCTTTGACATAACTTATGAGGACCTAAGTGACATGCCTCCCCCATCCTGACCCCTGGACCTTGTCTTCCACTCCTTCCCCAGCCACACTGACCCTGCTGTTCTTGGAGTTTATCAAGTGCACCCCTCCCTCACGACTTTGCCCATGGTAACCTCTGTGTTGTATCTCCCCACCTATGACTGTATGGTCTACCTCTTCATTCCAGGATTCTGCTCAGTTTTTAACTTAGCGTAGAGGGCTTCTTTGACCATCCATCTAAAATACCAATCCCTTGGCCAAGTACGGTGGCTCACACCTGTAATCTCAGCACTTTCGGAGGCCAGGCAGTTGGATTACTTGAGGTCAGGAGTTTGAGACCAGCCTGACCAACATGGGGAAATCCTGTCTCTACTAAAAATACAAAATTAGCTGGGTGTGGTGGCACATGGCTGTAATCCCAGCTACTTGAGAGGCTGAGGCAGGAGAATCGCTTGAACTTGGGAGTTTGCAGTGAGCCGAGATCATGCCATTGCACTCCAACCTGGGCAACAAGAGCGAAACTCCATCTCAAAAAAATAAAAAGTAAAATACCAGTCCCGCTCCTCCAAAACCCACATTACTTTTTCATTGTAGAATAAACGTACATTCAGAAAAGCATACCATATGTATATGTACATTTTAAAGGTAATTGTGAAGTGAACAACCATAGGTTGGTTGAATGTCACCAGCACCTACCAGGGCTTGTGTTTACCTTCTTGATCACAACCTCTTTCCTCACCTCCTATCCAGGGAAAACCATGATTCCCAGCTTTTTAAATAATTATTTTCTTGTTTGTGTTGATAGTTTTACCACCTGTATGTACATCTAGTTATAGGATGTTTAAAATTTTATTTTCTTTCATTTGCTTCATTATTTGCTTTTTTCTGAGTTTGCTTTCATTGTTTTTGCCTATTTTTAATGTTGGAGACTTCTCAAATGTTTTAATGGTCCTTGGTTGTTTGTTGACATTTAAAAGTAAACCACTATCAAAAGCTGATTGGAATCTGAGTTGGGGGTGCTTTTTGAGTGGTACATTTCACTGTAGGATTGTCAGGCAGAGACCTGCCCATTTGTCTGCATATGAATCATTGCATGTGGGAACAGTCAATTTCCGTGTAAAGAAATCCTTCATGCTCCTTCCTGATGTAGGTATTTTGCTGCCAGTGTTTTGGGAATCAAATGGAGTGAAGGTGGCTAGTGAGAATCGTACTGTTGGGGACATGAATTTATATTTAATCTCAGCTCTTTCTGGTGCCCCCTAGTTCATAATCTTTTTAGTTCTGCTTCTTCAAAGAGTATACACCCATTTCTTCTTGGAGTACTCAGGGTTTTTTTTGTTTGTTTGTTTTTTTGTTTTTTGTTTTTTTTGCTCGATGTACATGCCACATACCAGAGTAGGGACTAAGTTGCTGTGACTCAAGATAGTTATAATTTAGGTATGGGAGGTAAAAATAGAAATTGGGAGTGAAATGGAACATAATCACTCTGTCCTTGGCAATGAGTTTCTGGTAATAACAAACTAACCTCGATCAAGTTTTTTTCTTTTTTTTGGTCATATAAATGTAAATGCAATTATAATCCTTTTATCTCCATTCAGATTTTAGGACAGCAAATTAATGACTTTACCCTTCCTGATGTGAACCTTATTGGGGAGCATTCTGATGCAGCAGAGCTTGGAAGGATGCTTCAGCTCATCTTAGGCTGTGCTGTGAACTGTGAACAGAAGCAAGGTAATTTGTTTCAAGTTAGTGTTTGCATTTAAAATAATGAAGGGAAGTAATGTATATTTTATATTTTATATATAAATCACCAGTACCAACAGTAACATCTGTTTAAGGCCACCCGCAAAGAATGCCATTTTCTACAGTTTTACTAGTAATTTGTTTTTAAGCCTAAATGAATTTTGCACGTTAAAATAAATTTGATTGGGGTGATATTTTTTCTTTTGTGCAATACCACATAATTCCTTGGGTAGATAACTACACTGAATGCAGTGAAATTTGCTGTTAATTTGACAACATCTACCTAATCTGGAAAAAATGAGCAGAGACATACAGCAGTTTAATAGATATTCAGGTCTGCCTTCCCGACAAATATCTATAACAGATGCTTTCAGCTTTTCCTTTTCCTTTTTCTTTTTTTAGGCATATTGTATTTGGAAAACATTTGCAAGTTTGCCTCTACTGTGGGGAAAAAGAGAGGGAAGCGTATCATTATATGCAATGTTTAAATAATAAAAAGAAATTTTGAATTGGGTTTCCTACCCCAAAATCTGGCAGATACTTTTCCTTGAGAAATTACTCCGACTTAAATTTTAGATGGTGCCTTGACTATCTTTTAAAGGAAAGTATAGTATTACATATATCAATATTGTTTCATTTATTTTTAAATAATTGTAAAACTCTTAGAAATACCACAGGAGGCTGGGTACGGTGGCTCCTGCCTGTAATCCCAGCACTTTGGGAGGCCACGGTGGGCGGATCACTTGAGGCCAGGAGTTGGAGACCAGCCTGACCAATATGGTGAAACCACATCTCTACTAGAAAAAAAAAAAAAATTAGCTGAGTGTGGAGGCAGACTCCTGTAATCCCAGCTACTCAGGTGTCTGAGGCATGAGAATCACTTGAACCTGGGAGGCGGAGGTTGCAATGAGCCAAGATCGCATCACCACACTCCAGCCTGGGCGACAGAGCAAGACCCTGTCTCAAAAAAAGAGAAAAATGCCACAGGATAGTTTGTAGTAACATACTCTGGCAAGAAAACATTGAAAAACCTGGAAAACCTTGGGATTAATTTTCACATCGATAAACAGGCTTGTAAAATTAATGGGGCTGGGCGCAGTGGCTCACACCTGTAATCCCAGCACTTTGGGAGGCTGAGGCAGGTGGATCACGAAGTCAGGAGTTTGAGACCAGCCTGGCCAAGATGGTGAAACCCCATCTGTACTAAAAATACAAAAATTAGCCAGGCGCGGTGGTGGGCACCTGTAATCCTAGCTACTTGTGAGGCTGAGGCAGGAGAATCACTTGAATCCAGGAGGCGGAGGTTGCAGTGAGCCAAGATTGCGCCACTGCACTCTAGCCTGGGCGATAGATCAAGACTTTTTCTCAGAAAAAAATAATAATAAAATAAATTAATGGTGTCTATCACTGCTAGAAAAATTTCTCGCTAAGCGTGTAAATCTGAAAACTTTCATTTTTTCCCATGTCCTTTGTATTGCAATCTAAAATATCCCATTTTAAGCTCCCAGAGCTGAAATAACCCAATATATTCTATCATTATTATTACATTGAAATATGAGATTAAGAGCATGAGCTGCAGTGTGCCTCACCCCGTGAATTTCAACTCCTTTCCACCTCTCGCAGACAATCTCAAGGACATTGAATAGATACTTAACCTCTGTATTTTAGTTTTTTAGTAAAATAGAGATTCATTATAGTCTACCTCCTAAGGTTATTGTGGAAACTAAATGAGATCATGTATATAGACCAGTACAGTGTCTTGCACATAGTAGTGGTTCACAGAACATTAGTTACTACTAGGAAATGTGAAAACATTATAAGTTTTACATGTAGTATTTTATTTTATTTTATTCTATTTTATTTTATTTTCTCGAGATGGAGTCTTGCTCTGTTGCCCAGGCTGGAGTGCAGTGGTATGATCTCAGCTCACTGCAACTTCTGCCTCCTGGGTTCAAGCGATTCTCCTGCCTCAGCCTCTTGAGTAGCTGGGATTACAGATGTGCACCACCACGCCTGGCTAATGCTCTGTGTTTTTAGTAGAGACAGGGTTTCATCATGTTGGTCAGGCTGGTCTCAAACTCCTGACCTCAAGTGATCCACCCGCCTTGGCTTCCCAAAGTGCTAGGATTACAGGCATGAGCCACCACCTCAGCCTATATATTAGTATTTTAAAACATTTTCATTCAATTATTTTATCGTGTGCTTTTGTGAACTTTAAGGTAGCCACAATTTTTTAAATGTCATTAGGTGGTGTTCAATGATTATATTTATTTTATCAATAAGTGGAATGTAAATAGTAAAACTACTAACACAGAATTAGAGAAGGCTATTCTCAGTAAGTTAACTTGTAATTTACAGTTTTTGTTAGTTAAGTGTACTTTTATGTGTACAGCAAGTCCAAGTTGACAGATTTGAACTTTGTTGAAGTTACTTGAAGACTAGCTTTGATATATAGATAATAATATAATTAATATCTTTTTTATAGTTCTTCCAAAGTGCTTATCTAATCTTAAATAGCTTTTTTCCTCTATTGACAACGACTGATTTGCATAGAAATCACTTGTTTTCTAAAAGCTGCAGTTCAAATTTATTGTGCAATAAAGCAGATAAATTTTACCTTAAATTCATTTTCTCTTCTATATTAAATTTATTTCATAAATATTGAACTTATACATTACATTAGGGGCTAGGAACACAGTGTTAGAACAGACAAGTGCCTGCCCTCAAGGAACTTGAGTGGAAGGACATTAAATAATGCCACAGATACCCGTATGATGAGCGCAGAGGTGAGTGTTCCGCAGCTACAGCTTAAAGGGGGACAGCCTGGGTTTGCGGTCAGGGAAGTCATTTAAGCAAAGCTATGGAAGACAGTGGATTAAGAGTAATGTAAATAGTAGAAGCTGAATGTAGGAAAGACCTAGGTTATCTCTGAGGAATTAAAAAACCCACCACACTATAATTGGAGTGTAGTGAGAAAAGGATGAAGGAAAATTAGGCAGGAGACAGGGGCTATTATAAGTGATGACAGCACAGTATGTTACTATTACTTATGTTGAAGACGATGGATTTTTTTTTTAAGCCCAAAGGTTTTTTTCTTGTTTCCCCACCACTTACCCCTTGTAGTGCAAAACAGATTTCTATTAACTTGTTGTTTGTACTTTTTTGGTGTTCCATGGTAAGTTTAATAATAGACAGCATTATTTTCTTGAAGTTATGACTAATTTTATTGGTCTCCAATTCGGTATTTTTTAAAACAATGTATTTCTCTCCAGCCCCATTCCTATTTTATCATACCATTTTCTCTCTTTCTTTTTTTTTTTTTTTTTTTTTTGGGGGGGGACAGAGTCTCGTTCTGTCACCCAGGCTGGAGTGCAGTGGTGTGATCTCAGCTCATTGCAACCTCTGCCTCCCAGGTTCAAGCAATTCTCCTGCTTCAGCCTCCTGAGTAGCTGGGATTACAAGTGCACGTGCCACCACGCCCCGCTAATTTTTGTATTTTTAGTAGAGATGGGGTTTCACCATGTTGGTCAAGCTGGTCTCGAACTCCTGACCTCATGATCCTCCTGCCTTGGCCTCCCAAAGCACTGGGATTACAGGCATGAGCCACAGCGCCCGGCCACCATTTTCTTATAGGTAAATTTTAGTTTGCTTATTCAGTTTAGCTCAAGAATCAAATATGGAATTTTCTGCAGTTGTGATCTATGTATATTCCTGGAGTGTCTAACAAGGGTTCTGTCAAAGATTAGGAGATTGGTATATCTAAGATTTGAGACATTAAATCTTTTGAGTAGATGCTTTGATTTTAAGGTGGAAAATAGAAATTATTTAATTGAAGTTGATTGATATCAAATAATAACTTCTTATGTATCCTTTTAGGAAATTCATTGACTTCTGGAATTCTCCTTAATATGTAGGGGTCTTTGGAAGTGCATAACTGTTGAGAGTCAGCTAATTATATTTACTACAGAATAGGACTAGGAAGACAAAGATGTTACCTATATGCATATTCCTATGGGAAAGAAGATAGTCAATTATAATATTTATTGAAGTTCTCACTCAGACCGAATGTTCTGTAGAAACACCTAGATTGAGTTTCCCCCCAAAATTGTATAAATGATGGAAACTTACTGAACAAAATTTTAACATCTCATTTGTCTAGATTTAGGACATCCTCTGCTCTCAGAACATAGTAGAGTGCTAAGAATCAAGTACATGAGTGTCTGAGTGGTTAAATATTAGCTGTCACTGCATATTTATGGTATATAACGTAAAACTCACTAAAGCAGTTCTGCTGTTTACTGCCTGACTGGCTTGGGATGAGATACTTAGCCTGTGTCCTTGTCTGCAAAATAAGGATGTAAAAGCTGGTTGTCATGAGGAGTGAATGAAATTGTGTGTGTGTGTCTGTGTCTGTGTGTGTGTGTGTGTGTGTGCTTTGTACTCCATAAAGCAGTGTACAGATTAAAAGGGGCATATGTTTAAATGTGTTTCCTAATTAGAAGAAGTGAGGAGCATCTGCTAGGGATGTTGACTCAGTGCACATTTATCTTGGCTATCTTCTTAAATTGGGGGCAAATCAAATGGTGGTAAATTTGAAAAAACAAAGATTAGTAGTAGAAGACACACTAATAATAATTATTTATTATTTCCCTTCTCTCTGGTACCAAAAAATGCTTTTTACAGACTAGGAAGCTGGGACTTGTAAGTGTTATGTGACTTGCCCAATACTTCCTACCTGTGAGAGGCTAGACAAGGACAAAAACTCATGTTTCTTCCACATTTAATTTAAACTTAATACTCCCTGTGATAAACTATGCTGTGAATTTTAGACAGTGAAGGCTTCAGGATAAGCTACCTCACATAGCAAACCTCATTCTCCAGCATTGCCTCATAGACACACACCCAGTAATAGCATATCATTTGTATTTTGGACTTTTAAAGATTCATAAATTTTTTTGTTTAAAAAACTGTACAGTAATTTAGTTCTCATCATCATTTTATCATTTAGCATTTTACGGTGTTCGCGGGGAAGGGCCTTGACGTGGCAACACCGCTTCTTAACTAACGCTTCCCCTCTCACACCTACTAACCCCTCACTCCTCGAGTCCACTGTTATTTCCTTCACTTTCAATAGGCTGTCATTAAATTCTCCTTTCCCATTATCAGTGCCACTGCTTCTTCTCTTCCATGTTCACAGTCTTACTTTTAGAGCTGTTTAGTCATCCTACCTATGCTGGTTTCTCCATAGCCTTTAAATTCTGTGTTCGATACTTTTGAACAGAACATCTAAAAGCTCCCTTTTTGTATTCCAACACTCATAGGGTGATTCTCATTAAGAAAACAAAACCAAAAATTGAGCTCAGACTAAAGGAATTCTTTTTTGACTAAATAGTGATTAAGTTATGATATTCCTATTGGCCTAAGAACAATGCCTATGATTTAGTTGTGTTATGTATATTTGTACTTGTAAACAAACAATTGATTGGGTACAAGTAGCCTTAGGACAATACTTCCTTAAAAACATGTTTCTGATAAACTAAAGCTTTAGCATTAACCAGAAGTCATAATTTAATAGTATTGTAAAAATACCTCATTTATTTTAAATCCTCTGTTGGGTAGACAATTATAGTTGTCATTTCAAATACGTGAATCTCTTGTCAAAAGAGTACTTTGACAGTTTCATGGTAAGACCCCTTCATATACTGCCTCAAGGAGTGAGATTTTTATTGTACATGTTGTTTGGATGCATGGGGTTGGAGAGGTAGGTTGAGCCTAAAATTTCCTAATTACTTTACTCTTTTACGTGTTTCTTATTGCAAAGGCAAGAAATTATTTTCAAGTTTGTCATTACTAATAAGAAAGAGATCTTTCTACTTTTTGGCATTGGTGAGGATGAGATTGATGGAGTTTGCTGCTTTAGCTTATTGAAGGTGTGAATCATTTTATTTTTTGTGTTTGACCGGTCAAGTGCCTTAGTGAGAAGGGGGAAGTAGTAGAACAAGGAGTTCCATCTGTAACTGTGAACAGTCAGTTGTGATAACTCACTACCCTTAGACCAGTCAATAATTATTTTAAAGCCTGGGATTATACAATATTTGTTTAACTATGGTATCAATTTGTATCTTAAATTCGTCTCAATTCTTTGTCCTAAGCAGCTCTCAGTTTCATTTTCTTTGTTTACTGTAGAAGAAAATATTAAGGCAAGCTGGGCGTGGTGGCTCACGCCTGTAATCCCAGCACTTTGGGAGGCCGAGGCAGGCGGATCACGAGGTCAAGAAATCGAGACCATCCTGGCCAACATGGTGAAACCTGGTCTCTACTAAAATACAAAAATTAGTTGGGCATGGTGGCGCACGCCTGTAGTCCCAGCTACTCGGGAGGCTGAGGCAGGAGAATCGCGTGAACCCGGGGAGGCAGAGGTTGCAGTGAGGCGAGATGGTGCCACTGCACTCCAGCCTGGAGACAGAGTGAGACTCCATCTTAAAAAAAAAAAGGAAATATTAAGGCAGAATAATGCAGCACGTTTATGTCACATAAAAATAAAGCACAGAGTTCAAAGTTTTCTTTTAACTGTGTAGCAAAGAGTAATGTGAAAGATAATTTTTAGATTTTAGAAAAAAGTAATACAGAGATTTTTCCATCCTGATTTCAGGCTTTACCATTTGATCGTTTTACATTGGCACATACTCATGCCAATATTCCATTCTCGTGACCTGTAGCTGTAGCCTCAACTTTAGAAGGAATGTTGAAAAGGAAAGAAAAGATCTTAAGGAAAGATAAATAGTGTGATTTTCGGACTTTACCAATACATTTAATGGTATATGTGGGATTCCTAGGAGGAATCAAAACACAGGGAAACGACTTATAAGAATTTATGAAGTATGAGCCTTGATTCCCTTGACCATCTTTAACTTGAACAGTGACATTCCAGATTGTTCTTGTTTTCAGAGTACATCCAAGCCATTATGATGATGGAGGAATCTGTTCAACATGTTGTCATGACAGCCATTCAAGAGGTATGTTGGAGCTTCATGATTAAAGGAGTAAACATGAGTATGAATAATACAAGTAGAAAATTTTAAAAGAGATTCTCCTCATTTTTAAAGAGTTTTTACTTTGCATTTATGATATAACTTTTCTTGGTTTTATTCTAAAAAATCATACTCATTTAAATTTTCCAATTTTATTTAAATCTTAAACATTTATTTTGCAGGTATAGATATAACTATTCCTAAATTTTTTTTTTTTTTTGAGACGGAGTCTCGCTCTGTCACCCAGGCTAGAGTGCAGTGGTGCGATCTGGGCTCACTGCAACTTCCGCCTCCTGGGTTCAAGTGATTCTCCTGCTTCAGCCTCCCGAGTAGCTGGGACTACAGGTATGTGCCACCACACCCAGCTGATTTTTTGTATTTTTAGTAAAGATGGGGTTTCACTTTGTTAGCCAGAATGGTCTCGATCTCCTGACCTCATGATCTGCCCGCCTTGGCCTCCCAAAGTGCTGGGATTACAGGCGTGAGCCACCATGCCCGGCCAACTATTCCTAATTTTTTAAAGTGCCCTTAATGAAATAGTAATAGCAGACTAATTTCTAAAGCTAATAATAAATAATATCTATTATTTATTTATTTATTTGTTGGACCGAGTCTCACTCTGTCGTCCAGGCTGGAGTGCAATGGTGTGATCTTGGCTCACCGCAACTTCCGCCACCCAGGTTCAAGCAGTTCTCCTGTCTCAGCCTCCTCAGTAGCTGGGACTATAGGCACATGCCACCACGCCTGGCTAGTTTTTGTATTTTTAATAGAGACGGGGTTTCACCGTATTGGTCAGGCTGGTCTCGAACTCCTGAACCTCAGGTGATCTGCCCTCCCCAGCCTCCCAAAGTGCTAGGATTATAGGCGTGAGCCACGGCGCCTGGCCAAATAATATCTATCTTAAACCAGCAGTCTTCCTCACACTTAACTGGTGGTTTCCTGTTTGGCAGAAAATAGATCTTCACCTCCAGCCATTCCCAAAGCAATTTCTAGATGAATATTTACGTTTTAAATGTAAAACATAAAACTGTAAAAGTAAAAATAAAACAGAGACTAATAGCCGGTCAAGTTCAGGATGTGAGAATGTTTTTAATCATAAAAGCAGTGGAAGAAACCCTTAAGAGAAATAGGAAACTATATGCAGGACATGAATATGCACCTAACATAGAAAAATACAGAAGACAGGCCGAGTGCGGTGGCCTCACACCTGTAATCCCAGCAGTTTGGGAGGCCAAGACGGGCGTATCACAAGGTCAAGAGATTGAGACCATTCCTGGCCAACATGGTGAAACTTCGTCTGTACTAAAAATACAAAAATTATCCAGGCGTGGTGGCACATGCCTGTAGTCCCAGCTTCTCGGGAGGCTGAGGCAGGAAAATCACTTGAACCTAGGAGGCAGAGGTTGGAGTGAGCTGAGATCGCACCACTGTACTCCAGCGTGGCGACAGCGAGACTCCGTCTCAAAAAAAGAAAAATACAAAAGAAAAACATGAAAAATATTCAATTAAATGCAAATTAAGATGAAATTGTGCTTAAAAAATCTTGCAATGACTTCTGACCCCAACTACCCAAAGTTGGGCCAAACTTCACAGATTTAAAGGTATCACTCTCCACAGACTGCCCACAGTTCAGACACCAGCTCCAGGCTCAGGGGTCTCCAGGCCACCCTGTCATCTGACCAACTGCCTACAAATTCAAGGATTCCCACTATCCCCACACATTCTGTAATTTACTAGAACAACTCACAGAAGTCAGGAATGATAACAGCTTTATTTCAGCAAATGGATACAAATCAAATTAAATGCATTTCTGGATTGTTAAGTTTCTGTTAAACCAAAAAATGCATAGGGTGAGGTCAGGGAAGGTCCCAAATGTAGTTTGTTTTGTCCCCGCCCCATGGTAGCAATATGTAGAGTATTGCCAACCAGAGAAGCTTACCTGAGCCTTTATATCCAGATTCTTTACTGGGGTTTCATTATATGGGTATGTTTGATTGAATCAGTGACCATGATGTCCAAATCAATTTTCAGCCTCCTTTGTTTCCCAGAGGTCAGGCCGATAACAAAGCCCCAACCTTCTAATCACATGATGGTCTTTCTGGAGTGGCCAGCTCCCATCTGGAGTCATCTCCTTAGCTTAAACTATCTAAGGGCCCACTGTGAATAGCAAAGACAACTCCTATCTCTAGGGAAATTCTTTATTACCCAGCAAAGCTTCTAAAGAGTGCATTGGTTTAGCAGTCAGCACTAATGGCAGGAATGCACACTGGTATATCTTTTAAAAATGTTATCCCCTTTTATATCATATAAGATTAGATTGGTCATGTTAAAATACCAAAACTACAGTTACCCAAGCAGGATATGAGTTTAATTTGCTCTCAAGTGGTCCTAGGTTGGTGTGGAGGCTCTATAGTCATCAGGAACCCAGCTTTCTTCCATCTTGCTGCTGTGCTGTTCTTAATACATGATTCCCAGCTAGTGGTTCAGTGCTGGCTTTCACGTTTATATTTCTAGCCAGCAGAAAGGATTGAGGAAAGAGTTATCCACCTCCTGCAAGTAAATTTGCAGGAATTCTCACTCCTGTTAGCCAGATATCCACCTAGCCACGTGGAGGAGTCTGGGAAAGGGGGGTCCTTATTCTAAATAGTCATGGACCCAACCAAAATTCCAGGCTTCTGTTACTAAGCAAGAGCAGGGAAAAGAATAAGAGGACCGCCAACCGTTCTGCCTTAGTGTAGTGGATCCTGTAATTCCACTTTTAGGAATTTATCCTTAAAAAAAAATGTAAAATATGGCCAGGCGTGGTGGCTCACGCCTGTAATCCCAGCACATTGGGAGGTTGAGGTGGGTGGATCACGAGGTCAGGAGTTCAAGACCAGCCCAACCAACACAGTGAAACCCTGTCTCTACTCAAAATACAAATATTAGCCGGGCGTGGTGGCACGTACCTGTAATCCCAGCTACTTGGGTGGCTGAGGCAGGAGAATCGCTTGAACCCGGGAGGCGGAGGTTATAGTGAGCCGAGATTGTGCCACTGCACTCCAGCCTGGGTGATAGTGCGAGACTCCATCTCAGAAAAAAAAAAAAAAAAAAGTAAAATACAAAGATACATAATAGTAGTCATAACAAGCATTTATCTAGCATCTCCTATATACTAGATTGGGCTGTGACTAAGCAATTTCCATTTGTTAACAAATTCCATTTAAATTTCTGTACACTTGCAATTAATGCCTCTGAATTTATACTTAAAGTGGTTAAAATGGCAATTTTTGTTATGTATATTTATCACAGTATAAAGGAAAATTCAGTACAATCCTGTGAGGTGTATATTATTGTCTTCATTTTATAAAAAGAAACAGAGAGTTTGAGTAACTTGCTTAGGTTCACATGGGAAGTAGTGACCAAGATAGCACTCAGGTCTAAGAGTGCAGAGCCCATACCTACAACCATTGTGCTGTATCCCTCAATATAGTGTGCTTCAGTATTATTTCCTAGTACTGAAGCATTAGAAATAACTACCCAGCGGTAGGGCAATGGATAAATAAATTATGGTGTACCAGTATACTGGCGTATTACCTAGGCATTGAAGCATATCTTTGAAAAATATTTAATGACATAAGGGAAAGCTTGTATCAGGTTTAAAAAGGTAGATAGAAAGCATGTGAACAATATGATCCCATTTCTGTTAAAAATAAAAATTAAGATGAGGGAAAACAAATAAACTTACTTAATGTTAACTCTCCAAATAGCTGAATTTTCTTTACCCTTTTCTATATTTTTAAATTTTTCTATAATAACAGGTGGTATATCTATAACCAGGAATGTTTTTTAAATTAAATCTGTGACCAAGTGACTTTCTATGAACCTATCGCAAGGAATTATTTAAAAACTCAGACCAAGACTGGACACAACAATGTTTATCAGACTATTTTATATTAACAGAAGTGTGAAAACAAGGTATATCCATTAGTAAGCTAGTGTTTAAATTGTGGTACGTCCATATGATGGAATATTACTTAGTTGATAAAAAAGTGTAAAAGGGCATCTTAGGACAGAAGGAAAAAATTTTAAATGTCAGATGACCAGAATAAGATATAAAGTTGTATGTAAAAGAGAATCCAAATTAGATTTTTAATATGTCTATTATTTGCATATTCATTTAGCAAATACTTATTGAGTACCCAGTATGTACCAAGCACTGTAGTCAGCACTAGGGATACAACCATGAAAAAGATAGACATGGTCTCTTGCCTCACAAAGCATAAGTCTCACAGGAGATGCTGGAAGAGATGGAGTTGAAAGCACAGTTGGGGATTAGCCTTGGGTGAGAAGAAGAGCCCTTGTGTTGTAACAGAAATGAAGAAAGGAAGGGGTGGGCATGCCTGTCACTAAGTTTGTAAATTAGGGTATGGGAAATTCTTATCTGAAGGCAAGATAGTCTGATGATGAGTGTGGGTGAGTTGGTGAGGTTTGAGAAGCAGAAACAGTGTGGAATAATCTCTGATGAAAATGAGGCTGCTGGCTGGGGAAAACAGCTATGCTTTTTGAGTAGCACTGAAGGCCCAGTTGAGATTGGAAACTTTATTAATAGTGACACCAGTTTTGTGGTTTTTAATTTTTTTTTACCCTCTCAATACAGTTGACTCTTAAACAACACAGGTCTACTTTTATGCAGGTTTGGATTGCACAGGTCTACTTTTGTGCAGTTTTTTTTTTTTTTTTTTTTTTTTACAACCAAACACAGATGGAATATACAGTCTTTGCAGGATGTGAAACTCACATGTGCAGAGACCAACTTTTCACATAGGGAGGTTCTGCGGGGCCACCTGTGGGACTTGAGTGTGTGTGCATGTTGGTATATCCCTGAGTCCTAGAACTAGTTCCCCATCTGTACTGTGGGATGACTTTAGCAGTCAGGGTATAGGTAGCATATAGGCAGTTAGCATATAGGATTAATCTTGGATTGAGATTTTGCCAGTAAGAAAAAATGAGGTAAGAGGAGAGTATAGAATATTGACAAAAGTCATAGAAAGACATGAAATCTAGAGAAAAAAATTGATTAAGCAAATGAACCTAGGAATCGAAATTAGGGAGGGGACAATGGTAGACAATGTTAGCAGAAGAAACAGGAGTAAACTTTAGGCAGGCAAGATCAACTGCGTTCACTATCAAGTCTGAGCTAAGTGAGGAAGAAAGTGAAACGGTGGGCTAAGACTGAAAGACAAGGAGAAAGTACAGAGGGATGGGGCCCAGAAGTCTTCCTGATGTTGAGGAACAGATAAAATTTAATGAGAGGCCTACGATGAGAGATGGTTGTGCTCAGAGTAGGATACCTAGATTTTTATTGAGAGTTGTTGCTAGAATCACAAGATCTCAACAGTACATCCCTATGCCTGTTTTTCTTTTAAGAGATGTGGTCTTGTTACATCGCCCAGGCTAGAGTGCAGTGGCTATTCACAGGTGTGATCACAATATTCTCCAACTCCTGGGCTCAAGCATTCCATCCACCCCAGCCTCCCTAGTAGCTGGAACTAAAGGACGCGTACCACCACACCTAGTTATACATCCCCACATTACTGATTGTCCCTCTCCCTTTTGTCTTTAAAACAGAATATAAGAAGGAAGCAATAGAAGACTGGGGCCATTTGAGTCTCTCTCTGATAGTTGTCATAACCAGAATTCTGTTCCCTTCTCCTCAGAGATCCAGAAGATCTCCGGATCTTCTCTCTTTGCAACATAAGGGTTCGGGCATCAGTGTGTGTATGTGTGTGTTATCATTAAACATTAGCCAGTAATTTTCGCTAATACTGATGTTGTCCACATTTATTCTTTAGAAATAAATAGTATTGCTATTTTTAGTGAGAAGCCACTATTGTTAAGTATGTAGCCACATTTTAATTTTAATGATTTGTCATTTTTGTGATAAGAATAAGTAATACTAGATTCTTATTACTAGGCTTGCGGTGAAAATGAGCATCAGAATTTAGACCTCTAATTCAATTTATTATTTTATTTACTTTTTTTTCTCTTGCCCTGTGTTATGGTGCTGACAGCCCTCTAATTTTATTTATGTATTTATTTGTTTATTTTATTTATTTATTTTTGTTTTTTGAGAGGAGTCTCACCCTGTTGCTCAGGCTGGAGTGCAGTGGCGCCATCTCGGCTCACTGCAACCTCCGCCTCCCAGGTTCAAGCGATTCTACTGCCTCAGCCTCCTGAGTAGCTGGATTACAGGCAGGCGCCAGCCACCACACCCAGCTAATTTTTGTATTTTTAGTAGAGACGGGTTTTACCATGTTGGTCAGGCTGGTCTTGAACTCCTAACCTCATGATCCGCCCGCCTCGGCCTCCCAAAGTGCAGGGATTACAGGCGTGAGCCACCATGCCCACCCAGCCCTCTAATTTTAAATGAAGGCATTATTCTGGAGTGGGGACAAAAAAAGTTCCAGACTCAGAAGCTTTAATGTAAAGTGTTTTACATGTGTGTTTTCATTTTAATTTTTATATTTCTGTAGTGGCTGGGTATTCATTTTCTTACGTTAAGTATTTTATGTAGAATGTCTTTTTTGCCTCATAGTTATAATCATTTAAATCTTGATTTCAGCTGATGAGTAAGGAATCTCCTGTCTCTGCTGGAAATGATGCCTATGTTGACCTTGATCGTCAGGTATATAATTATACATTGTTTTTATTCATGAAAAGGTTGAAAAGGATAAGCTTCAGATGTTAATGAGAAGAATGGGTTAAAATTGCTTTTGGATTATATTGGTTTAATTCTTTATATTTTACCTAAAATTTTAAGAACATAAGCTTTTTTACTAATGGAATTTACACATTTATAATTAAGTTTATAATTTGTAATAAAATGCGTTTGCAATTAAAATGCTGTTGCATAACCTACTTTGAAATAGGTTAATTTTTTTAGTTTATTGTGACTCCTGTTTTCTAGTCATGAATTTTTATTTTTCTGTTAGTGATATCAGTGTGCCACATTTAACACAATAGATGTTACAGCTTATGATTATATGAATCATAAGAATAAGTTCATGTCATTTTCTCGTAAAATGAAATATAAAATGACATGTCAAATTCCTGGAAAATGATATGAATTTATTTTTATGGTCTGTATATAATGCAAAAGATACTTATTATTTCCTTTTGTCAGTTGAAGATGTCTTCTCGATCCCACCCCTCATTTCTGTGAAGTAGTGAATAATTAAATGCTCTAAAGAACTACTGTATTTTTAAAGGAATCCTGCAATGTATTTTTGTGATTTTAACAGAAAAGTTACTTTGTACTTTTAAATATTGCTTCCTTTTTTTTTTTTTTTTTTTTGTTTGTTTGTTTGAGATGGAGTCTTGGTCTATCGCCCAGGCTGGAGTGCAGTGGTGCAATCTCGGCTCACTGCAAGCTTCACCTCCTGGGTTCTCACCATTCTGCTGCCTCAGCCTCCCAAGTAGCTGGGACTACAGGCGCCTGCCACCATGCCCAGCTAATTTTTTTTTGTATTTTTAGTAGAGACGGGGTTTCACCATGTTAGCCAGGATGGTCTCGATCTCCTGACCTTGTGATCCGCCAGCCTTGGCCTCCCAAAGTGCTGGGGTTACAGATGTGAGCCACCGTGCCCGGCCTAAATATCGCTTCTTAATGAAATGTTAATTACACTGTCAGGTTCTGTGTTCAAGCTATTTTGTACATCTCATGCAATACATGAATAGAAATCTTTGTATTCTTTGTCTTCTTTCACTTCCTCCTCGTGGTTTCTAAATGTTTTGCAGGAAAATCTTTGGACATGTTGCAATTTTAACCCAAGCTTTAATTTTTTTTTAATCTACCACACAGAGGTTTGGTCACATGAAATGAAGAGACAATAAAATTTTCTTTTAATCAATTTTTTTTCATACTTTGCTAATATAGAGTTTATATAGTAATGAGATACAACTCAGGAATGTTTGGTTTATGTTGAGAGTAAACAAATTTTTTAATGGTGCTGTACAAATTAACATAAGGTTTTTTCCTTCAGTAATATTTTTGTTTTCTTAATCTCAGGAGATGCAAAATTTTCATCATATTCTAACTATTTTCACAACAGTTTTTGATAGGTTTTTTTTTTTTTTTTAACTTCCGAGATACCTATGCAGAATGTGCAGATTTGTTACATAGGTATACATGTGCCATGGTGGTTTGCTGTACCTATCAACCCATCATCTAGGTTTTAAGGCCCACGCTCATTAGGTATTTGTCCTAATGGTATCCCTCCCCTTGCCTTACCATAAGGTTTTAATATGACTCTCCTTCCCCCACCCCCCAGCATGAGGTTTTAATATGACTAAAACACTTGTGTTGAAATGTTCTAGCTGCATATTTTAACAATTAAAATCCCTATTCCTCTAGCACATACATATTTTATGAAGGTAAAATTTCTCAGTTATTAAAGAATTATCCTTACCAAGAACCAGGTAGTCTAGATCAAAAAAGATGCATAAGAAAACTTGATATGGGGAAAGAGCCAAATTCAAAGGATGGAAAAAACAAGACTTAGAGTAAAAGAAATTAATTTAAAGTTAAAAATGCTGTCTTTGTACTCTTCCACAGGATTCTTGATTTCCTCTTGCACCCTTTGCTCTTTAGGAAAGAAAGGGGGGAAATGTTTTAATTCTGTGTTGAATATATGAATTATTAATTGTTACCACTTCATATTAAAATGTTTATCTCTTTGTTTCTAACCAGCTGAAGAAAACTACAGAGGAACTAAATGAAGCTTTGTCAGCAAAGGAAGAAATTGCTCAAAGATGCCATGAACTGGATATGCAGGTAAGAGATTTGTTCTGTGTACCACCTCTTTGAAACATACCACTGTAAGTACCACCAAAGGTGCTGTGGACTGCCATACAGTATATCTTAACTATAACGCAACTCTTTTTTAGGGAAAAAATGGCTGGGCGCAGTGGCTCACACCTGTAATCCCAGCACTTCGGGAGGCTGACAGGGGCGGGTCACTTGAGCTCAAGAATTTGAGACCAGCCTGGCCAACATGGTGAAACCCCATCTCTACTAAAATACAAAAAATTAGCCAGATGTGATGGTGGGCACCTGTAATCCCAGCTACTTGGGAGGCTGAGGCAGGAGAATTGCTTGAACCTGGGAGGCAGAGGTTACAGTGAGCTGAGATTGCGCCATTGCACTCCAGCCTGGGTGACAGAGCAAGACTACATCTGAAAAAAAAAAAAAAAAAAAAAAAAAAAATTCAAGAGCATAATTAAAGGTAAAGTTGAGAATACCTTTCACAAATAACAGACAAAAATAAGATTATTTGTCTGGAATTTACTTTGACTAAAGAGGGAGACATACATGGGAGACATAGTTGGCTATGTTTTGGTACTTGTTAAAACTGGGTTATGCATATGTAGAGTTCATAATACTTTGTAATAGAAGAGGCATTTTGCTTTGAAAGGCATATGAGTTGGTCATTGCATTGGATGCAGAAAGTAATCACATCACACTTGTTGGGTTATCTAGGAAATAATATTTACAAAGTTGTAATGTAAGTGCTATTAATTGCATTTCAGATTTTAGAATTTATGTACAAATGCTAAGAGTTATACTAATAAGATTTCATTATTTTTATAAGCAGAATATAAGTATCTTTAGTAATATAAAATTAAATTTATATACCGGGATTGGCAAACTATGGCTTGCTTTCTGTTTTTACAAATACAATTTTATCATGGCTCCTTTATGTATTGTCTGTGGCTGCTTTCAGGCTTCAGTGACAGAGTGGAGTACTTGCCTAAAACATTTACAATATGGTCCTTTACACCAGAACAGTTTGCCAATCCCACGTATGGACAGATTGCAAAATGAATGATAGTGTTGCAGAGAGGTTATGAGAAGAGAAGAGGTAGCCCTACAGCATGTTTTGCTGTGGAGAAAACAGCAACACAGTCATAAGCATGTAATCTTTAATGTAAACCTTACTGGTTTTCAACATTTAGAATTGTCCTATAGGGAAACATCATTGTAAAAGTTAAGATGCCAGTGATAGAGTTTGAGAAGTAAAACAGGACTGATGAAGGAAAGGGAGAGCCAGAAATGATGGCTTTCATCTTAACCAAGCAGGGCATCTAGAACCACTTCTACAGGGAGACAATCATTACATGGCTGGCTGCTCCTTGTCATTCAACCTCAGCTCAAAAATCACCTGATTTATTTGTCATAAAATGTCAGGCACTGAGATGCATCAGGCACTGAAGTAGGTCTCTTCAGGAAGGCCTTCCATGGTTGAGTAATCCCAAATAATCACCCAGTCTTTTTTGTTGTTCTTATTTTAACCCTCTGTGTACTAGGCTGTTTTTGTATTGTTATAAAGAAATACCCAAGGCTGGGTAATTTGTAAAGAAAAAAGATGTTTAATTGGCTCACGGTTCTGCAGGCTTTCCAGAATGGCTCCAGCATCTGCTTCTGGTGAGAGCCTCAGGAAGCTTCCAATCATGGCAGAAGGCAAAGGGGAAGCAGCTGTGTCACATGGCAAGAGTAGGAGCAAGGGGTGGAAAGGTGCCATACACTTTTAAACAACCAGGTCTTGCAAGAATTCCCTCACTTATGAGGACACTACCAAGCCATCCATGAGTGATCCAGTGCTGTGATCCAAACACCTCCCACCAGGCCCCAACTCCAACATTTGGGACTACATTTCAACATGAGATTTGGAGGGGATAAATATCCAAACCATATCACTCTGCATAGCACTTCATATTCTGGTTTTTACATGTATTTATTAATTTACTTTCTTGTGCAATGATTTGTTTTTACTTATAGTTTGTTTTGAATATATAACACATGAGTAAGAACTTCCCTTTTTTCATCACTGTATCCCTTGCACTTAGAAAACTGCAACCATACCTAGCACATAGTAGGTGAGTGAGGAATGAGTGGGTGGGTGACTGAGTGAAATGAATCAATAAGTAGTTTAAAGTTGCAGAGGTGATCAGTGAAGGAAGTGAGAACAGTGATTAACTATATTTATGGTAGGAAGGAATGGCACAAGTTGCTATAATCAAACATATCAGAGGAGAGAGTCACTAGATAGTGTCTGAGGTTGATAAGTCAAGAAATAATTGTGTAACATTATTTAGATATGTAAAGTGACAACCAAAAGCAATAAAATTAGGCACCGTAAAAACTATTCTCTGGAGAGTGGGAAAACTCCATAGGAAACTGTAGCTTTTCGTTATAAGCCCCTTTGCTTTGTTATTTTCTTAAATAATCATGTTTATGTTTTGTTTTTTGAGACAGGGTCTCACTCTGTCACCCAGGCTGGAGTGCAGTGGTGCAATCTTGGCTCACTGCAACCGCCGCCTCCTGGGCTAAAGCAATCCTCCCACCTCAGCCTCCTGAGTAGCAGGGACTGTAAGCACACGCCACCACGCCCAGCTAATTTTTTTATGTTTTGTAGAGTTGGGGTTTCGCCATATTGCCCAGGCTGATCTTAAACACCTGAGCTCCAGTGATCTGCCCACCTCCGTCTCCCAAAGTGCTGGGATTACAGGTGTGAGCCACCTCATCTGGTTTATCGTTTTGTTTTTTGAGACAGGGTCATGCTGTGTCATTTAGGCTGAAGTGCAGTGGCATGATCACAGCTTGCTGCAGTCAACTTCCTGGGTTTGAGTGATCTTCTCACCTCAGCCTTCCAAATAGCTGGGGCCACAGGCGCCTACCACTAGGCTTGGCTAAAATTTTCTTTCTTTCTTTTTTTTTTTTTGGTAGAAATGGGGTCTTGTTATGTTACCCAGGCTGGTCTCAAACTCCTGGCCCCAAGCAGTCCTACCAACTTGGCCTCCCAAAGTGCTTGGATTAAAGGCGTGACCCACTGCACCTGGCCTGTGTTTTTTTTTTTTTTTTTTGAAACAGAGTCTTGCTTTGTCATCCAGGATGGAGTGCAGTGGTGTGATCATGGCTCACTGCAGCCTCGACCTCTTGGACTTGAGCAATCCTCCTGCCTCAGCCTCCCAAGTAGTGGGGACCACAGGCATTCACCACCACACCCAGCTAATTTTTTATTTTTTGTGGAGACAGGGTCTCACTGTGTTGCCCAGGCTGTTCTCCAACTCCTAGCTCAAATAATCCTCCTCCCTCAGTTTCCCAAAGTGCTAAGATTACAGGCATGAGCCACCATGCCAGCCATGTTTATGTTTTGAAAATTAGATTCTTTTTGTCTATGTGAAAAGGAGTTCTGCCATATATATTGACTTTTTTTGGTCTGACTTCCTTTTTTTTGAGACAAAGTCTCCCTCTTGTGCCCCAGGCTGGAGTGCAATGGCACGATCTTAGCTCACTGCAACCTCTGCCTCCCAGGTTCAAGCGATTCTCTTGCCTCAGCCTCCTGAGTAGCTGGGATTACAGGCGTTTGCCACCACGCCTGGCTAATTTTTGTATTTTTAGTAGAGATGGGGTTTCACCATGTTGGCCAGGCTGGTCTCGAACTCCTGACCTCAGGTGATCCACCACCTCGGCCTCCCAAAGTGCTGGGATTACAGGCATGAGCTACCGTGCCCGGCCTTTTGTCTGACTTCTTACATTATTTTGAGATTCATCTATGTTGTAGCTGTAAATTGTTAATTCCTTTTTATTGCTGAGTAGTATTCTTTTATACAGGTTGAGTATTCCATATCTGAAATTCGGGATATTTTTGGATTTGGGGATATTTGCATTATATACTTACTGGTTGAGCATCCTAAATCCAAAAATCCAAAAGCTGAAATGGCTCCAGTGAGCATTTCTTTTGAGTGTCATGTAGGTGCTCAGAAACATTCAGATTGTGAAGCATTTCTGAGTTTGGATTTTTGGATTTGGGGTGTTCAACCTATATGATATACTGCAAATCATTTATCCATTTGCTTGTTGGCATGCGTTTGGATTGTTTCCAGTTTTCTTCTATTACAAATGAAGCTGCTATAAACATTCTTCCTAAGTCTTCATGTGGGCATATGCTTTTATTTCTCTTGAGTAAATACCTAGGAGTAGGATGGCTAAATCAGTCATGTGGTAGTTGCATGTTTAATTCTTTAAGAAACAGCTATTTTCCAAAATGTTTGAAACATTTTATATTCTCACCACAAGTTTCTTTGCCAACATTTGATAAAGTCTTTTTAATTTTATTTATTCTGGTGGGAGTGTAGTTATATAATATTGTGATTTTAATTTGCATTTCCTTGAAAACTAATGATTATTTATTAGTGTGCTTATTTGCCATCTCTATATCTTGTCTGGTGAGGTGTTGCTTCAAATATGAAATAAGAATGAATTGTTACTCTTACCTCTTGCTCTGCACGTGCAGTATTCCAAAATGATGTAAATGTTTTGAGTGGAGATTGATTGTACTTCTTTAAAAATAGGCTTTAATGGCCGGGCGCAGTGGCTCACACCTGTAATCCCAGCACTTTGGGAGGCCGAGGCAGGCGGATCATGAGGTCCAGAGATCAAGATCATTCTGGCAAACATGGTGAAACCACATCTCTACTAAAAACACAAAAAATTAGCCAGGCGTGGTGGCGGGCGCCTGTAGTCCCAGCTACTCGGGAGGCTGAGGCAAGAGAATGGCGTGAACCCAGGAGGCGGAGCTTGCAGTGAGCTGAGATTGCGCCACTGCACTCCAGCCTGGGCAACAGCGAGACTCCGCCTCAAAAAAAAATATATATATATAGGCTTTAATTTGTAATGGTAATTCACAAGTGATTGAGCTGATGCCAGTGTAATTGGAAGAAATAACTGCCTTCGTCCTATATTCCAACAGGTTGCAGCATTGCAGGAAGAGAAAAGTAGTTTATTGGCAGAGAATCAGGTATTAATGGAAAGACTCAATCAATCTGATTCTATAGAAGACCCTAACAGTCCAGCAGGAAGAAGGCATTTGCAGCTCCAGACTCAATTAGAACAGCTCCAAGAAGAAACATTCAGGTAAAAGACAACTCATTAAAATCTGGCTTTTAAAAATTTGTTAGCTGTCATTTAAAGTTAAGAATATATTGGCCAGGCACGTTGGCCCATGCCTGGAATCCCAGCACTTTGGGAGGCTGAGGTGGGCTGATCACTTGAGGTCAGGGATTCAAAATCAGCCTGGCTAACATGATGAAACCCCGTCTCTACTAAAAATGCAAAAATTAGCCAGGCATGATGGCAGGTGCCTGTAATCCTAGCTACTCGGGAGGCTGAGAAACGAGAATCGCATGAACTGGGGGTGTGGAGATTTCAGTGAGCCGAGATCGTGCCATTGCACCCCAGCCTGGGCAACAGAACGAGACTTTGTCTCAAAAAAAAAAAAAAAAGAAAAGAAAAGAATATAATGTTAGGACTTCTGGGAAGCTGCAGTCCATGGAGGCTCCAAATAAACAACTTCTCAGAATCTCCTCACGCAACATGAAACTACTTCACATCTAGGAAACGTTCTATCAGAGCGCCACCCTCCTTATTATTTGAAGGCAGAATGCCGCAACTACAGAATACCTGAGTGAGAGGAAGCACCCCACACCTGCGCCTCTGTGGGAAACAAAGGTGACTGAGGAAACTTTCAAGAAAGACCAAGGAAGAACATTTGTGAAGGGGCCTGAAGGCGAGTTGACATGATCACCAGAAAGATTAAATTTCACTGAAAATCTGAAATGACTTTTGTTTGGAAAAGTAATTGTCAGGGCAGACCATAAACCACAGATTAGGGATTTCAAAATAAGTACATCTTCGGGAAGGGCCAGATGCCATGAAAAGTTGCAGGCAGGGATTTTTAAAAGACAGATGCATTTATAGACACAGAAATCTATATGTGTGTGTGTGTGTGTGTCTGTATGAGTGTGTTTATAGAGATAGGCTTATTTAAAGGGGTGAGCTGATTTAAAAGGACAGGCGAAATTTAAAGGAACAATCTTCCAGATATCTTCTGTGGGAAGAGAAGTCCAAAAAGAAGGAAGAAGGGCCCTTTGACCTTTGGGTGGTGAAAGGAAAAAGAAGAAAAAGGAAAATATGTCCTGCAAGATAAGACGGAAGCACAAAATTGAAAGACTTAAGAGCATGATGAAAATATTTTGTTACGGTTTACTAAAAAGTGCGTCATGACTTGTTTCTTACCTCGCCATAGATTTCTAGTGTTAAAACAGAAATTAAACATCAGTTAGATTTTTACTTTACTGAGTAACTGAGTGTGGTAACATAACTATTCTCGTTATTCCTCAGTGAAATGTTTCTGGATTTTTTTTTTTCTTTCACCTTAACAGGAAAAAGTAATAAACTTTTCTTAGGCTCCTTAGAAACAGCCCATTCCCTTTGGTCCACGTCAGCAGTTCAAAGAATGGTAGAGGCTCCTGGAGGTCCTCTGATACCATTTTGGAGAATCTGCAAGACCCTCTCTTTTCCAACTATGTGTCTGCAAGGCTGGATTTTCTTCATATGCTTCAGCCAAAAAAAAAACATGTCACCAACAGATGAATGTAGAAACAAATATGAGAACCCAGCTGTCTTCTATTAAAACAGATAATAGAATCACAAAAATATAAAACAGTGCCACTCTTCTCACTTTTTCTGTTTTAGAAAATAGTTATTTTTCATAAAGAGTATGTTGTTTTTATTAACATAATGGGTTTATTACTGTAAGCCACTGTGCCGGACCATATGTGTTAATTTTATAATTTAAAAAAGCCCTTAAATAAATTGTATCTGCAGTATTTCGGAAAAATGTTGCATAATGTCTTGCTTTCTCGTAGGGAAATAGTAACCAGTTGTCACTGTTCCCAAGACTTGGGACAGTGGAGTTCATTTTTATGACGGTTAGTGCTTGAGAATGCAGCTTGTGGCCACTAACATGGGAGACATATTCAAGAAGGCTTTATTCTCATGCTTTATATTTTTCTTTTACTGTTCTAAGGAGAATGAGGAGGCGGTAAATAGTGCTTTCTTGGTCTATTTTATATCGGTTACAGACTAGAAGCAGCCAAAGATGATTATCGAATACGCTGTGAAGAGTTAGAAAAGGAGATCTCTGAACTTCGGCAACAGAATGAGGAACTGACCACTTTGGCAGATGAAGCTCAGTCTCTGAAAGATGAGATCGACGTGCTGAGGTAAAAACCTCACCTTTGCCGCCCAGCACAGTCTGGCTCTGGTGTTAGAAACTCTAGGGTTTCTGAGGATCTAGCAAGCTTAAGAGCCAGGCTACCTGGGCTGAGATCCCAGGTCTGCTGCTTATGCAACCTCTGTATGGCTGTTTTCTCATCTGCAAAATGGAAACAATACATATGCCTACCTCAAGTTTATATGAGGAGTTGAGTGAATTTATATTTGTAAACACTTGCAACAGTGTCTGGCAATTAAGCGATATACAAATGTTTGTAAAATAGAAATTCTGACCATCACTTCTTACTTGTACAGCTCTGGAGCTGTTCTTCTGCCGTGCCCGCAAGGCCTCATTTTCCTGCTGGGCCTTGTTATTATCCCTTCAGTTCTCTCATGAGCTGCCTCACTCCCTGCCACCTCATTTTTTCCCCCCGCGACTTGTACAGTCTCCTATCCTCTGTTGATTATCTCAACCATCTACATTTTCCACTTTTGCTCTTTGAATACTGAGAACGGGGAAATGCGTAATTGATAGTTTTGTGCTGCTGCCAATTGGTGGCTTCCTTCTGAGCTGGATTCTTCCCAATGGCCCGCCCTCCCCCTGCTCATTGTCTCACTCACAGCCATTCTGATTCCTCAGGATTCTACTCCCCTGGCTGCCCTCCCCACACACCTCCCATGCCTTAGTCTCAATAGATGACCTTGTCTCCTATAGTAGGGAAGAAAGAGGCCATGAACTGCTGAACTCTCCATGTCTTTTGTCTCCTGCACCTCTAAACTTCCCTGGGTTTCCACCCACCCTTTCTTTAGAGAGTGTAGACCTGTTATTCTTCCTCCTGTTCAGGGTTAATTCCTTCTTCAGTGTTCTGGACCTCCACCTTTCTGGCCTACACAGGGACTGTGTTACATCAATCCTCATTTCTTTTGCCTTTTGAATCTCTCTCCTTCGTACACATGCACACGCACATTTAGGTCTCTTTAATCTTAAAAAGAGAGGGAGTTATTACTCTCTCCTTCCTACCAGAACCAAACTTAGATTACATAAGGTAAAACTGGCATTCTCTCCTCAACCCCACTATCTGCCCACACTGCCCCACTGAAGCTGCTATTCTGGTGGTCACTGATAATTGCCAAATTATTTGGACACTGTTAAACTTACTTTTCTTTTGTGCCACATGTGACTCTGCTGGCTGCCCTCTTCCGCTTGGTTTCCTTAAATTATTATTCTCCATTAAACATTTAGTTGTAACTTAAGTCATATTTGTTAACCTGTGCAGAAAATTAACCTGGAATCACTTTTGTCTTATTTCATTAGATGTGTGTTTCCTGGCAATCCTTCTTAACACTGAAACAACTTTACAAGTGTGGATGTGTTTCTGATTTTTTTAATTTCCCATCTAATTCTAGACATTCTTCTGATAAAGTATCTAAACTAGAAAGTCAAGTAGAATCTTATAAAAAGAAGCTAGAAGACCTTGGTGACTTAAGGCGGCAGGTTAAACTCTTAGAAGAGAAGAATACCATGTATATGCAGAACACTGTCAGTCTAGAGGAAGAGTTAAGAAAGGCCAACGCAGCGCGAAGTCAACTTGAAACCTACAAGAGACAGGTAAAAGAAACAGCATCTTGATGATGGTTTCAGGCAAGCTCTCGGTTATGACATGTAGCTTACCAAAATTACTGACTTGTTTTCATGGTATTCTGTTTTTTACCTTTTCTTTATTGTATTTATTTAGGAGACTGAGTCTCACTCTGTCACCCAGCCTGGAGTGCAGTGGCATGATCTCAGCTCACTGCAACCTCCACCTCCCAGGTTCAAGCAATTCTTCTGCCTCAGCCTCCTGAGTAGCTGGGACTACAGATGCATGCTGCCACACCTGGCTAATTTTTTGTATTTTGGTAAAGACAGGGTTTCACTGTGCTGCCCAGGCTGGTCTTGAACTCCTGAGCTCAAGTGATCCACCAGTCTCGGCCTTCCAAAGTGCTAGGATTACAAGCGTGAGCCACTGTGAGCCACGATGCCTGGCCTATTGTATTTATTTATATTTATCTAATATTTAAAGGCTTTAAACTCTCCATAGCAGGTACTTTTATTTTATTTACTTATTTATTTATTTATTATGTAATACTTAAGAAATATACAAATGTAAAAGCATAGTTCAGTAAATATTCATGCTTGAATAAAACATGCTCTCCCCCTCCTCATTACAGGCAGCCTCCATGCTGCGGCTTTCATTCCCATTCGTCTCTCTATACTTTTGCTACATATATATATATATATTTATCCCTAAAAATTTATAGCATTTTGACATGTTCCAGAACTTTATATAAATGATACAGTGAAAGCACTCTTCGTAATTTTTTTTCTTTTGCTCAGTGAGATTATTTATCATGATAGGTATAGCTTTATAACATCCATTTCCACTGCTGTATAGTATCTCAGTTAGTCTCTGTACCAAAATTTATCCATTTTCCTGTTAAGAGACCTACAGGATGTTTCAGCTTTTTTTTCCATGTTAAAAGAAATGCCATATAAATAGCATTGTACAGGTCCTCTACCATATATGTGTGAAGGTTTTACAACTTGATGGAATTTCTATCTAAGAGTATCTTCAATCTAGTTACATATTAGCAGATTGTTCCTTAAAGTGATTGTGTTACCAGCAAGCAGTTTATATTCCTGTTGCTTCACATCATCACCAACACACAGTATTGGCAAACTAAATTTTGCTGGCCTGGCACAGTGTCTCACGCCTGTCATCTCAACACTTTGGGAGGCTGAGGCAGGAGAGTGGCTTGAGCCCAGGAGTTCCAGACCAACCTGGGAAACATAGCAAGACCCTATCTCTAAAAATAACTAAGTTAGCTGGGCATGGTGGCATGAACCTGTGGTCCCAGCTATTTGGGAGGCTGAGGTTGAAGGATTGCTTGAGCCCAGGCCTCAGAGGCTACAGTGAGCTATGATTGCACCACTGCACTCCAGCTTTGCTTTTGTGCCGCATGTGACTCTGCTGGCAACATGGGACATGTAAGACCTTGTCTTGAGAGAAGAAAAAATAAGTAAAATTTGCCAATTAGATGGGTATAAAATGGTGTCTCCTTTTAATTATACTTCGTGTTACCCTCATTACAAATATATTTACTGACCATATTTCTTTTGTAAATTTCCTATTTTTATCTTTTACCCACTTAAAAAATTGAATCATTTCTTTTACTGATTTCTAAAGGTTGTTTATATGTTCTAGATATTCTTTATCACTTGCACATATTTTTACTTAATCTCCTATGGATCTATGACTTGTCCTTTTACTTTTTTGAGGTTGATAATTTCAGCGTAATGGACTTCAAGTACTTTTATGATTTGTACTTTTTATATTTTAAGAAATTATTTCCTATATAAGGATATAGTCTAATCTTCTCTATTTTCTTTACAAAGATTTAAAGTTTGTTTTGCACATTTAGGTATTTAATCCACTTGGAATTAATTTTCGTGTAGGGCGTGAAGTAGGGATCCCTTTGAGACTCTTTTTGTCTGTGTGGATAACCAGTCAGCCTACCACCATTTATTTAATAGTCCTTTCTTCCACAATGACCTGCAGTTCTACCTTGTATTTCTAAAATATCCATGTTGTGTGTGGGTTTATCTCTGGACACTTTCTTCTGTTCCATTGGTATATTTATCTCTTCCTACACCAATGTCACACTCATGTTTTACAAATTTTTAGCAATTTTGATAGGTGGTAGTGCAGACTCTCATACTTTGTCCTTTTTCAGAAGTGTCTGTTCTCAGCCCTTTGCTTTCCCTTTAAACTCCAAACTCTTGGGAATTGGAATTACATTGACTCTGTCAATCAATTTGGGGAGAGTTGTTCCTGTCTGAACATGATACCTTTCCGTGGTCTTCCATGTCTTTGGGTTAAGTTTATTAATGTTCTTCTAAAGATTTTGTGCATATTTCATTGTAGTTACTGTTGGGTACTTTGTGTTTTGAGTTGCTTTTTAAATGCAGTTAAATAAAGATACCATTTTCACTTTATTGCTAATTTATATGAATGAAATTGACTTTTATATATTGATTCTGCAACCTTGCCAAATTCTTATATTACTTCTGATAATGTCTGTAGATTCTCTTGTCAGAAGGGTTATAGTAAAGAAATAAAAGGAATTTCCGTCTTTTTTTTTTTTTTTTTCCTGAGACAGGGTTTCACTCTGTCACCCAGGCTAGAGTGCAGTGGTGCAGTCATGGCTCACTGCAGCCTTGACCTCCCCAGGCTCAGATGATCCTTCCATCTCAGCCTCCCAAGTAGCTAGGACCACAAGTGTGTGCCACCACACTCAGCTAATTTTGTAATTTTTGTAGAGATGGGATTTCTCCATGTTGTCCAGGCCGGTCTCAAATACCTGGGCTCAAGACATCCTCCTGCCTCGGCCTCCCAAAGTGCTGGGATTATAGGCGTGAGCCACTGCACCCAGCCGAATTTCTCCCTTTCTATTCCATATCCTTTTTTTTCTTCTTAATCAGCATACCTGGACTTCAATACAACTTGGAGTAAAAATAATGGTGGGAAAGCATTCCTTGTTGATTACGTACAGAATGTTTTATTTTGCCAGTATATTACAAAGATTGCTATATGTGTTTTGTTTTGTTTTGTTTTGTTTGAGACAGAGTCTTGCTGTGTCGCCCAGGCTGGAGTGCAGTGGCGCAATCTCGGCTTATTGCAACCTCCACCTCCCAGGTTCAAGCGATTCTCCTGCCTCAGCCTCCCAAGTAGCTGGGATTACAGGCGCCCGCCACCATCCCTGACTAATTTTTGTGTATTTTTAGTAGAGATGAGGTGTCACTATGTTGGCCAGGCTGGTCTCAAACTTCTGACTTCAGGTGATCCACCTGCCTTGGCCTCCCAAAGTGCTGGGATTACAGGCGTGAGCCACTGTGCCTGGCCACTTTATTTTTTAAATGATAATATTTCGTCTACAAGCCCTCTTTGCTTTTTCAAATCTCCCTGGTTATTTTTGATGGTCCCTTACTCCTTTTTGTTTTTTATTTTATTTATTTATTTTGAGGCAGAGTCTGGCTCTGTGGCCCCGGTTGGAGTGCAGTGGTGCAATCTCAGCTCACTGCAACCTCTACCTCCCGAGTTCAAGCAATTCTCCTGCCACAGTCTCCCGAGTACCTGAGATTACAGGAGTGCACCACCAAGCCCGGCTAAATTTTTCTATTTTAGTGGATGCGGGGTTTCACCGTGTTGCCCCCAGGGTGATCTGGAACTCCTGAGCTCAGGCAATCTGCCCACCTCGGCCGCCCAAAGTGCTAGGCTTACAAGTGTGAGCCGCCGTGCCTGGCCTCTTAACTCCTTTTAAAATTTAGATTTCCTCTTTATTTTTTTAAGTATGTATATTTTGTATCTGATAATTCCAATCTGAAATCCTTGGAGATCTTATTCTATTATTTTTTGGTTGTTATTGCTGTTGATGTTTTCCACAGAGTCTTGTTCATTGTGGCATTTTCTTTATGGCCTTTATAATTTTGGATTTTGCTCTTTCATTAGCTCATCTTTATGTTGGGGAATCCTGAGACTCATGGGTTGAGGTTTTGTTTCTGTGGTCAGTATGTGTGTGTGTTTGTGGCAGATTTTCCACAGCATTACCAACTAATACCCCTCTAATTGCTTGGCTTAGGTTTTCCCAGACAATGCGAGTAGTAAAAATTCAAACACAAGTCCGTGTATTATTAACAGGCTGTGATTACAAACTTTCAAGTTACCCTTTTTTTCTTTCATTCTTACTTTTTTTTTTTTAAAGACAGGATCTCACTCTGTTTCCTAGGCTGGAGTGCAATGGTATGATCATAGCTCACTGCAATCTTGAACTCCTGGGCTCAAGTGATCCTCCCACCTCAGCTTCCTGAGGAACTACGACATGTGCCACCACACGCAGCTAATTTTTAAATTATAGAGACAGGGTCTCACTATGTTGCCTTGTCTGGTCTCAAATTTTGGGCTCAAGCCATCCTCCCACCTCAGCTTCCCAAAGTACTGGGATTACAGGCGTGAGCCACTGCACGTAGCCCCCAAGTTATCCTTTTTTAATCCCAAAGCACTCGGTTTATTTTTCCAGCTGATGAAATTTTTTTTCCTAATCCACCTATTTGCTGATTTGCTACCTTTTAGAGCCCAGGGTGGTTTAACAACCACTCATCTCCTTTTAAAGCTCTAGGTTCCTGTTATCGGCAGTTGACACCTCATGGTACCCAGAGCATCTGCATGAACTTCTCATTCTGGTTTTAATCTCTGAGGATTTCCCTTATTTTCTTGTAAGCTTAGCTATGCAATTGGAATCGCCCTGCCCCACCCCAGCATTTATTTTGTTTTATACAAAAAGAATTTCAGGCTACCCCGTTATCTCTACTGCTGGAAATGAAAATGCTATAGATTCTTTTATGATTTTGAACATTGTTACACTGGATGATTCTGGTTGGGACCCAGTAGTAACTGGGCAGGTTTTTATTCCTAGTTCTGTCCACTGTGTTAGACTGCTGGATCATGTGCATTTGAGTACTGGTGGGAGAGGGTTTGGTTTTCTTAAACCTGTAGAAGAAAATAAGGATAATTTCTAATGTTTCAGATTATGTATAAGTAATGGTATCTTTCTGTATCAGGTAGTAGAACTACAAAATAGATTATCTGAAGAATCAAAGAAAGCAGATAAACTAGATTTTGAATATAAGCGGCTAAAAGAAAAAGTTGACAGTCTGCAAAAAGAAAAGGACGTGAGTATATGTATTAGGCATTTTGGTTTTGGCACTGCTAAAATTAAAGTGATTATGTTTAATTCATGTTTGGCCACATTCATTTTATTTATGAATTTAAAAATTAGAAACCCCATTTATTTTTAAGCTATAGGAGAATTCCATTTGTGTTTCAGAAATAAGGCAAAAAAGTGGAAAGAATATTTTTATAATACTTCCATTCAGATTTCTTTTTTATGTAGTTATCTTTTCTACCACTGTTGCCTCCTTTACATTGTTCTATGACTTTCATTTCTATGATTACATTGTTCATGACTTTCTATAAGTTTGTGTAGCTTTCTTGTTTTCTGTATGATTAATAGAGGACTTTTTGTTGTTCAGCATATTTCAAGTCTTTTAAAAATATTTCTACTTTGTCACGATTTATGAATATTTATTGTCTTTGTTCTCCAATGTTTTATGTCTAGTGAAAAGAATGTTAAGAAATTAGTTACTAATTGTTAAAGATGAAATAGACAGTTTTGTTTAACTGTGGATAGCATATTGCCCTGCACATAGTAGATATTCAGTATTGTTAAATGGGAAAAATTGTTTTAATCTTTTCCTCCTTCTGTGATCTTTCCATAGAAATGCAAAAGGTAAAACATGTTCATGTTCACTATTGTTTATCATTCTATTAGGTAAGGCAGAGGCCTCTGATGAATAAATTCTTAAAACGTGAAGCTAACCCTCCGTGTTTTTGTGTCTCTCCAGAGGCTGAGAACAGAAAGGGATTCTCTGAAGGAAACGATTGAAGAGCTTCGTTGTGTACAAGCTCAAGAAGGGCAGCTCACAACTCAAGGTAAAAACGTTTTGCGAGCACAAACCAGATGATTTCTTTTTTTTTTTTTGAGACGGAGTTTCACTCTTATTGCCCAGGCTGGAGTGCAATGGCACTGTCTCGGCTCACTGCAACCTCTGCCTCCCGGAACCTCTGCCTCCCGGATTCAAGTGATTCTCCTGCCTCAGCCTTCCAAGTGGTTGGGATTACAGGCACACCACCACGCCCAGCTAATTTTTGTATTTTTAGTAGAGACAGGGTTTCACCATGTTGGCCAGGCTGGTCTGGAACTCCTGACCTCAGGTGATCCACCCGCCTTGGCTCCCAAAGTGCTGGGATTACAGGCGTGAGCCACCACGCCCAGCCAGATGATTTATTTCTAATAGTATAAATAAAACTATTTGGTTCACTTGAACATGATTGTGCTAATAGATAAAAATGAAACATTGGGCCCATGTGCGCTCCTCCTGGCAAAGCCCGGGCTCCAGCGATTGCCTTTTCTTATTGGTCCAAATGGTGGTCCGAACCCTTAGTCACTGAGCCAATTTCCAAATCAGTCACACCCGCCTTTTTCAGACGAATGCGCAAAAGGTGGAGAGGAATCTGAAAAGCAGTTGGTTCGTCTTAGAAAATGGCCAAACCTAGACAGCCTTTCCATTCTGAGAGGACTCTGTCCCCTTATTTTTGACCTCTAAGCCTTGCATAAAACAAGCACCCTAAGGAATCACCTGGCAGTCCAGCTGTCTGTGTGGATGCCGAGTCCCTCCCTAATTGCAGGGCCTGGCTACTGATTGGCCAAGAGAGGCCTCCTGGGCCCTCCCTGGAGGATATGAACGCCCCTCCTTGGCGTAGCGACGGGAAGGGGTGGCTCCGGCGAGGACAAGCAGCGGGCTGGAGAGAGGCGGCTACGGGTGGGGCGCACCCAGGGAGCAGGAACCTGGGAGGCCGGGCTCTTGAGGGGTTGTGGGGAGGAGAGAGCCCACCTGTTTCCTAACAACGAAAACATCACCAAGCCCTCAGCGCCGCTGGGGTGGGACACCTGCCTGACCTGTGTTCCCTTAAGGAGGATTCTGTGCTGTTAGGGATTTTTTATTCCAGCCCTTGACATTTCCATACTTCATTTCTCAGTCAGCACTGATTTTTAAAACTCCCGGCCTAGTCTCCTGCCATGGCCTCATTCATCCCGCAGTTATTGCGTGCCTGCTGTTTGCCAGGCACTGTATCTATTAGTAGAGCTGGAGATACAAAAATAAATTAGGCAATTGTGGTACAAGATGATAGGTGCTATAATTGAAACGTGTGCAGGGGCTGGTAGTGGCATAAAGGCTCTTCCTTGTGGATAGGTTTACCCAGAAAGGCTTCCCAAAGACACAGGATGAGTCAAGAATGAATGATAGGGCTTTATCAAGCCTATGAAAAAAGTGGACGTGACTTCTCCAGCTATCGAATTAGACAACACTGCTTGCTAATTTCTCCAAAGGAGAAACAAAAGTAGGGTAATAGAGGTATTCTAATACTTACCTTAAGATAGATACATATGTTGAGACGGAGTCTCGCTGTGTCACCCAGGCTAGAGTGCAGTTGTGAGATCTTGGCTCACTGCAACCTCTGCCTCCTAGGTTCAAGCGATTCTGCTGCCACAGCCTCCCTAGTAGCTGGGACTACAGAGGTGTGCCACGACGCCCAGCTAATTTTTTGTATTTTTAGTAGAGACAGGGTTTCACCGTGTTAGCCAGGATGGTCTCAATCTCCTGACCATGTGATCTGCCCACCTTGGCCTCCCACAGTGCTGAGATTACAGGTGTGAGCCACTGCGCCCAGCCAAGATGTAGATGTAGATGTGTATATATATATGTGTGTGTATATATATATATTTTTTTGAATCCAAGTGTCATAAGAGATGATTTAAGTCTAATTCCTACTTTGTTGTAAATTGCTTTGGGCAGACAATTTAAGCCTAGACCCAACAGTGCTATTCAGGTTAGGGGCTATTAGTGTTTTGTAGAAAAGGGCAAATTTAGGCCGAGCATGGTGGTCATGCCTGTAATCCAACGCTTGGGGAGGCTGAGGTGGATAGAGGGCTTGAGCTCATAAGTTCAAGAGCAGCCTGGGCAACATAGCAAGACACCCCCCCACAAAAAAAATTTAAAAATTACCTGGGCATGGTGGCGTGTGCCTGTGGGCCCAACTACTCAGGAGACAAAGGCAGGAGGATCACTTGAGCCTGGGAGGCAGAGGCGCCAGTGAGCTGAGGTTGTGCCACTGCATTCCAGCCTGGACAACAAAAAGGAAAAGAAAAGGGCCAATTTAGTAATAGGACAATTTGGTAAGGATGACAGAAACAAAGACTTAACTGCAATTTGAGTTTTTTAAACCTCATCAAGTTTGTATAAGAATGGTGTTTCTTGGGCAGGCACAGTGGCTCGTGCCTGTAATCCCAGTACTTTGGGAGGCCGAGGCAGGCGGATCACGAGGTCAGGAGATTGAGACCATCCTGGCTAACACGGTGAAACCCCGTCTCTACTAAAAATACAAAAAATTAGCTGGGCATGGTGGTATGTGCCTGTAGTCCCAGCTACTCGGGAGGCTGAGGCACGAGAATGGCGTGAACCGGGGAGGCGGAGCTTGCAGTGAGCTGAGATTGCGCCACTGCACTCCAGCCTAGGGGACAGAGCGAGACTCCATCTCAAAAACAAAACAAAGAAAGAATGGTGTTTCTTACAGCATGGTGAATAGTGTTAGAATCACCTGGGATGCAGATTCCCAGGTCCACTCATGTCTACAAATCAGGGACTCTGGGGACAAGGCTCAGAAAGGTGAATTTTAAAATAGTGCCCCAGATGTTTCTTGTGCACATCAATGTTTTAGGCCCTCTGGCATAGGATAATGGAGGCAGATGTGAAGTAAAATTCATTTCCTCACTTTGCATGTTGGGAGAACATATTTGTATCTCACCTTTCTGTCATCCCCTTTATTATCAGTGTGAGATCATACAGTCCTCAAGAAGTATTAATGAAATGACTTACAGAAAAAATTTTCTTAAATAACACTCTGTTGCCTGACACCCCTTATATAAGCAGAAAGGAGTCTGGGACCTCAGCTTCTAAAATGGGAACCATGCTAAGGATCAAAAAGTGAAGACACTTGGGGACCCCCTGTCTTGCAAATACAACCAACCACAGAAGGGCGTGAGAGTAGTTTCTTGGCTTGACTTCCTTCTCACTTTCCCTTGGTTGACCCAAAAAGACCCAAAGCTCAATCATTTAGGTGGGCTGATGATTCCATATCATTCAAACTTACAATCACTAAGATAAAAAAAAAAAGATGTATGGAGATACCCCAAAACATATTTAGGTTAACTTTATCATATGCTTTATTCGATTAAAACACTTAACCATTAGGCTGGGCACAGTGGCTCATGCCTGTGATCCCAGCATTTTGGGAGGCCAAGGCAGGCAGATCACTTGAGGCCAGGAGTTGGAGACCAGCCTGGCCAACATGGCAAAACTCCGCCTCTACTAAAAATAGAAAAATTAGCCAGGCATGGTGGTGCGTGCCTGTAATCCTAGCTACTCAAGAGGCTGAGGCACAAGAATTGCTTGAACCCAGGAGGTGGGTGCCACAGTGAGCTGACATAGCACCACTGCACTGCAGCCTGGGCGACAGTGTAAGACTCTGTCTCCAAAAAAAGGAAAAAAAAAACAAAAAACAAAAGCACTTAACCATTAAAGAAGGCCCCAAAAGATTCACAACTTTAAAAAGAAAACTGGTATGTACTAACATAAACATAAGGTGTCATAAACACTGAATACCATCATAATGGGCTCTGCTACTAACTAGCTGTGCGGCTTGAGCTAGTAACTAAACTCTCCGAGACTTGGTTTGTTCTGCGAAATGAGAATCATAACTTCTTTCTCCAGAGCCAGATGAAGAGTTTTAGATGCTCTTAGTAATGCAAAGCACTCCCCAATGTGTAATTTTAAATGAAAACAGTATTAAATGTAATATAGAAAAAGTTGTGCTTTTTCCTATGTTGGCTGTAATACTCTGATATTCTTTCTTAAGAACTTATCAGATAACCAGTTTCTTTTTTCTTTTTTTGAGGCGGAGTCTCGCTCTTATCACCCAGGCTGGAGTGCAATGGCGTGATCTCGGCCTCGTGATCTCGGCCTCGCTGCAACCTCTGCCTACCGAGTTCAAGTGATTCTCTTGCCTCAGCCTCTTGAGTAGCTGGGATTACAGGTGCCTACCACCACACCCGGCTACTTTTTTTTTTTTTTTTTTTTTTTAGATAAAGTCTCACTTTTGTCCCCCAGGCTGGAGTGCAATGGTGCTATCTAAGCTCACTGTAACCTCCGCCTCTCGGTTTCAAGCGATTCTCCTGCCTTAAACTCCTGAGTACCTGGGATTACAGGCACCTGACACCACGCCCGGCTAATTTTTGTATTTTTAGTAGAGACAGGGTTTCACCATGTTGGCCAGGCTGGTCTTGAACTCCTGACCTCAGGTGATCCACCCGCCTCGGCCTCCCAAAGTGCTGGGGATTACGGGCATGAGCCACCATACCCAGCCACTTTTTGTATTTTTGATAGAGAAGGGGTTTCATCCTGTTGGCCAGGCTGATCTTGAACTCCTGGCCTCAGGTGATCTGCCCACCATGGCCTCCCAAAGTGCTGGGATTACAGGCATGTGCTACCGTGCCCAGCCAGATAACCATTTTCTCTTGACAGATTAGAGTGACCTAGTTTTCCTGGTGCCCTAAGCTCATACCTAGTGGCAGGTAATTTAGTGTTACACACTTGACACAATTATTTCAAAGATTAAATAGGATATGGGCCAGGCATGGTGGCTCTTGCCTGTAATCCTAGCACTTTGGAGGCCAAGGAAGGAAGATTTCTTGAGTCCAGGAGCTTGAGTTTAGCCTGGCCAACACATTGAGACTCCATCTGTCTCTAAATATATATTATAAAAATAAAAATAATGGCTGGGTGCAGTGGCTCATGCCTGTAGTCCCAGCTACTTGGAAGGCTCAGATGGGAGGATCACTTGAGCCCAGGAGTTTGAGGTTATAGTGAGCCAAAATTGTGCCACTTCACTCCAGCATGGGTGACTGAGTGAGACCATGTCTCTAAAAGAAAATGATGCTTTTCTTTTAAGTACATCAGACTTCCTAAAGCAGTGAATTTTTTTCAACTGAGAAAAGTTGAGTTGGTGTCAATCCATTAAGGAACTTAGATCCTAAGGAGAAAACTGCTCTTTCTCCTAGGAAAAGAACCACACTTCACTCAAGGTTTACCCCTCCCACTCCTTTGTCACCAGCTGGGGATGGTGGAGGCTGATGGATTGCTTGTTTGGCTTCACGGTTCACTCCCAGACTAGTAACCAGCCTGTGGCTTTTCAGTTTCCTGAAACTGGAATTTTTCTTTTCCTCTGACTACAACATTCTTTTTTCCCTGCTCCTCTCCTTCATTTCACCTCCTAGCCCTCTCTCTGTTGTCTTATTAATCAGCTCTCTTCTTGCTTCATTTTCTAGTTTACCCAGCTGCACGGAAACCATTTTCACTTTGTTCTCACCACCACTCTCCTTTATTCTGTTGACCGTTTCTAGACCAAGCTTGTCAAACCCTAATTGAAATATGCTAATTTTTTTATCTATTCCAGATTACCAAGGAAAACTGAAGGAAATTATTATATATCTTTCTTGTTTTCACCAAAAATATATCATTTGTGATTATAACAGCATCCGCATTGCTGCCTCACAGTTCTTTCACATATATCTAATCATCTCTGCATGAGTTTTGTTTTTTTTTTTCAAACATACATGTTTTTATTAATTTTTTTGCACACACAACAATAAACATTTTCTAAAAATATATACAAACAAAAAGATGCGTGTCAAACATATTAGGAAGGTTGCACATGGGAAGTCGGGGAATAGAAATGGGGGGTGGGAATTAAAATAAATGAGAGAGGGACTTTATATGGATCAGTGATAATAACTCAATCCTCTATGTGACAAAGAAGAAGGAGAAGGAAGAGGAAGAAAAAGAAAGTGGGATAAAGGATCAGAAAGGGAGGAAAATAGAAAAAATTAGAGTATCACTCCAGGGTAGACCTGTTTTGTTGTCACTGGGTTGGTTGGTTTGTCTGTTGTATTTTTCATGTTTCGCCATGTTGGCCAGACTGGTCTCGAACTCCTAGCCCAAAGTGATCAACCCGCCTCGGCCCCCCAGAGTGCCGGGACCACAGGCGTGAGCCACCACGTCCAGCCCCCACATTGCTTCTGGCCTCCGTGGTAGACCTCCCAGATGGGGCGGCCGGGCAGAGGCACTCCTCACTACCCAGACGGGGCGGCCAGGCAGAGACGCTCCTCACTTCTTCCCAGATGGGGCGGCCGGGCAGAGGTGCTCCTCACTTCTTCCCAGACGGGGCGGCCGGACAGAGGTGCTCCTCATTTCTTCCCAGACGGGGCGGCCGGGCAGAGATGCTCCTCACTTCTTCCCAGACGGGGCGGCCGGGCAGAGGCGCTCCTAACTTCTTCCCAGACGGGGCGGCCGGGCAGAGGCGCTCCTCACTTCCCAGACGATGGGTGGCCGGGCAGAGGCGCTCCTCACTTCCCAGACGGGGCGGCCGGGCAGAGGCGCTCCTCACTTCCCAGACGATGGGTGGCCGGGTAGAGGCTCTCCTCACTTCCCAGACGATGGGTGGCCTTTTCCGGACGGGCCGGCCGGCAGAGGCTCACCTTCCGGACGGGGCGGCCGGCAGAGGCCCTCACTTGGCAGAGGCGCTCCTCACTTCTTCCCAGACGGGGCGGCCAGGCAGAGGCGCTCCTCACCTCCCAGACGATGGGTGGCCAGGCAGAAGCGCTCCTCACCTCCCAGACGATGGGTGGCCGGGCAGAGGCGCTCCTCACCTCCCAGACGATGGGTGGCCGGGCAGAGGCGCTCCTCACTTCCCAGATGGGGAGGCCGGGCAGAGGGGCGGCCGAGCAGAGACGCTCCCCACCTCCCAGACGGAGCGGCGGCCGGGCAGGGGCTGCAATCCCAGCACCCTGGTAGGCCAAGGCAGGCGGAGGTTGCCGCGAGCCAAGACCACGCCACCGCACTCCGGGCCGAGCATTCGGGGTCAGGAGCTGGAGACCAGCGTGGCCAACATGGCGAAATCGCGCCTGCAGGGAAAGGAGAAAAAGCAGGCGGCGCGCGCTGGCAGTCACAGGCAGTGCGCGGTGCGGGGCAGCTTGGGCCACAGAGGGAAAAGAAAGGAAAGAGAGAGAGAGAGAAAGAAAGAGGGAGGGAGGGAGGAAGGAAGGAAGGAAGGAAGGAAGGAAGGAAGGAAGGAAGGAAGGAAGGAAGCTGTTTTTTCTTTTTCCTTTTTTTTTTGAGATGGAGTTTTGCTCTTTTTGCCCAGGCTGGAGCGCAATGGCGTGATCTCTGCTCACTGCAACCTCCACCTCCCGGGTTCAACTGATCTCCTGACTCAGCCTCCCGAGTAGCTGGAATTACAGGCGCCTGCCACCATGCCCAGCTAATTTTTTGTATTTTTAGTAGAGACCAGGTTGGCCAGGCTGGTCTTGAACTCCTGACCTCAGGTGATCGCCTGCCTCGGCCTCCCAAAGTGCTGGGATTACAGGTGTGAGCCACTGCACCCGGCCTCTACAGGAGTTTTTATACAATTTTAAGTATCTAACCTGAAATTTAACCCTTTTTCTTTCAGCTCTGATATCATCAAGAAACCATAAGGCCTTTCATGTAAACTATCACATTTGTTTCTTTGCACCTGTAAACCTATAGGTTTTAACCTTGCTGCTATAGTTTGAATGACCCCTCTGAAACTCATGTTGAAGGTTAATACCCAATGTGGTAGTTTTGAGAGGTGGGGCGTTCAAGAGGTGATTAAAGCATGAAGACCCTGCCCTCAGGGATGGATTAATCCATCCATGGATTAATATATTAATGGAGTAATGCGTCATCATGGGAGTGGGACTGGTGGCTTTATAAGAAAAAGAGGGCCTGGTGCGGTGGCTCACACCTGTAATCCCAGCACTTTGAAAGGCCCAAGGCCGGTGGATCACCTGAGGTCAGGAGACCAGCCTGGCTGACATGGTGAAAACCCGTCTCTACTAAAATTACAATAATTAGCTGGGTGTGGAGATGGGCGCCTATAATCCCAGCTACTGGGGAAGCTGAGGCAGGAGAATCACTTGAACCTGAGAGGCAGTGGTTGCAGTGAGCCGAGATCACGCCACTGCACTCCAGCCTGGGTGACAAGAGTGAAACTCCTCAATAAAAAGAAAAAGAGACCTGAGTGAACAAGTGAGCATGCTCAACCCCTTCACCATGTGATGCCCTGTATTGCTTCAGGACTCTGCAGAGAGTCCCCATCAGCAGGCAGGCTCTTACCAGATGTGCCCCCTCAGTCTTGGACTTCTCAGCCTCTAGAATTGTGAATAATAATTTTTTTTTTTTTTTTTAATGAGGTCTGACTCCTTTACCCAGGCTGGAGTGCAGTGGCACGATCTCAGCTCTGCAGCCTCTGCCTCCTGGGCTCAAGTGATCCTCCCACCTCAGCCTCCCAAGTAGCTGGGAATACAGGCATGCATCACTATGCCCAGCTAATTTTTTGTATTTTTGGTGGAGATGGGGTTTCACCATGTTGCTCAGGCTGGTCTCGAGCTCCTGAGCTCAATCGATCTGCCCACCTCGGCCTCCCAAAGTGCTGGGGTTTACAGGCATGAGCCACCACACCCAGCCAAAAATAGTTTCTTATAAATTACTGAGTTTCAGTTATTCTGTTATAAGCAACAGAAAAAGGACTAGGACACCCTCTTTGTGTATGTATCCTTTGACCTAGCACTTTTGCTCTAGGAATTAAATTTACCCTAATGAATTAAAACATTGTTTCTAATAGATTTTGAAACAGCCTGAAAGTTCAGCAATACAGGAATGGTATTCTTATTCAACTGTATACAGTAGAGCCATTTAAAAGAATAAAGTGGCCAGGCGTGGTGGCTCATGCCTTTAATCCCAGCACTTTGGGAGGCTGAGGCAGGCAGATTGCCTTAGGTCAGGAGTTCGAGACCAGCCTGGCCAACATGGTGAAACCTCATCTCTACTAAAAATGCAAAAATTAGCTGGGCGTGGTGGTGGGCACCTGTAATCCCAGCCACTTGGCAGGCTGAGGTAGGAGAATTGCTTGAACCCAGGAGACAGAGGTTGCAGTGAGCCAAGATCATGCCACTACACTCCAGCCTGGGCGACAGAGTGAGACTCCGTCTCAAAAAAACAAAAAAAAAGAAAAAGAATAAGGAATATTTTCTATAAACCTGACAGAGAGAAATATGTATGTTACATCATTACATTTAAAAAGTAAGGCTGGGGCCGGGCATGGTGGCTCACGCCTGTAATCCCAGCACTTTGGGAGGCCGAGGCGGGCGGATCACGAGGTCAGGAGATTGAGACCATCCTGGCTAACACACTGAAACCCCGTCTCTACTAAAAATACAAAAAATTAGCCGGGCGAGGTGGCGGGTGCCTGTAGTCCCAGCTACTCGGGAGGCTGAGGCAGGAGAATGGCGTGAACCCCGGAGGGTGGAGCCTCCAGTGAGCCAAGATCACGCCACTGCACTCCAGCCTGGGCGACAGCGAGACTCTGTCTCAAAAAAAAAAGAATAGAATAGAGGTTACCAGGGTATAGGGGAGGGAGGGATAGGGAATTATTGCTTAATGGTTACAGAGTTTGTGATTTGGATGAGGAAAAAGTTTTGAAAATAGATAGTAGTGATGGTTACACAACATTGTGAATATACTGAATGCCATTCTATTGTACACTTAAAAATGCTTAAAATGGTAAAATAATAATACTTAATAATATTTTAAGACAACTGTGACATGGTCCTTTACTTGAAAATGATTTTTGCTGTTAAAATTAATGCTCAAAGTAGGGTTTCATATCGAAAGTTGTATAACTGTGTTTTCCATTAGCCTTATATTTATGTTTGTATATTTACAGGGTTAATGCCTCTTGGAAGTCAGGAGTCTTCAGACAGTCTAGCTGCAGAGATTGTTACACCTGAAATCAGGTAAGGAGATTGTGGTGTTCACACTTACACTGCACAGTATTCCTGGAGAAAACGTACTTCTCTACGATATGAAGAAGATCATTTCCTTATTCTTTCTCACTGACACTTTCAACATGAACTCAGTGTTAAATTTTTATGTTTTCAACATGTTAAAAGCTTTCTTCTACTGGCCTACGGAAAATTGATTTGCTCACTTCAATAAGACAATCTTTCACACATATAAAGCCAATTGTTATGTCCAAAGCTTGAGTATCCTCAGCAGACATTAAGCAATGAAGACATTTGGCCTGTAGACAATAGTTATGCTTAGCTATAAGCATGCAAAATTATTAGTTATTAAGATTTATCTGCTAACCAGCTGGGCTTGGTGGCTCAAGCCTGTAATCCCAGCACTTTGGGAGGTTGAGGTGGGTGGATCACAAGGTCAGGAGATCAAGACCATCCTAGCTAACACGGTGAAACCCTGTCTCTACAAAAAATACAAAAAATTAGCCGTGTGTGGTGGCGGGTGCCTGTAGTCCCAGCTACTTGGGAGGCTGAGGCAGGAGAATGGTGTGAACTCAGGAGGCGGAGCTTGCAGTGAGCTGAGGTTGCGCCACTGCACTCCAGCCTGGGGGACAGAGCGAGACTCCATTTCAAAAAAAAAAAAAGATTTATCTGCTAACCACATGGAAAGGTCTGGGAAAGATAATAATGGAGGCAAGGTCTTGCTCTGTCACCCAGGCTGGAGTGCAATGTCACAGTCACGGCTCACTGCAGCCTTGACCTACTGGGCTCAAGCAATCCTTCTGCCTCAGCCTGCTTAGTAGTTGGGACCTCAGGCGCGTTCCACCACGCCTGGCTATTTTTTGTAGAGACCGGGTTTTGCCATGTTTCCCAGGCTGGTCTTGAACTCCTTGAGCTGAAGTGATCTGCCTGCCTTGCCCTCCTAAAGTGCTGGGATTACAAGTGTAAGCCACCACACCCAGCCAGTTTCATTTATTTTTATGCATAACTAGCTTTATGTATAAAAATGAAAAATAAGTGGGGGAGACACCAAGTGTCCACTAAAAGGAGACTGATTAATTCTGAATATTACTTTTTACCTTTTTGGGGCCTATTTGCCCCTTTTCAAAATGGACACTGGCCTTGCTTCTTCATAAACTCCTTGGTGGATATTAAATAACAATTGTGTAAGGGTTTCATAACGCTGTAAAAGTTGAAATAAGCATTCAAGTATTTTTTGAATAAATGGAAACAATTTGTAGTTGTTGGTTAGCATTTGTTTAAGAAGGATGAATGGGCTGGGCGTGGTGGCTCACTCCTGTAATCCTAGCACTTTGGGAGGTGAAGGTGGGTGGATCACCTGAGGTCAGGAGTTCGAGACCAGCCCAACCAACATGGCAAACCCTGTCTCTACTAAAAAATACAAAATTAGCTGGGCTTGATGGTGCATGCCTGTAATCCCAGCTACTTGGGAGGGTGAGGTAGGAGAATCACTTGAACCCAGGAGGCAGAGGTTGCAGTGAGCCGAGGTCACGTCATTGCACTCCAGTCTGGGCAACAAGAGCGAAACTCCATCTCAAAAAAAAAAAATAAGAAGTACAAACAAAAGGCATGTAAGGCAGCGCCAAGTCTGGAAGTATCTTGTGTACCTTTTTCTTTTCTGCCATCTGATATGCTACTTTATAATTGAACCAATAAGATTTGTTGAATAAATGAACATGTATTTATGAACATTTATAAATAAGTGGTTATGTCCAAAACAACTCACAATTTGTAAGGAAACTTATTGGTAATACAGTTGGTTTTTTAAACTAAGAACAATGATAGGCTAGGCGCGGTGGCTCACATCTGTAATGCCAGAGCTTTGGGAGCCAAGGTAGGTGGATCACTTGAGGCCAGGAGTTCGAGACCATCCTGGCCAACATGGCAAAACCCTGTCACTACTAAAAATATAAAAAAATTAGCTGGGCGTGCTAGCACATGCCTGTAATCCCAGCTACTCAGGAAGCTGAGGCACGAGAATCATTTGAACCTAGGAGGCAGGGTTGCAGTGAGCCTAGATTGCACCACAGCACTCCAGCCGGGGCAACAGCTAGATTCTGCCTGGAAAAAAAAAAACAATGATGATAAGGATTCAGCAAATATGGCTTTTCTGAGTATGACTAGATACAGATTAAAATATGCTCTGTGTCCAGAAGACAGCTATCAAGGAAAAATGATAAACGGATGAAAATTTTGCAACATGTTTTAGACAGTGGGTTAATATTTGATACTTTTCATTGATGTTAACAGTGTGGACAAATTGGAGATCTCATAAACTAAAGGGAAAAGATTAAAGTGGTACAGCCTTTCTTTTGGGGACATTGGCAGGATGTGTCTGTTGTCTAAAAATGCACCTATCTTTTGATCCAAAAATTACTTTTCTGGGAGTTAATCCTAAGGAAAACCAAGGATATACAGAAAAGTGTATTTATAAAGCAATTCTTATTAACTTGTTAAAGCTCAAAATTGGTAGTAATCTAAATGCCCAATAATTGGGTGTTTATTAAATAAGTAACGATTTTAATGCCATGTCATTTAAAATATTCAAGTATGTTTAATGATATAAAAAGATTGCGAAATTTTAGGTGTAAATAGCAGGTACCAAGATTTACTGTGTTTACAAAATAAGAGCAATGCGTGTGTATGTTTCTTTCTTTCTTTGATTTTTCTTTATCTGCAAGAAGCTTTTCCACAGCTTTTCATAGTATCTAGTATCTGTTCATACTATCTTCATGGGGCCTTCTAAAGATGACCCTATGTAAAGAAAGAATGAATTGTATCTTCAACAAGTATGCCTTCATATGAACTAACATTTAATTATATTGTCCCTGCAGTAAATATGGTGGCATGTTCTGTATGGATACTGTTTTTAATATCCCTTAATGTAAGCTTTTGGCATATACAGAGTCCAAAACAGTGCAGTCCGGTAACCTGATTGTAATGATCTGGTTTGTTTCAAGAATTTCATTTTACATATTACAGGAATGGGTAGACTGAATGTCTTGAAGTGATTCTTGTCGAATATAGTATCTTGCCACCAAATGATTGATAATTTAAGATCATAGCATTAGAGATTATGTTCTCTGATAAGAATCAAATAACAAGTCAATGCATTCATAGTTTAAATATTTAAATCAGGGAAGAAATAGGATTTTGAAATCATATTTATTACAAATCATGATATTTAGAGACTGTATTATTTCTATAAAGAAAATATATAAAACCTGAAATGTAATGTCTTTACCAGCTATAATAGCTGAATTTGTTGCAGGTTCTTTATTTTTCATTTCTGTTCTGGTATTAAATTTGTAAGAGTGCTTAGCTGGATTTGATACCTGTATTGTATATTAATGCACCAAGTGACTGTATATAATATTTAGTTTTTATTTTGTTCATTCAGGGAGAAACTTATTCGGCTTCAGCATGAGAATAAGATGTTAAAGCTTAACCAAGAAGGTTCGGATAATGAAAAAATAGCCTTATTGCAGAGCCTTCTAGATGATGCAAATCTACGCAAGAATGAACTGGAGACAGAGAATAGGTAGAGTATTATAGGTGGCCGCATCTGGCTGTAAGTTTTCCTCATTTGCCTTGATTCTGAATCCTTTAAACAAAGAACTGGCAGGGCATGGTGGCTCACGCCTGTAATCCCAGCACTTTGGGAGGCCGAGGAGGGCAGATTGCTTCAGCTCAGGAGTTCGAGACCAGCCTGGGCAACATGGTGAATGAAACTCCATCTCTACAAAAAATGCAAAAATTAGCCAGGCGTGGTGGTGCATGCCTGTGGTCCCAGCTACTCAGGAGGCGGAGGTAGAAGGATCATTTGAGCCCAGGAGGCAGAGGTTGCAGTGAGCCAAGGCCACACCACTGCACTCCAGCTTGGGCAATAGAGCAAAACTCTGTCTCAAAACAAACAAAAAAACCAACAACAAAGATCTGAATTGTAGTTTGAAAAATGGCCATGTGCTGTTCTCTTTCCCTTTTAAAGAACTTGAATCCATTTCTCCACTTTTGGGCAGACTTGCCAAAAAACATTGGGCCTTTTTAGAATGGTGTTGTCCTCTTTACTTCTTCATGCAAAATGATACCAGAGCTCTACCATTTACCCTTTCTAATCACTAATTAAAACTAGAGGATTTTAAAAAATCTGATAATTCAGTCTTTCACAAGAATTTCAATTCACAGTTGTTGTTGGGCTAATAGAGTTTACCATTTCCACAGGCCAGTGTGTTGGAGCTCTGTTGGTGTGGGGAGAGCAGTAGCTCCCTTGTAATTGGATTGACAAAGCATTTTTCTTCTAATCTGTTATTTATTGTGACCCTAAAAGGATTCATCTTAGGAACAACTGACTTATTGTGAGAATTTAAAATCTGCAAAATTAACAAGAAAATCACTTTTCTGCTTGTAAGTTTTCAGCAACATAGTGCAATTCACTCAAAGTCAGTTACTTTAAAATCAGTGATTTACTCTGACAAGGGTTACATTTATATTTTGTTGTGACTGTCTTTTTGTTCTTTTCCTTTTTGAAATGTTTCTTAGATCCCAAACATACAATTTTTGTTTTCTTTTTTTGTTTTGTTTTGCTCTGTTTTTGTTTTACTGCAGTGATACTCTGTCATTTTTTAAGGATTCGACGTTTTTATTAATAGCTTCATAGCTCACCCGACATTACAGATTCTTTGTTTATTTTGAGTGATTGATTTGGCTTCTCCCAGATGGAAGTCAATCTTAGGAGTCACAATTGCTGTGACAGTTGTACACATCCTACCCTTCTTCCTGTAGCTTTACATTTTAAAGCTACTGAGATAGAATCAACAAACAGTGTAAATCAGTATAAATGCTAGAGTGATTATAAGAGCACCATCAAGCATAAACAGAAGGAGAAAATTTTACATCAACTCTTAGGAGTCTAGAGAATGAGGGATTTTTTAAAGTACTCAGAAAAAGTGGGAAATGGAGACAGTGGAGCGGGGGAGATTGCGGGAGTGGCTGGCGGGCGGGCAGTCCCTCTGGTGCAAGTGTCTTGATGTTCGCCTCATTCATCCTTTGCCTCTGGGCTGTATTGTAGCCATTTTAGTCAGGAAAGTCTCTCCCTACCCTAGTATTTTTTTAGTGAGAAAACACCCACAACTTTCTTCATACTGCTTTGCATTGTTTCTCACGGGCTTTGTAATTGTTGCTCTTTTTCCCAGAGACAGGACAGCCAATTGTCATTTATACAGTGTCCATGTCTGTGGATGACTAATCAGCACCCAAGTTCCTGTGTGACTTAACCGCTGGTACAACTTAGGGTTGTGATTGTTTCTTAAATTACAACACTGATGATGAATAACTTAGATTATGGCTGCCTATGATCTATAACGATAACAGGTAATATTTACTAAGCACCTGTTTGTCTCAGGCATTGTGCTGGGTGTCTTAAATATGCGTTCTTACTTTATGAAAGTTTTACAGATGAGGGAACTCAGACTCAGACCCTGGCTGCCTGACTCCAACGCCTCCATACCTAGTCCATGCCCTCTTTCTTGCCAATTTACCTTCTACTACGTTTGCACAATATTTATTCCTTTTCCTGTCTTCCTCTCACAGGATGTTTTTTCTCCTAAGTGACTTACCCTAAGTTTGTTCTTACTGAATTTAATGAGTATTTATATTACCTTGACTCTAGCTTAATATCCTACTAGTTTACAGCATTGGGTCCCACTGAGTCTGTTACAGTTTGCTCACTGCCCATGTATATCACCTGTCAGAAAGCAAAGTCTGTCGTAGACCTCTAAAGTCCTTTCCAATTGGTTTTCCCAAGAGAGAGCACTTTAATGTATCTGTAATACCTGCCAGTCCTCAAACAATATTAGAAGAGGGTGGAGGGTTGAGAGGGAAGCCACATCAGGATTCCCCAGGAATTCTGTCAAAGTAGACCTGATCTTGTTTCTGTACCTCTCAGACTATGCTATAATCTCAAGCTCACCCGGTCCCTGCATCCCACAGCTGTATATATTCAGCAATTAGACTTTGATTAAAATGTTAACTATCTCAATCCCTGAAGTGGGAGAAAAAAGATAGAAGCAATTCACATTGATAGAATACCTGCAATGTGCAGGGACTGTGCTAGGCACACTTTAGTCTTTTAAACAACCCCATGAGGTAGGCATTATAATCCTCATTTATTTTGTAGATGAACTTTTTATTTTTTTTATTTTTGTGGGTACATAGTAGGTATATATTTTTATGAGTTACATGAGATAGTTTGATACAGGCATGCAGTGCATAATAATCATATTGGGGTAAATGGGGTATCCATCCTCTCAAGTATTTATCATTTATGTTATAAACAATCCCATTATACTCTTTAGTTATTTTTAAATGTACAATTACATTATTTTTTACTATAGTCACTTTGTTATGCTAGCAAATACTAGATCTTATTCATTCTTTCTATTTTTATGTACCCATTAACCTCTCCCCACTACCCTTCCCAGCCTCTGGTAACCATCCATCTACTCTCAAGCTCCATGAGTTTATTTTTTTTTAATTTTTAGCTCCCACAAATAAGTGAGAGTGTGTGAAGTTTGTCTTCCTATGCCTGTTATTTCACTTAACGTAATGACCTTCAGTTTCATGCATGCTTTTGCAAATGACAGGATTTCATTCTTTTTTATGGCTAAATAGTGCTAAATTGTATACATCTACATATACCACATTTTCTGTGCCTATTAATTTTCTTATTTTATTTTATTTTTTTGAGGCAGGATTTCACTGTGTTGCCCAGGCTGGAGTGCAGTGGTATGATCACAGCTCACTGTAGACTCAACCTCCCAGGCTCAAGCTATACTTCCATGTCAGCCTCTGAGTAGCTGGGACTGTAGGTACACACCACCATGCCTGGCTGATTTTTTAATTTTCTGGAGAGACAGGGTCTCCCTGTGTTGCACAGGCTGGTTTCAAACTCCTGGACTCAAAGGATCCTCCCACCTCAGCTTCCCAAAGTGCTGGGATTATAGGCATGAACCACCATGTCCAGCCTCTTTTGAGAAATAAATATCTGTTTAGATCTTTTGTCTTTTTTTTTTTTTTTTTTTTTGAGGATCTCACTCCTTCACCCAGGCTGGAATGCAGTGGCACAGTCACAGCTCACTGCAGCCTTGACAGCCCGGGCTCAAGCGATCCTCCCACCTCATCTTCCAAGTAGCTAAGATTACAGGCATGTCCACCATGGCTAGCTAATTTTTTCTATTTTTTTTGTAGAGATGGGGTTTTGCCATGTTGCCCAGGCTAGTCTTCAACTCCTGGGCTCAAGCAATCCACCCACCTCAGCCTCCCAAAGTGCTGGGATTACAGGGATGAGACACCATGCCCAGCTCTCCTTGTGCCAATTTTTAAAATCGGATTATTAGAGTTTTTCTTTTTTTTTTTTTATTATTATACTTTAGGTTTTAGGGTACATGTGCACAATGTGCAGGTTTGTTACATATGTATCCATGTGCCATGTTGTTTTGCTGCACCCATTAACTCGTCATTTAGCATTAGGTATATGTCCTAATGCTGTCCCTCCCCCCTCCCCCCACCCCACAACAGTCCCCGGAGTGTGATGTTCCCCTTCCTGTGTCCATGAGTTCTCATTGTTCAATTCCCACCTATGAGTGAGAACATGCGGTGTTTGGTTTTTTGTCCTTGCGATAGTTTACTGAGAATGATGGTTTCCAGTTTCATCCATGTCCCTAGAGTTGTTTGAGCTCCTTATATATTCTGGTTAGTCATCCCTTGTGAGATGGGGAGTTTGCACGTATTTTCACCCATTCTGTCAGTTATCTCTCACTTTGTTGATTGTTTCCTTTGCTATGCAGAAGTTTTTTAACTTGATGTGATCCCATTTGTTCGTTTTTGCTTTGGTTCCCTGGGCTTATGGAGTATTACTCAAGAAATCTTTGCCCACACCAATGTCCGGTGAGCGTTTCTCCAGTTTTGTTTTATTATTTTCAGGTCTTAGATTTAAATCTTTGATCCATTTTGATTGGATTTTTGTATATGGCAAGAGATAGGGGGTCTAGTTTCATTATTTTGCATAATGATATCCAGTACCATTTATCGAAGAGACTGCCCTTTCCCCAGAATATGTTCTTGGCATCTTTGTCAAAGTAAGTTCACTGTAGATGTATAGATTTATCTCTGACTTCTCTATTCTGTTCCACTGGTCTATGTGTCTGTTTTTATGTAAGTGCCGTGCTGTTTTGGTTACTATAGCTCTGTAGTATAATTTGAAGTCAGGTAACGCGATTCCTCCAGTTTTGTTCTTTTTGCTTAGAATAGCTTTGGTTATTCTGGATATTCTGTGGTTCCATATAAATTTTAGGATTGTTTTTTCTATTTCTGTGAAGAATATCATTGTTATTTTGATAGGGATTGTTTTGAATCTATAGATAGCTTTGGGTAGTATGGACTTTTTTGTTTGTTTGTTTGTTTTGTTTTGAGATGGAATCTGTTTCTGTCACCCAGGCTGGAGTGCACTGGCACTATCTCAGCTCATTGCAACCTCCACCTCCCAGGTTCAAGTGATTCTCTTGCCTCAGCCTCCCGAGTAGCTGGGACTACAGACAGGCATGAGCCACCATGCCCAGTTAATTTTTGTATTTTAGTAGAGACAGGGTTTTGCCCTGTTGGCCAGGCTGGTCTCGAACTCCTGACCTCAGGTGATCCGCCCACCTCGGCCTCCCAAAGTGCTGGGATTACAGGTGTGAGCCACCGCATCTGGCCAACAATATGCCAACATATGGCACTTGGACATACTGAGTACTTTGTTTTTGTTTTGTTTTTTTTCCTTTTAGTGGAGAACTGGGTCTCACTAAATTGCCCAGGCAGGTCTCACACTCCTGGGCTCAGGCTATCCTCCTGCCTCTGCCTCCCTAAGAGCTAGGATTACAGGCTATCCTCCTGCCTCTGCCTCCCTAAGAGCCACCGCACCCAGCATGGACATTTTAACAATACTGATTCTTCTAATTCATGAACATAGAATATCTTTCCATTTTTTTGTGTCTTCAATTTCTTGCATCAGTGTTTTATAGTTTTAATTGTAGAGCTCATTCACTTCTTTGCTTAATTCCTAGGTATTTTATTTTATCTGTAGTGATCATAAATGGGATTCTTGATTTCTTTTTCAGATTGTTTGCTCTTGGCCTATAGAGATGTTACTGATTTTTGGCTGGGCCCGGTATTTCATGCCTGTAATCCCAGCACTTTGGGAGGCCGAGGCGGGTGGATCACGAGGTCAGGAGATCGAGACCATCCTGGCGAACACAGTGAAACCCCGTCTCTACTAAAAATCCAAAAAATTAGCCAGGCGTGGTGGCGAGCACCTGTAGTCTCAGCTACTCAGGAGGCTGAGGCAGGAGAATTGCATGAACCTGGGAGGTACAGCTTGCAGTGAGCTGAGATCACGCCACAGCACTCCAGCCTGGGCAACAAAGTGAGACTCCTGTCTCAAAAAAAAAAAAAAAAAAAAAGTTACTGATTTTTGGCCAGGTACAGTGGCTCTTGCCTGTAATCCCAGCACTTTGGGAGGCTGAGGCAGGCGGATCACGAGGTCAGGAGATTGAGACCATCCTGGCCAATATGGTGAAACCCCGTCTCTGCTAAAAATACAAAAATTAGCCAGGTGTGGTGGTACACGCCTGTAGTCCCAGCTACTACTGAGGCAGGAGTATTGCTTGAATACAGGAGGTGGTTCTCTTGTCTGATTGCTCTAGCTAGGACTTCTAGTACTGTGTTGAATAACAGGGTGAAAGTGAGCATCCTTGTCCTGTTCCTGATCTTAGACAAAAGACTTTCAGTTTTTCCCCATTCAGGGTGATACTAGCTATGGGTCTCTCATATGTAACTTTTATTATGTTGAGGTATGTTCCTTTTGTACCTAGTTTTTTGAGAGTTTTTATCATGAATTGTCATTGAATTTTATCAAATGCTTTTTCAACATCAATTGAAATTATCATATGGTCTTTGTCCTTTATTCTATTGATATAATGTGTCACATTAGTTGGTATGAGGATGTTGAACCATCCTTGCATACCTGGGATCAATCCCATTTGGTCATAATAAATGATCTTTTTAATGTGTTGTTGAATTTGGTTTGCAGTATTTTATTGAGGATTTTTGCATCAATATTCATTAGTTATATTGGCCTATACTTATATATATTTTTTTAAGACAGGGTCTTACTCTGTTGCCCGAGCTGGAGTGCAGTAGCTTAGTAGAGCCAGGTTTTCACCGTGTTGGCCAGGCTGGTCTCGAACTCTTGACATCAGGTGATCCACCTGCCTTGGCCTCCCAAAGTGTTGGGATTACAGGCATGAGCCACTGTGCCTGGCCTATAGTTTTTTTTTTTTTTTTCTTTTGATGTGTCTTTGTCTTGTTTTGGTATCAGGGTAATACTTGCCACATAGAATGAGTTTGGAGGTATTCCTTCTTCCTCTATTTTTCAGAATAGTTTGAGTAGGATTGGTATAAGTTCTTCTTTAAATGTTTTGTAGAATTTGCCAGTGAAGTCATCAGATCTGGGGCCTTTCTTTATTGGGAGACTTTTTATTATGGCTTCAATCTCATTACTTGCTATTGGTCTGTTCAGGTTTTGGATTTCTTCATGATTCAATCTTGGTAGATTATATGTGTCTAGGAATTTATCCATTTCTTCTAGATTTTTCAATTTTTTGGCATATGGTTGCTCATAATAACCAGTAATCCTTTGAATTTCTCTGGTATCAGTTGTAATGTCTCGTTTTTTGTCTCTGATTTTATTTATTTGGGTCTTGTCTCTTTGTTTCTTAGTCTGGCTAAAGGTTTGTCAGTTTATCTTTTCAAAAAACTGGCTTTTGTTTTGTTGCTCTTTTGTATTGTTTTCTTCATTTCAAATTCATTTATTTCTGCTCTGATCCTTATTTTTTATCTATTTATTTGTTTAGAGACAGAGTCTCACTCTGTCGCCCAGGCTGGAGTGTAGTGGCGCGATCTTGGCTCATGCACCCTCCACCTCCTGGGTTCAAGTGATTCTTCTGCCCCAGCCTCCAGAGTAGCTGGGACTATAGGTGTGCACCACCACCCCGGCTAATTTTTGTATTTTTAGTAGAGATGGGGTTTCACCATGTTGGCCAGGCTTGTCTCAAACTCCTAACCTCAAGTGATCCACCCACATTGGCCTCCCAAAGTGCTGGGGTTACAGGTGTGAGCCACCACGCCCAGCCTGCTCTTATCTTTATTATTTCTTCTACTAATTTTGGGTTTGGTTTGCTCTTCCCTTTCTAGTTCGTTAAGTGGCATTGTTAGGTTGTTTATTTGAAGGTTTTCTCTTTTTTGATGTAGGTACTTATGCCTATAAATTTCCCTCTTACTATGGCTTTTGCTGTATCCCATAGATTTTGGTATGTTGTGTTTCCATTATCATTTGTTTCAATAAATTTTTCAGTTTCGTTGTTGATTTCTTCATTGACCCACTGGTCATTCAGGAACGTATTGTTGAATTTCCATGTGTTTGTATAGTTTCCAAAATTTGTTTTGTTACTGATTTCTAGTTTTATTGTGTTCAGAGAAGATGCTTGATATTATTTCAATTTTTTGAGTATTTTATAGATACATTTTTTCATAAATATTTTCTTATATTTATGTTGCTTACATACTTCATACTTGAACAGTTACGTTACTATTTTTGCTCACCTATTCCCCATTGAGAGAATTTAGCTGTTTTTAAACCATTCCAAAGAACATCTTGGTACATACTGGATTGTGTTTTATGATGTTTACAATGGCTTCCACCTAGTTGGCTTGCAGTATTGTTTGATGAAATAATCTCAAAAATGACTAAGATGGATAGTTGAAATAATCTTTTAGTTGAATACATATTTCCATTTTGCTTTCTGAAAAGACTGAACAGTATTATGGTACTACTAGTAATGTGTTTATGGACCTGTGTCCCCCATATTGAATGTGGATTTTTCAGGTAATTTATTCTTTTGTTACTCAAAACCACTCAGATTTTTTTACCTTGATGTGAAAAAGTTATAGCTTTAATTAAATTTTTACTGTGATCCTTTCTAAATTATAAACCTATAATTTCTTGTAATTTAAGTAAAAGCATTTCTTATTAAACTATTTGGCCGTTTGGATTCTAAACATTTGTTATCTTGTTTTCTCCTTAAGTTGGAGCAGTCTGGCTTCTACTACTAGCATTTCACGAAAGCATTTCTTACTAAGATAACTGGTCATCTCTTAAATGGCCAATCCCGTAGCAGCACTCAAGACTTTTATCTTTCCTCATCTTTCTACTATATTCAGTGTTGTTATTCAGTTCCCCCTTCTTCAAGTTTTTTATTTCAATGATACCCATCTCTTACATTCTCTCTCATTCTCTGATATTCTTCAGGGTGAGGTTCCTCTTTCTACCCCTTGGTTGATCCGCCATGGGCCTTCTTTGTTAGTCTTTTACACTGTTTTTCACATTCTTTCTAGACAATATCATTTTTGCTCATGGCCTCAGTTAACTCCAAATGGCTCCCAAATCTGTATATTCAACTCAGGCTTCTCTGTGCTTTAGATTGAGGTATCTAGCTGTTTGACAAATTTCTAGGCATTTCATTTTCAACAAATGTAAAATGAGATCCCTGTATTTCTTTCTTATCCTGTTCCTTTTGTCTTCCCTTCTCAGTGAATACCAAAATCCTTATATTCTTTTGCCTTTTCTCAAGATAGTTCCTCCTCTGTCCCTTTCTATTTCCTCCTCTGTCCCTTTCTATTTCAGGCATATTTAGCAATAGTAATAGCCTTCTGTCATCTTGATGCCTGCTCTTGAACCTTTTTGATAATATCTTCCATTTTAAAACCAAAGTGATCTGTCTGACATACTACCTGTATGATCTGTCTGACCATGTTTTCCGTTCTTGCAATCCTTCAGTATCACCCGAGACCTTGGGAGGTAAGCTGGTCTCCTGAATGTTGCATCATGACCTAGAGAATTTATGAAAGTCAAGCCATGGGCCGGGTGCGGTGGCTCATGCCTGTAATCTCAGCACGTTGGGAGGCCAAGGCGGGTGGATCACCTGAGGTCAGGAGTTCGAGACCACCCTGACCAACATAGTGAAACCCCGTCTCTACTAAAAATACAAAAATTAGCCAGGCATGGTGGTGCGCATCTGTAATCCCAGCTACTCAGGAGGCTGAGGCACGAGGATTGCTTGAGCCTGGGAGGCAGAGGTTGCAGTGAGCTGAGATTGCACCATTGCACTCCAGCCTGGGTGACAGAAGGAGACTCCATCTCAAAAAGAAAAAAGAAAAGAAAGAAAGAAAAAGAAAAAAGAAAGTCAAGCCGTGGAATCAGCGTTATTTAAGGTTATCTGAGTTATTCCAGTTTCAGCCTGACTTGAGGCTTGCTGATAACAGGATAATCCCAGCAGACACTTTGTATTCCATACAGGGTTGTGCTGATCTCCTTTTCCCCCAGTTTCTCTCCAGCCATTCCTCCTCTCATAACATACTCATCATCCATACCATTCCTGAATTCACTGCATCCTCTTATTTTTCTGCATACTTTGGACATACTGACCTCTGTCTTGAATCTCCTTTCCACCCTTAACCCCTAGATGTTTTATTTATTGTTCTAGTCTCATTTCAAGTCCAGAGTATTTTAACTCCTCCAGAGAGTTATTGCTTCTTTGACCATCATTTTTATATGCATCTATGTACTACTTTGAAGTTTTTATCTGATTGTATTTTATTTGCTTACACTTTTTCCTCCCCACTAGACTGTAATTCCGTGAGGGCAGGGATCTTTTTTTTGTGTGTGTGAGGCAGGATCTCACTCTGTTGCCCAGACTGGCGTGCAGTGGCACGAACACAGCTCACTTCGGCCTCGACCTCCTGGGCTCAAGCGATCCTCCTACCTCATCCCCACAAGTAGCTGGGACTTACAGGTGCTCACCACCATGACTGCCTAATTTTTCTGTTTTTGGTAGAGATGGGGTTTCATCATGTTGGCCAGGCTGGCCTCAAACTCCTGAGCTCATGCAGTCCGTCCACCTTGGCCTCCCAAAGTGCTGGCATGGGCTACCATGCCCTGCCTGAGTGCAGAGATCTTTTAATACTAGTGCTGAGCACAGTCCTTGAGACATAGTCTTCATAAACATGTATTGAAGTGAATTTCAGAGAAATTAATATGCATAAGTACATTGGTTCTAAAATATGTGCCCACCCAAGCACTGTGTTAGAAGTCATCATTCAAAATTTCAAGCAATACCAAAAATAATCAGAAAAGTAAGCTGCCACTCATGACATCAGGTCACTACTATACTACTACTGCTATAACATGAGACTTGATTTTGCTAATTATACTTTCTAACTAATATGACAACCTAAGGAAAAAAGGCATACATAAGTCACCACTTGGAAAATTAATGTACATTTCATTTCTAGGCTGGTGAATCAAAGACTTCTGGAAGTACAGTCACAAGTTGAAGAATTACAAAAATCTTTACAGGATCAAGGCTCAAAAGCAGAAGATGTAAGTTTTAATATGTACCAACCATGGTCCATCAGTTTCACAATGTTGAGAAATAACTTTTATTTTTTATTTGATGTTTTTTATCAAAATAATTTAGTATTATATTGTTATAGAAAAGAAATAGTGTTTTCCTTTTTACTAACATTTCTTATAAAAAGGACCAGATAGTACTTTATTGTCTCTTCAGATTCACTCTGCTGGGAATTAGAAGTTCATTTCTAGTTACCAACTGAGGAATTAATTGAGGCTTTATGTTTTAAATGTGCTCAACTCAGTATTCAAAGATGAAGTGTAGGGTTTTTCCCCTTTGGCCAAAAAAAAAAAAAAAAATTGCTAGTGGGAATTTGGAATGTTCAAGTAGAAATTTTTAATGTAAAAGTGACTTTAAGAAAATACTGCCATCCCTAGTATTGCATTTTCTCTAAATCTCTGAATCCCTCTTACTCCTTCTGTTCCCCGACACTGGCCCTTTTTTGCACATCCCCCAGCACTCTGCGTCTCTGTCACAGCTCTGCACACTTGCACTAGAATAGTGTAAATGTATTAGCCAAGGACTGCCTTTCTTCACACCTGTGTGTTAATCTTCTACCACAGTACTCAGGTAGCACATAGTCGTCTATCTCTGGCAAAAGTGTAAGTAAGTCAAATTTTGCAAATCCTTTATGTTTAATGAACAGTAAACAACCGAGCTAAGACTTAGAGTGTTCAAAAATAGTGTAAAGAGGAGAAAAAACAAAATTTTGGTGATGAGTCTTTGCTTCAACCAGATGTTTTGTTTTTTTCCTGTTACCAATGTAATTTGCTATAAACTCTGGCATTTGAGCATAAATGTTTGTTTCCATTGATAGAGTCATTTTAGAGGATTAACTTCAAAACTATAGATGTAGCCAATTCCATTTGGCCTTATTAACATAAGAGGATATAAAAGCAAAAGGAACCAAAGAAAGGGAGTTAAGTATGTTACTTAAAACTTGTGAATACTAGATACAAAAAGCTCATCCATGGCCTAGCTTAATGAGTTTCTCCAGACATCATCTCGTGTATATTGGCAACATGTCCTTCATTCTAACATGGGTGATGTTAGCTCATCCCTTAATCAATGTGTTGGCAGTCCTTGTTAGATTCTGAGATTGATTTCTGATTCCTAAAATTGTCACCAACATTTAAACTTCCTTATGCACTTATTAAAATTTAAAACATGTTTTTATTCAAAATGCTAAACCACAAAGAGGTGAAACAAAACTACCATTAGTGTATTAAAATATTATTAAGCCTAATTAAGTATCTTAGAGATGAACTGAATGGGGCAACATTTCTTAATTCAGTGAAATCACTAGGTCCTTTAAACTGAGATAAATGTAAAATCCATTCTGGTCTCTAAAAGTCTGAGGAGACTTTTATTGATTTGTTATGGGAGTGAGGGAAGGGCATGTGGTACATAGGAAGTAAAAATGGTGAAATATCAGAATCAGCTTAAACTTCAGTGTTACAATGATGGCCATTGTGCATGGTTCTCTTACATTAAAACATAAAAGCATTTATTCTTCAAAAGATAATTTGGCATAGCTTGATTAGGTATCACTATGGTAATCAAATCTAATTAAATATGCTGTGGGCCATTACTGTAACAGAACGTATTTCAGAAGTGAGATGCTAGCCCTGTCAAGTACTATTTACATAAACTAGTCCATTTATTTGACTGTCCAGGTGCAAATGTCTTGCTGTAAACTAAGCAGAACTTTGCTCTGAGCTCTTTTCTATATGTAGAAAAGATTCAGATAGCTGAAACTGTGCCTCCAAATGGCTTAGAGAAATAAATAGTGCTATACAGGATGTATGGTTCTTGCCCCAGCAAATATTTTTATGTTTTTGTCTTACTTTTCTCTTTCTCTAACTTAGAGTGTTGCATCTCGGGAATGTGCAACACATAAAGCAACCTGCCAAAGGAAGTGGGCCCCTCTGGAGAAGAACAACATAATTTCTGCCAGCTTCTGTTATCAAAAGCACAGTCCTTTCATGTGATCTTAAGTCAGAGTAGAAGGGGTTGCACATTTTTATTATTATTTTCATGTAATTTGTTTTTAGCATGGAAGCAGAAGAACATTGTTATATCCAGCCATATGGATAATTTGAGCTAGCTACAATATATAAAACTTCAGAGAACACGACAGGATGAGGAGACGGTAGAAAAAAGAAAAATATACATTTCTTTTAAAAAGTGCATATCTTGGGCTGGGCACAGTGGCTCACGCCTGTAATCCCAGCACTTTGGGAGGCCGAGGCGGGCGGATCACGAGGTCAGGAGATCAAGATCATCCTGACTAACACAGTGAAACCCCGTCTCTACTAAAAATACCAAAAAAAATTAGCCGGGCGTGGTGGCGGGTGCCTGTAGTCCCAGCTACTCGGGAAGCTGAGGCAGGAGAATGGCGTGAACCCAGGTGGCGGAGCTTGCAGTGAGCAGAGATTACACCACTGCACTCCAGCCTGAGCAACAGAGCAAGACTCCATCTCAAAAAAAAAAAAAAAAAAGAAAAGAAAAGAAAAAAAAGTACTTATCTTTTACTTCTGTTCATGAATTACTAAATCGTTCCTTCTCTTGGCTGCTGTGTTTGCTTCATACTAATTTGTCCTCTCTGTCTCTTGGCATGGTTTCTGCTCAAGGCTATTGTAAGTATGGCTTCCTTTTCATTTTCATATAGTGAGCAGTTTTTGGATTTAGACTGCCATCATAGTTGATGGTGTGGAAAATTTTATTAAGGTAGTTTTGTGCAAAATGAATATTTGGATTACTTGCCTTATAGGTTTAGGACCTTTACAATTAAGATACTCAAAGGATATCAAACTCTTAAAGAGTCAGCCAACAAGAAGTCTGCTCTTGGTTTTATTCCCCATTCCACTCCTGTTCCATCCCATTATTATAATTAATTCATTTATATAAATTATCTTGATACAGTCTACGCTCCTCCTGCCCCATGCTTTGGTAGGAACAGTCTTCAGTTTGGAGAGAGAGGCACTGCAGCATAGGAAGCATGGAGGTGAAGGCCATGCATGGACTCTGGGGTCTGGCAGACCTGGGTTTTGGATCTGCCACTTAAAAGCTACTAAATGTTCTCCAGCCTGCCCTTCCTCAACTAAGATGGGGCTGTCGTTACACAGGCTGTGAGGTTTACATATGACAGTGTCTATGACATGATTTAGAGCATTGTTTGGCATATTACCCATTTAACTATGTTATTATATATCTTCTCAGAGTTAAAGTTTTGCTAGAGTCTAATCAAAACGTAAGCACAGAATTAAAGTTTCTAAAAAGTATTTACATTTTACCCCTGTGCTAAAGAAGGAATGAGCAGTAATCGAAAGTTAATAGAGTTGGCCGGGCACAGTGGCTCACACCTGTAATCCCAGCACTTTGGGAGTCCGAGGTGGGAGAAGGATCACTGAGGCCCAGAAGTTTGAGACCAGCCTGGGCAACAAAGTGAGATCCCGTCTCTATTTTTTTTTTATTTTTTTATAAAATAAAGTTAACAGGGTTATCTTTTTGTATATTTGGGAAGCAGTGATAGAGGACATGTGGATCTACTGAGGTAACTATAGTTAACATATTGAGGAAAGAAGTGAAATTTGAAGTATTATAGAGCTGTGTTAGAATGGAAATGAATAAAAAATTGTGGTAATTATTATCAAAATAACTTAGTGTGAGGGTTCCTTTTCCCTCATCACTGGCGTTGATTGGACAATTTGTTTTATAAGCCTATATTAATTGGGTTTTGACTGAATTAATTATATAACCATTTATCTCAAAATGAAATGTTTCATAAAATTTATTAATAGTATGTACTGTATAAGTGTTAAATTATGAAATTTAGTGGTCTTATAGAGAATGTCTTTATTGTTTATTTTTAGGTCAATTTTGATCTCCTGCTTTTCAGGAGACTTTTTTTTTTTATCCAGTGAAAGCTACATTCTCCAGCATATTAAAGGCTGTGCATATGCCTTCACATGAAGGCCTGCATATGAATCCTTCACATTCCCATACCACTGCATAAATTATTTGTAACCTGTGCATTTTCATAAGTCACTGATTAAGTCAGATGTATTTATAGAAGCTGACCCAATACTTTATCATGACTCAAGAAAAATAGTATAGCAGATAAGTGTCTTAAAGGAAGTCTATTATTACTAGGGTCCTGTCTGCCTGCCAAATCCAGGAATATTAGGTCTATAATTAAGTGACTTTTTCATTCCTATTTTATTCATCTGCCTGACTATAAATAGAGAATTCATATATATCCAGGTTGTGGGTATTTCATACTGATTGTCATCTCTTAGGGGCTGCGCTCTCCCTTTATTAAAGAGATTTAAACTGGGGTACATAGTGTGTTTTCAGCTCTTTGACCAAACAAATTACTGAGAGCTCACTCAAAATTAATGACTGTTGTACTTTTAACTTAAAAGAAAATACTATTTAGTTAAAATGTGAGGTAATAAACTAATTTTGTTTTTCATTTTTAGTCAGTCCTTCTAAAAAAGAAGCTTGAAGAACATCTGTAAGTATAAAAGCTGTTGAGGCTGATTCGTCTATAGTGGAACACATGTGCTTTGTGTTAGGTAGTTACAGTGCGTCTAGGCGTTGGCACAGGTGGCCCTTGAAGAAACAGAAAATTATAATACATATTAAGAGAGTCTGAAGGGTCACTTCTCCCCAAGGTTCTCAGGTCAGAATAATGACCGCTTTAGAACTGCCTTCTCATATGAGACTTCAGGGTTTTCTGTCTTTGTGATAATCGTAGTTAGGAGTTTGAGACACTCTAGATGATGGGTCAGATACCTCTTTCTATAAAGGGTCAGATAGTAATTGCTTTTTAGGAGTTGAAAGCTGGTCTCTGTCACAGCCACTCAGCTCTGCAGTTGTAGCTTGAAAACAGCCATAGACAATACATCAATTAATGGTTGTGACCATGTTGCAGTAAAACTTTATAGATACGAACAGGCAGCAGTCTGGTTTTGGCCCATGGGCTATAGCTTGCCAGCTCTAAAGTATTGCCAGCTTAATCTATTTATTAAAAAAAAAAAAAAAAAGTTAAGAGACAGGGTCTTTTTAAAAAGAGACCCTGTCTTTAAGAGACTTTAAGGTCTTTAAGAGACAGGGTCACTATGTTGCCCAGGCTGGACTTGAACTCTGGTCTCAAGTGATCCTCCTGCTGCGACCTTCTGAGTAGCTGGGATTACAAGTGCATGCCACCACACCCAGTCTAATCTTCTTTCTTAAGTAAATTTTTTAAAATCTATAAAAGCTTGTCAGTAGATTTTCAAATATTTCCTGGAATTACAAACAAGGACTTTTTGGTATAAAAGATGAAGTAAATTTTAAAATATTCACATTTGTTTTTTCATGAAGAAGAAATCTTCTCTCTTTATCTTTAACTGAGGTTGACCATATTAGAGATGTTTCATAATTTTTCTTGCACCCAGTAACAACCTTAATCCTTCTCATCCTTTTCTAGCAAAACTCCTGGCAAGCATTGAATTAGTGACTGTGAATTGATAGCCTGTTAAAGTGTTACAACTTTACACTGTGCTAAACCAGACATCCTCAGTACCACAAAGATAATTTGGGTTTATTCTACTAGGATGTGAAAGAAATTCTCTTCTGGCAATCTGCCTCCTGCTATCCAGTTTGTGTTTTTGGGTTTTAAATGGTAAATGTGGGAGACACGGATAGTCCTGGTGACGGATTTGCTAGCAATTCAAGCAGTGGGCAGTTTCTTAATGTACTAGAACAGAAAATACTACTTTTGCCTTTTGTGAGATTACCTGCAATGAGAATTTAGTACTGAATTCTGTCCTTTAAAAAAAAAAATTCTCATTCCTTTATGGCAAAAAATATAACACCTGTCATTTCATAAAACTACCAACTGACTATTATTCTGTGCGCAGTCATTTACATAGTGAAAAATCTTCATCAGAAAGGGTTTATTAGTGAAGATGGAGCCTGTATTAGTTCTTATAGCTACCATGTCAAATTACCATACACTAGATGGTTTATGGCAACATAAATTTATTCTCTCATAGTTCTGGAGGCTAGAAGAACCAAGGTGGCAGCAGGCTGGTTCCTTCTAGAGGTTTGGAGGGACAATCTGCTCTGTGATCCTTCTTGTGGCTGGTAACCGCCAGCAGTCCTGATGTTTTTGGTTGTAGACAGATAACTCCAGTCTCTTTCTCCACCTTCACATGTCATTCTTTTCTCTGTATGTCTGTGTCTTGTGACCTTCTTAAAAGGATACCAATCATTGGATTTAGGGCCTTCCCTGATCCAGTGTGCCCTCATCTTAGCTACTTACATCTATAAACACCCAATTTCCAAATATTGTCACATTCATATATCCTAGGAATTAAAACTTCAATTTTTCTTTTTAGGAGACATAATTCAGCCCACCACATGAGCCACAGATATCTCCAAATATGGCCAGCCTCATGCATACTTAAAATGACAATGGGCCAGGTGTGGTGGCTCACGCCTGTAATCCCAGGACTTTGGGAGGCCAAGGCAGGTCAATCACTTGAGGTCAGGAGTTTGAGACCAACCTGGCCAACATAGTGAAACTCTGTCTCTACTAAAAATACAAAAATTAGTGGGGCATGGTGGTGTGCACCTGTAATCCTAGCTACTCAGGAGGCTGAGGCAGCAGAATCACTTGAATCCAGAAACCAGAGGTTGCAGTGAGCCGAGATCACACCACTGCACTCCAGCCTGAGCAACAGAGCAGGACTCTGTCTCAAAAAAAAAAAGAAAAGAAAGAAAGTCGGGTGCGGTGGCTCACGCCTGTAATCCCAGAACTTTGGGAGGCTGATGCAGGTGGATCACTGAAGGTCAGGAGTTCGAGACTAGCCTGGACAACATGGTGAAACCTCATCTCTACTAAAAATACAAAGATTAGCCGAGCACAGTGGCACGTGCCTGTAGTCCCAGTTACTTGGGAGGCTGAAGCAGGAGAATGGCATGAACCTGGTGGGGTGGGTTTAGTAGAACTCCATCTCTACTAAAAATACAAAAAATTAGTTAGGCATGGTGATGCGCACCTGTAATCTCAGCTACTTGGGAGGCTGAGGCAGTATAATTGCTTGAACCTGGGAGGCAGAGGTTGCAGTGAGCCGAGGTCATGGCACTGCACTCCAGCCTGGGTGGCAGAGCAAGACTCCGTCTAAAAAAAAAAAAAAAAAAAAAAAAAACTACAATGGAGACCATTTTACACATCAAATTGTTAACATTTAAAAAATCCAACATACTGAGTATTGCTGAAGATGTTGAGCAATGGCAATTCTCATCCACTGCTGGTAGGAGTATACATCAGTCTGCTTAGTAAACCTGGACATGCCACAACATATTCTGTGACCTCTCAGTTCTACTATATATATCCTAGATTCCTAGAAATATTGTCCGTGCATACCAGGAGGCATGTAGAAGAAAGTATGGAAGAACATTGTAATCACAGAAAAGTAAAAATAATATGCAAATGTTCACCAATTGGAAAATGATTGAATGAGGTATATTCAAACAATAGAATACCAAACAATAGGGGAAATGTGAAATGATGGCTAATACATCAACACAGATGAACCTCAAGAACATAGTGTTTAGTGAAAGATGCAAGTCAGAATAATACATAATGATTAATGTATAAAATTTAAATTGCACAAAATTAAGCTCTCTCTCTCTCTCTCTCTCTCTATATATATATATATATATATATTTTTTTTTTTTTTTTCACTTCACGAGAGACGGAGTCTAGCTCTGTTCCCCAGGCTGGAGTGCAGTGGCGCCATCTCAGCTCACTGCAAGCTCCGCCTCCCGGGTTCACGCCATTCTCCTGCCTCAGCCTTCTGAGTAGCTAGGACCACAGGCACCTGCCACCACACCTGGCTCAATTTTTTAGTAGAGATGGGGTTTCACCGTGTTAGCCAGGATGGTCTTGATCTCCTGACCTCGTGATCCACCCGCCTTGGCCTCCCAAAGTGTTGGGATTACAGATGTGAGACACTGCACCCGGCCTAAGCAATATATTTTTTAGGAATAGCACAAAGACAATAAAACCGTCATGAAAATCATGAGAATGATTCAGATTCTGACTTTGGTTACCTCTGGGAAGAGTATAGAGACATGCATGACTACTAAGTTTTGGGGATGATTTGTATTTATTTTTATTTTTATGTTTTTAAACTTTATTTTTTTTTTGAGACGGAGTTTCACTCTGTCACCCAGGCTGGACTGCAGTGGCATGATCTCAGCTCACTGCAACCTCCGCCTCCCGGGATCAAGCAGGTCTCTGCCTCGGCCTCCCAAGTAGCTGGGATTACAGGCCCCCACCACCACACCTGGCTCGTTTTTGTATTTTTAGTAGAGACGGGGTTTCACCATGTTGGACAGGCTGGTCTTGAACTCCTGACCTTGTGATCCACCCGCTTTGGCCTCCCAAAGTACTGGGATTACAGATGTGAGACACCGCACCTGGTCTATTTATTTATTTATTTATTTGTATTTATTTATTTCGAGATGGAGTCTCACTCTGTCGCCCAGGCTGGAGTGCTGTGGCATGATCTCGGCTCACTGCAAGCTCCGCCTCCCGGGTTCATGCCATTCTCCTGCCTCAGCCTCCCGAGTAGCTGGGACTACAGGCGCCCACCACCACACCCGGCTAATTTTTTATATTTTTAGTAGAGACGGGGTTTCACCATGTTAGCCAGGATGGTCTTGATCTCCTGACCTCGTGATCCGCCTGCCTCAGCCTCCCAAAGTGCCTGGGATTACAGGTGTGAGCCACTGCGCCCAGCCTATTTATTTTTTTGAGATGGAGTCTCACTCTGTTGCCCAGGCTGGAGTGCAGTGGTGCAATCTCGGCTCACTGCAACCTCCGCCTCCCAGATTCAAGCAATTCTCCCAGCTTAGACTCCCAAGTAGCTGGGACTACAGGCACACACCACCATGCCTGGCTAATTTTTTGTATTTTAGTAGAGATAGGGTTTCACCATGTTGCCCAGGCTGGTCTCGAACTCCTGAGCTCAGGCAGTCTACCCACCTCAGCCTCCCAAAGTGCTAGGATTACAGGCATGAACCACTGTGCCCAGCCAATTTCTATTTTTTAACATGGTAGTGATTCATTGGGCTTAGTTTTATTATTCTTTCAACCGTTATATTGTATATGTTCTTTGTCATAGGTCATAAATGCATACAAGTCACATCCTCAAAAAATTTATTGAGAAAGAAAAAGTTTTATTAAAGCATCATGCATAGAAAAGATCAGAAAGACATAAAGTGCTATATTTTTTTAATTAGTGATTTTCTGTATCTTCCCACTTTTGCAGCCTTTTTTCCTAGTTATGTTCCATAGTGCCATATTAAATATGATAAAGGGAAAATTACACATATTATCAAATACCAGGGGAAAATATCTCACTTTCAGTTAATTATTTAAATACCTTTATATTGGAATATAACATATAAAGTACACGTCTTAAGTTCCTAGATTTTTTTTTTTTTTTTTTTGAGATGGAGTCTCACTCTGTCATCCAGGCTGGAGTACAGTGGCACCATCTTGGCTCACTGCAACCTCCGCCTCCCAGGTTCAAGCGATTCTCCCTCCCATGTAGCTGGGATTACAGGCACCCACCACCACACCCGGCTAATTTTTCTATTTTTAGCAGAGACTGGGTTTTGCCATGTTGGCCAGTCTGGTCTTGAACTCCTGACCTCAAGTGATCCACTTGCCAAGGCCTCCCAAACCTAGGTGACCCGGATCAACATATGGAATATATCCAGTAACCCACCAGGATTCTTCATTCTTCCTCCCAGTAGATTGACCACAAAACTAGCCACACAGCTGATCTGTATCACCTTCCGCTCATTTTAACATCAATGTATGTAACAGAATCGTGCATTGTTAATAACCCCGTTGACTTCCTTTGTTCAACATTCTGTGAGATCTATTCATGTGGTTGAGTATATCATTAGTTCATTTTTTTATTGATATGTAGTATTCTGTTTGTTAATTCTTATTTTTAGAACTTCATTTTTTTGCAACAAGATTTTGCATGGTAAAACCTTTGCAAAGTTATTTAAATATTCCTAGAAAAAATCTATACCCTCTCTTTATGCAGGTCTATCTAAACTAAATGACTGCTTTTTCAAACAGAGGAACTTTTTGTCTTTATTTTTTACTTATTTTTTAAATATATTAAATTTGTGTTTTGTCTTTTCATATGTGTTTCATATCACTTGCATGCAATGCAAGTGTAATCCAAATATAAAGAACTTAGATCTTTAATTTGAACTGGAAAAAATTACAGAAGCAGTAGTAGGTAATATTTACCTGTTTGTTACAGAGAGAAGCTGCATGAAGCCAATAATGAACTACAGAAGAAGAGAGCCATTATTGAAGATCTCGAGCCAAGATTTAACAACAGCTGTGAGTTTTCCTAATTAGGATAGTTTTTAAGTGGGCTTGCTGTATATTGCCATAGTGATAGTGAGTTTACATAATTTTTATTTATTTATTTATTTATTTTTTTGAGATGGAGTCTCACTCTGTCACCCAGGCTGGAGTGCAGTGGCGCGATCTTGGCTCACTGCAAGCTTCGCCTTCTGGGTTCTTGCCATTCTCCTGCCTCGGCCTACCAAGTAGCTGGGACTACAGGCGCCCGCCACCACGCCCGGCTAATTTTTTGTATTTTTAGTAGAGACGGGGTTTCACCGTGTTAGCCAGGATGGTTTCAATCTCCTGACTTCGTGATCCGCCCTCCTCGGCCTCCCAAAGTGCTGAGATTACAGGCATGAGCCACTGCGCCCAGCCTGTTTATTTATTTTTGAGATAGAGTCTGGCTGTGTTGCCCAGACTGGAGTAAATGGCATGATCACAGCTCACTGCAGTCTTGACCTCCCGTGCTCAAGCCATCCTTCTACCTAACCACCTCCCCAGTAGCTGGGATACAGGCATAAGCCACCCTGCCCGGCTCATTTTTATAATTTTTTGTAGAGACGGGATTTTGCCATGTTGCCCAGGCTAGTTTTGAACTTCTGAGCTCAAGTCACTTGCCCACCTCAGTCTCCCAAAGTACTGGGATTACAGATGTGAGCAACCGCACCTGGCCTATATTAAATTTTTATTTAAGAAATAGGCTCTATTGGCTGGGTATGGTGGCTCATGCCTGTAATCCTAGCAATTTGGCAGGCCAAGGTAGGAGGATCGCTTGAGCCCAGGAGTTCAAGACCAGCCTGGGGAACACAGCAAGACCCCATCTCACAAAAAAGAAAGAAGGCCAGCAATGGTGGCTCACTCCTGTAATCCTAGCACTTAGGAGGCTGAGGTGGGTGGATTGCCTGAGCTCAGGAGTTTGAGACCAGCCTGGGCGACGTGGTAAAAGCCCGTCTCTACTAAAAATACAAAAAATTAGCCGGGGTGGGTGGCACACACCTGTAGTCCCAGCTACCCGGGAGGCTGAGGCAGGAGAATCGCTTGAGCCCAGGAGGCAGAGGTTGGAGTGAGCTGAGATCTCGCCACTGCTCTCCAGCGAGACTGCCTCCAAAAAAAAAAAAAGAAAGAAAGAAAGAAATAGGCTCTATTTATGTATAGGGAGTATATAATCATCTTTATAATGTCTTACTTTCTAATTGTACTTTGAATTTTTCCTTAACTCTGTATTCTAATTAATATTATATGATGTTAAGATATTTTCATAATGTAGTTCCATGTAAGTCATCCAGACTTGTGCTTCCCAAATATTTACTCCTGTAGGTAGCTTGATTTTGCTAATTCTTTTGTATTAATAAAGAGATGAGAGGTGAGAGAACAGACTTATTTTTATTGTGGTAAAATATACAAAACACACCATTTTAAGCCATTTTTAGTGTATAGTCCAGTGACATTAAGGACATTCACATAGCACAACTATCACTTTTACCCATCTACAAAACTGTATCATCTGAAACCGAAGTTCTCTATTAAACAATAACTCTCCCTTCCTCCCTCTCCCCAGCCGCTGGTAACCGCTATTCCATTTTCTGTCTCTGTGAATTTGACTATTGTAGGTCACTCATATAAGAAGAATCATATAATATTTGTCCTTTTGTATCTGGTTTATTTCACTTAACATAATGTCTCCATATCATAGCATGTGTCATAACTAAGGCTGGATAATATTATATCTATGTGCTACATTTTGTTTATCCATTCATCCCTCATGGATTCTTTATTTATGTACTTCCATACTGGAGTTTTTATTTATTTATAAGAAAACCTTTTTGTAAAAAAAAAAAAAAAAATTCTGAATTTTTTTTTTAAATAAAATTATGTGTAAAAATAGACCAGTCTCTCAAAGCTGTTAACTATTAGTCAATTAAAATATTTTTTAAATTGTGGTAATCTAAAATAAATTTATTTATATTATAACAATTTATATATATTATCTAAATATATTTTACTATGTCTCATCTGCAGCCTTAAAAATTGAAGAATTACAAGAAGCTTTACGAAAGAAAGAGGAAGAAATGAAGCAAATGGAAGAACGATACAAAAAATACTTAGAGAAAGCCAAAAGTGTAAGTATGAATTTTGTAGGCATCTCACTCTACCTTCTGATCACATTTCAGTGAAGTCTCAAATATAATGGATGGACACTACAGCAACTTCTTATGCAGAAAACTCTCAGGAGAAGAACAAATCTTATAACAAATAAAAAGAACCTGGGCAAGAAGCAGTGGTCAAAATAGGTCATTCCATGGATTACTTACTAATTACCAAGAAGAAAATGTACTTTGTGTGGGAAATGAGTGGCACTTGTCACCTTATTAGTCATCAAAATTAACAACACCAATTAATGATAGGACAGCCGATATCCTGTGCCTCTTGATGGAGTATCGTTGTAAATAATAGTTAACCTGAATTTAAGCAACCTTCTATTTCCAGTTCACAGGCAAAATAAGATTTATTGGAACAAGCTAAATAACACGTTCAGGAAACCATCGGGTAAATCCAAAATTTGGAATAGAAGTCACTGTCGTGAAAACAAGAACAGGCCGTGGATTGTGGGAGAGCACAGGACCCATTCTAGTTGAAAAGAGCACCCTGCTAATTGCCAAATCAAGGCATTCATCTCTGAGTCCTGGATTGGGGTTTAAGGGGGTCAATTTTCTTTTTTTTTTTTGAGATGGACTCTTGCACTGTTGCCCAGGCTGGAGTGCAGTGGCGCGATCTTGGCTCACTGCAACCTCCGCCTCCCGGGTTCATGCCATTCTCCTGCCTCAGCCTCCCAAGTAGCTGGGACTACAGGTGCCCGCCACCACGCCCGGCTAATTTTTTGTATTTTTTAGTAGAGACAGAATTTCACCATGTTAGCCAGGATGGTCTCGATCTCCTGACCTTGTGATCTGCCCGCCTCGGCCTCCCAAAGTGCTGGGATTACAGGCGTGAGCCACCGCGCCTGGCCAAGGGGGTCAGTTTTCTTACAGATGATAATGCTTTGTGATTATGTAGGTTAATATCCTTAATCTAAGGAGATTTGTGCTCAAGTATTTAAAGGTTATGCGTTATAAGGCCTGAATAACTTATTTGGGAGACTTTAAAATAGCCTCCCAAATAAGTAACAGCGTGTGTGTGTGTGTGTGTGTGTGTGTGGAGAAAAGTCAAATATGGCAATGAAGCAATCGGTGAGTCTAGGTTACAGGTAAATGGGTTTTTATTCTACCCTTTCAAGTTTTCTATGGGCTTGAACATTTTGATAGTAAAAGTATTAGGGGAGCTGGGCACAGTGGCTCACGCCTGTAATCCTGTCACTGTAGGAGGTCAAGGCTGGAGGATTGCTTTAGCCCAGGAGTTTGAGGTCAGTCTGGGCAACATATCCAGACTCCATCTGTACAAAAAAAAAGTTTTAAAAAATTCGCTGGTCATGGTGGCATGCACCTGTAATCCTAGCTGTTCAGGAGGCTGGGGCAGGAAAATCACTTGAGGCCAGTGGTTCAAGGCTGCAGTGGGCTATGATCATATCACTGCACTGCGGCCTGGGTGACAGAGCAAGGCCCTGTCTTTAAAAATAAAATAAAACTAAATAAAAATATTGGGTGGAGAAGTAAAAAGACCTTTCCCAGCCATCCTCTAGTTGGCCAGCCTGAATCACATCCAATGTCCATGCCCAAACAGGATTGCCGGCAGAGGAAGAAATGGGGCCACGGTGATAGGCTTACACCAGTCAGGACCCTCTCCCCCAAAGTACATATCTGATCAGAGACAGAAGGCTAGCAGACCAGATCAGAGGAAAGGAAAAGAGTAGACCACTGTCAGTAGTGTCTGCTGTACAGACACATGTCATTTAATAATGGACACATTCTGAGAAATGCATCCTTAGGTGATTTTGTCATTGTGCAGACATTGTAGAGTATACTTATACAAAACCATATGCTATAGCTTAGTACACAACTAGGCTATATGGTATGGAGTATTGCTTCTAGCTCCAAACCTGTACAGCACATTACTGTACTGAATAGTATAAGGAAATAGTTACACAATGGTAAGTTGTCTTTGTGATAGGACTTTTTCAGCTCCTTTATAATCTTATAGGACCACCATCATATATGTGGTTCATCATTGACTGAAACATCATTATGTGGTACATGACTGCATTTATTAATTTTAAGCCAGAATTACTTTTTATAATTGGTTCTTTATATAAGTAAAAAGTTTTATGTTTGTACAAATATTATGTACCCATAAAAAATTTTTACTTCAAGTTACAACAATTAATACTATTTCATACATTTACTTTTAATTTTTTTTAGACAGATTCTTGCCCTGTTGCCCAGGCTGGATCACAGTGACATGATCTCAGCTCACTGCAGCCTCAACCTCCCAGGCTCAAGTGATCCTCCTGCCTCAGCCTCCTGAGTAACTGGGACTATAGGGGTGCACCACCACACCCAGCTAATTTTTTAAACACTTTTTGTAGAGACGGTTCTCACTATGTTGCCCAGGCTGGTCTCAAACTCCTGAGCTAAAGTGATCCATCTGCCTCAGCCTCCCAAAGTGCTGTGATTACAGGCATGAGCCACCACTCCGGGCCGCATTTACTTTTTAAAATACCCTTGTAAGATAACCTTTGATTTTTAATAAGTTTATCCTTTTATTTTAAAAAAATAGTCATTCTTTTCTTAAACGTTACATTCTTTAAGTTTGAGACTTTTTAAATTTTTCTTTTATTATTTTTTGCAGGTCATCCGTACTTTAGATCCTAAACAGAATCAAGGAGCAGCACCAGAAATACAAGCTCTTAAAAATCAGCTCCAGGAACGAGACCGACTGTTCCACTCATTAGAGGTAGTTTACTATACTGTACAATAAAATAATTGTGTTTTGATTGTAATGTTCTGGGAGCCTTGTCATATTTTACAATTGTGTTCATGGGTTTTAACAATTAATTGTAGGCATTTTATTTATATTGAGTTATTTTACATCTTCACATAATGACATGCGCTTTTTTTTTTTTTTTTTTAGAAAGAATATGAGAAAACAAAGAGTCAGAGAGAGATGGAAGAGAAATATATTGTTAGTGCCTGGTACAATATGGTAAGAAAATAGTGCTTTGGAGCATAATGAAAACTTCAATGAATATGTAATACTTATTATATTCCCTTTACTGTAGAAGTCACTCTACGAAATGAATCTGAAAGTAATTACTATGCTAACATACACTAACAGAATCTTAATGCTATTTCTGAACTGAAAAGCAACTATGAGAACCACTGTAAACAGGGTTAGAGCATTTTGAAAACATTATTTCTAGAGGATAGAAAGATAAATGTCAGTCTAATTTCTGTCCCTCGAAGACTTTATTGTAAGAGAAGGGACATTAATACCATCTAAACACAGATGCAATAGTTCTTGTTTTGTGGGATTATTTCAGTGTCTTTGCAGGATGGTATTTGATTGAGGGTAGTTTATCTCATGGGGTTTGGAAAATGTTTACAATGTCAGATCCTGAACCACTGCAGGTTTTGAAATTGAATATTCCAACACAAAAACTAATGCTCATCAGCATCCTGGTTGGGATGTGAATAGTTATGGATTTTAAAGAGTGCTGCACTTCTGAAGTATTTTTTCAAGACTTTCTGTCTTCCTTTTGTTTTTTGTTTTTCCCAATAAGACCACTTCTGCCTTTAAAAAATGTTAGTTGGCCGGGCGTGATGGCTCACTTCTGTAATCCCAGCATTTTGGGAGGCCAGGCAGGTGGATCACAAGGTCAGAAGTTTGAAACCAGCCTGGATAACATGGTGAAATCTTGTCTCTACTAAAAATACAAAAATTAGCTGGGCATGGTGGCATATGCTTGTAATCCCAGCTACTTGGGAGGCTGAGGCAGGAGAATCGCTTGAACTTGGGAAGCAGAGCTTGCAATGAGCCGAGATTGTGCCATTGCACTCTAGCCTGGGTGACACAGCAAGACTCTGTCTCAAAAAAAAAAAAAAAAAAAACATTGTGTGAGGTAAGAAATGGGACCAGATTCCATTTATTTATTTACTTATTTTTGAGATAGAGTCTCACTCTGTATCCTAGGCTGGAGTGCAGTGGTATGATCTCAGCTCACTGCAACCTCCACCTCCCGGGTTCAAGCGATTCTTCTGTGTCAGCCTCCCGAGTAGCTGGGACTACAGATGCCTGCCACCACGCCCGAATAATTTTTGTATTTTTAGTAGAGACAGGTTTTCACCATATTGGCCAGGCTGGTCTCGAACTCCTGACCTTGTGATCCACCTGTCTCGGCCTCCCAAATACTGGGATTACAGGTGTGAGCCACCGCGCCCAGCCCCAGATTCCTTCTAACATCCCACTGTGACCCTGTAGCTCTGTTACTGGCACAGTACCATTGTTTTTGTTTTACAGTTATAATTGATACTGCCTCTTAAAGGTTAGTGTCCCTGGCCTCTGAACACTGTGATTTGATCTTTGTCAAAAATTCATAAATTTCATTATATATTATTTTCACATCTGTATTTGCCTTGGTCAAAACTGCATATCTATGGCTGGGTGCAGTGGCTAATGCCTGTAATCCTGGCACTTTGGGAGTCTGAGGCAGGCAGATCACCTGAGGTCAGGAATTTGAGACCAGCCTGGCCACAACATGGTGAAACCCCATCTCTACTAAAAATACAAAAATTAGCCAGGCATGGTGGCACGTGCCTCTAGTCGCAGCTACTCGGGTGGCTGAGGCACGAGAATCGCTTAAACCCGGGAGGCGGAAGTTGGGATTGCACCACTTTACTCCAGCCTGGGTGACAGAGTGAGACTCTGTCTCAAAGAAACCGAAAAACAAAAACTGCATATCTAAGATTTTATTGCAATTTAAAAACCAAAGAGGAAATCGTATCAGAGTTAGAATATGATTATTGACAAATATAGGTTATGCACGGTGGCTCACACCTGTAATCCCAGCACTTTGGGAGGCCAAGGTGGGCTGGTCACCTGAGGTCAGGAGTTGGAGACCAGCCTGGCCAACATGGTGAAACCCCATCCCTACTAAAAATACAGAAATTAGCAGGATGTGGTGGCGGGTGCCTGTAATCCCAGCTACTCCAGAGGCTGAGGCAGGAGAATCGCCTGAACCCGGGAGGCAGAGGTTGCAGTGAGCCGAGATCACACCATTGCCCTCCAGCCTTGACGACAGAGTGAGACTGCGTCTCAGAAAACAAATACAGATTTCTTGAAAATTAAAATTCGAAAAGTAGAAAAAATAAAACTATATATTTAAAGAAATTCTCTGGGAATTAGTCCTAACTTTTAAACTATTCTGTCTCTTCCCTGTCCTCCTGGAAGCTTAGTGTTAGCAATCTAGGAGCTGTGCATTTCAGGCCTTATTAATAATTTCATATTACTATTATTATTTTTTGAGATGGAGTCTCACTTTGTCGACCAGGCTGGAGTGCAGTGGTGCAATCTTGGCTCACTGCAACCTCCGCCTCCCGGGTTCAAGCAAGTCTCTGCCTTAGCCTCCCGAGTAACTGGGATGACAGGCGCCTGCCACCACGCCTGGCTAATTTTTGTATTTCTAGTAGAGACAGGGTTTCACCATCTTGGCCAGGCTGTTCTTGAATTCCTGACCTCGTGATTCACCCGCCTCAGCCTCCCAAAGTGCTGGATTACAGGCATGAGCCACCCCGCTGAGCCCAATAATTTCATATTCTGGATTGATTTTTATGACTTCACATATTGTGTTTCTTATGGAGCCAGACTGATTTATTCTGTGAAGTGGTACTAAAGAATAGTCCTAATTTTTTTTTTTTTTTTTTAATAGAGTCTTGCTCTGTCACCCAGGCTGGAGTGCAGTGGCACGATCTCGGCTCACTGTAAGCTCCGACTCCTGGGTTCATGCCATTCTCTTGCCTCAGCCTCCCGAGTAGCTGCACCACGCCTGCCTAATTTTTTGTATTTTGTTTAGTAGAAACGGGGTTTCACTGTTTTAGCCAGGATTGTCTCGATCTCCTGACTTCATGATCCACCCTCCTCGGCCTCCCAAAGTGCTGGGATTACAGGCGTGAGCCACCGCACCTGGCCAGAATAGTCCTAATTTTTAACTCTTCAGAGAGTGAAGGAATAACTCCAAATAGACTCCCAGAAGTTATGTTCAGATAAGTAAACCATCATGCTTACATTCAGAAAGTTCTGCTTCTCAGGTAACTTAAATGGAAATGGAAATGATGAGTGCTGGGAAGAGGTATTAAGTAGCTCAGAGAATGCCCTTGTAATAGACTGAGGTCTTTAACCTGTGTGAAGAATTTGAATAAGTTGCTTGAAATGTGAAAGTGGAAAAATGAGAATATTTAAATAAAATACAAATTTTAATATATGTAGCCAAATGTATAAGTTAAAGATTACCAATAAATATTTGTCAATTTTATTCAAAACTTTAAATGCTCTGATTTCAAGTTGAGTTTAAAAACATGTTTTAGATTTTTCTTATTTGGAAAATATTATGTATTTGGATTGATAGGTTAGACTGAAATTGTATTAAAAATGCAAAGCTGAGGTTGGGCGCATGGGCTCATGCCTATAATTCCAGTATTTTGAGCGGCCAAGGTGGGAGGATCTCTTGAACCCAGGAGTTTGAGACCAGCCTGGGCAACATGGCAAGACTCCATCTAAAAAAACAATGAAAAAAGATAAAACAATGCAAAGCCATGACCTGTTTTCCCTAGAAACTAGCTAGTGATATATCTTCCAGCCTTCTGTCTTCTGCACATCCTTCATTATATCCCGTAGTTTGGCTTTTCCACCTGGCTCTCCTTTTGCCTCTTGATTGCTTTTTTCTTCCTTGCTGCCAGCTTCTACTTATGCCCAGCAGTTTACTTGCATTCAGTCACTGGTGAGATTAAACAACAGCTCTCAGTTCTTTCATTTTTGTTGTTGTTACCGTTTTTGAGCCAAGTTCTCGCACTGTTCCCATGCTACAGTGCAGTGGTGTAATCACGGCTCACTACAGCCTCAACCTCCTGGGCTCAAGCGAGCCTCACACCTCAGCCTTCCAAGTAGCTGGGACTATGGGCATGCCATCATGCCCAGCTAATTTTTTTATTATTTTAGAGAGGGGGTTTCTCGTTATTTTGCTAAGGCTGGTCTTGAGCTTCTAGCCTCAAGTGATCTTTCCACCTTAGCCTCCCAAAGTGCTGGGGTTACAGGCATGAACCACGATCCTGGCCATCTCTCAGTTCTTAATGTTTCTCTGGCTAGGATTCTTCATTGTCTTATTAAATGGGTACCAAAAAACTGCTTTTTTCCTGATCTACTCGTAGACTTCTGCCTTTAGTAAGTAGTGTCATTATCGTATTCTTGTCATTCCTCTGCAGTCAGGGAGTGCCCTGGAGGTTTCCTCCCTCCTGTTAAGATGCTGTGGGTCCAGCAGTTGCCTCCTCTCCCTTCTAAGTTAGTAGGCGATCCTTCTCCTGTCTTCAAGAAGGACCCCCTTCTCTCATTTGGGCCCTCTGTTGTGGACTGTCAGGAAGTTTTGTTAATTTGTTTGAGAATACAAGTCTGCCTTGAAGTGAAGAAAAACAGCATGGTGGTATGTACAGTACCTAGTGTGACTTTCCACCTTAAGAAACAACACAAGCATTTGTGTTTTTCATTCTAAATAAACCCTGTGATTTCTACCACCGGAGTGAATCAACTGCTACCAATCATGCTCTTTTCCCTGGAAAAAAATCACTTTCTACATTTAATTTGAAAGGAAGTATGATTGAGTATGGGTAATGTCTGTCTCTATCATCTGCTGTATTGTTTATTGTAAAATCAGCCTGAATTTTTCCAAAAGAAAATTTGTGCCTAATTGTGGGAACTAAAATGCTTCTATGAGATTTTAATCTATAGCGAATAGTATTAACATTCCTAATTGTGCTTTATGATACAATGTAACAAATTCTGCATGATGAAATTTTCTTTTGTGAAGTATGTTCCACTATTTTTTCATTGATCCTTTTTTTGTTTTAATGTTGCAGGGAATGACTCTGCATAAAAAGGCAGCTGAAGATAGACTGGCAAGCACAGGCTCAGGGCAGTCGTTTCTGGCGAGGCAGAGGCAAGCGACCAGCAGCAGAAGATCATACCCAGGCCACGTGCAGCCGGCCACAGCAAGGTAGAGAAGTCGTGCCCCTCAAACACAGATACCTGCACCCACAGCATACTTCTGTTACACACAACAACATTTCAGGAAACTCAGCCAGCTTATTTTTTGTTTCTCTTCTATGTCAGTACTTAGTGTTTCTCATTTTGAGGACTTTTTCTCTCTCCCATATCTTTGTTTTAGTTTCTTCGGTTTTTGTAGTCCTTTCAGTTCTTTTTAATGTGCCAAAAATTTGTACATGTTCAATTAAAAATGTTGTATAATAGTGTAATACTTTTCTTTGTATGAAAATGTCCTCTTCCTCAAAGGTGTAGGCTTTGTAATGAATTAGATTTTCTGCCAATAATTGATATACAATTTATATTCTTTATTGTGCCTGTGTGTTACCATGCTTTATAAGAATGTCTTTGTTTAAAGGGAATTAATCTTTTTATGATGTATTAATCTGTGTTTTCAATTGTTTTCCAAGTACAGTTCAAATAACTTGCATATTTACTATACAAAATGGTTGACAAGTGTTCTTTTTGCAAAGACGTGAATACATTGGCAGAGTTGCTAATCATATCTTCCCTAAGGCACCTGGTAGAATTATTTGAGGAAAAAATGAGTTTTCACATTGTTTTATAGGAAATTAAATTTGTCCAAAGATTTGGAGACTATTTTTAAAACATAAATACATAAAATTTCATTATTTCCTGCCATCTTGTTTGCTGGCAGAAGTGAATGTTTGGTGAGGTTATTTTGGGATAAATTACAAAAGAAAAAAAATCAGGCACTGCATTAATTTCTTGTTCTTTTGGAATATCTTAGTAACTGAGGATCATTGTCTAGCAATGTGGTTGACATACCTTCAATTGCTTTCCACATCTAAAAGAGTTATCTTTCATATATGTACAAGTTAAGTTATTGGTAGTCTTATTTTTGGGCTGTTTGTTGACTTATGCCCCATTTGTTTTACTTGTTCTTTAATATAAACCCTTCCATTTTTTAACAATTCCTAACACTTAACATCTTAATATCAGTCACTAACGTTAGTAACTTCTTGTATGTTATATTATGGCAGACCTCTTTATGTTTTTTCTCACATCTATCTGCTAGTCCAGGAATTTGTTACTAAATAGATTTTCTTGGGTATTTGGTTGCCTCAAAGTGCTTACATTTGTTAACAGACTGTAAACCACATTTATTTACATTGATGAATGGGCTGTCGAGTAATCATTGTAAAGCACTTTGTATATATAAGGTGCTATATAAGTGTGAAATATCATTCATTTAAAAATGAAATGCCTTCTAACTTTCCATATTGACTTATGTATTTGGTCCCAAATTATATTTAAGTCTTTTTTCTTGGAATATAGCCCATTTTTTGAAAGCAAAAAATTTCTGAAATTAGGTCATGGTATTTTTTGTTTATTTTTAGGTTAGATCACTTAATATAGGAGAATGTTTTCTCATGTACTTGCTATTTGCAAGTTCAGGTTTCATTTAGTTCTTTATGTTAAATACGAATAAGTAACCTCAAATCAAGCTAAATGTAATTAAGAATTTTCAGAAACCATATTCAAGTGTTTGATTTTTAAATTCTTTCTTACTTTTTAATAAGAAAGATGACCTAAACATCAGTAGTATTTGTTTGTCCTCAGAAGCCATAGTCGAAGAAAGATACTGGAGTATACACGGAAGTGGAGCCATATATTGTGCTAATTTTTTACGTTAAGTACAGAAGTCTGAGCACAGCATGAATGCTTCTGCCTGACAAGACCACAAAGCAGCAAAAGCTGGGGATAAATGGAGATAGCCATGAGTAGAACTGCTGTAGGGCTTCAGGAGGCTACGCAGACCTGATCACCTGGAAAGTTTCCAAAGTAAAAGATAAAAAACTTTCAGACGATTCTTACCTCTACCCATATTTCACAAATAGCCTGAAGATCCAACTATTTTTAAAGCAAATTGGGGCCAGACCTGGTGCCTCACGCCTGTAATCCCACCATTTGGGAGACCTAGGCGGGGGTGGATCACTTGAGGTCAGGAGTTTGAGACCAGCCTGGCCAACATGGTGAAACCCCATCTCTACTAAATTACAAAAATTAGCTGGGCATGGTGGCATGTGGCTGTAATCCCAGCTACTTGGTAGGCTGAGGCAGGAGAGTCACTTGAACACAGGAGCCAGAGACTGCAGTGAGCTGAGATCGCACCACTGCATTCCAGCCTGGGTGACAGAGTGAGACTCTGTCTCAATCAATCAATCAATCAATCAAATTGGGATATGAGCACTAACCTCGGTAAGTTAAAATTTTGGGAAAATTGTACCTGCAGAATATGATGGATGAAAACAAGAGTCAGGCGCAGTGGCTCACGCCTATAATCCCAGCACTTTGGGAGGCTGAGACAGGTGCATCACCTGAGGTCAGGACTTCCAGACCAGCCTGTCCGACATAGTGAAACTCCGTCTCTACTAAAAATACAAAAAATTAGCCAGACGTGTTGGTGTGTGCCTGTAGTCCCAGCTACTTGGGAGGGTGAGGCAGGAGAATTGCTTGAACCTGGGAGGCAGAGGTTGCAGTGAGCCGAGATGGTGCCATTGCACCCCAGCCTGGCGACAAGAATGAAACTCCCTCCGTCTCAAGAAAAAACAAACAAACAAAAAAACAGTCTGTGAACTACTCACTGAATGAATTTTGTTCTGTGAGATGAGAGGTTTTCATTTTCATTTTCTATTTACAGCCCCAGTCCTAATCTCCTACCCATCCACCTACCCAGATATTTTTTCTCTATCTGGGTTGGAAAGGTGCCAGGCTTTTAGAGGGGAGTTTTACTTCTGACTTTTCTTTTTCCCCTGAGATGGAGCCTTGTTCGTCACCCAGGCTGTAGTGCCGTGGCGCGATCTCGGCTCACTGCAGCCTCCGCCTCCTGGGTTCAAGCAATTCTCCTGCCTCAGCCTCCGGAGTAGCTGGGATTACAGGTGCCCACCACCATGCCTGGCTAATTTTTGTGATTTAGTAGAGATGGTGTTTCACCATGTTGGCCAGGCTGGTCTCAAACTCCTGACCTCGTGATCTACCCACCTCGGCCTCCCAAAGTGCTAAGATTACAGGCACAAGCCACCGCGCCCAGTCGTACTTCTGACTTTTCTTCAGCATCTGTTGTATGCTATTATTTTGATGTTTACATTTATAATTTTCTTTTCTTTATTTTTTTTTTTTTTGAGACGGAGTCTCGCTCTGTCGCCCAGGCTGGAGTGCAGTGGCGCGATCTCAGCTCACTGCAAGCTCCGCCTCCCGGGTTCACACCATTCTCCTGCCTCAGCCTCTTGAGTAGTGGGGACTACAGGCGCCCGCCACTACACCCGGCTAGTTTTTTGTATTTTTTAGTAGAGACGGGGTTTCACCATGTTAGCCAGAATGGTCTCGATCTCCTGACCTCGTGATCCACCCGCCTCAGCCTCCCAGAGTGCTGGGATTATAGGCGTGAGCCACCGCGCCCGGCTTACATTTATAATTTTCATTCTCCTTTACTGTACCTATAAAATTTAGTATATTAGTTTCATTACATAGGAGAAATTATATTTCTAAACATTTTATGATGTTTAAAAACAAAACAGCCTGTTGTAAAAAAAAAAAAAAAAAATAGCTTCTGAATATACTTTAGGTATCAGAAAGCCAAGAATAAAATTTAGCTCTAACGGTGGCGACTCCATGTCCGGTGTCCAGATTTGGATAGGGTTTATGACATTTCCGTTTCTCTAATAATGATTAATGATTCCTCAGGAGATTTGTGATGTTGTATGGTCTATCTGGAAATTTAAAGACAGTAGGAGCTTTGCCTCATCGTGAGTGATGCTGTGCTGTATTTTTACAAACTCCCGCATACAGCACCTTCCTGGGGCCATGTTGGCTTGTGCAGTGGAGCTTGTCCGGGCACCAGCATGGAGCAAGTACAGGGTTACTGTGTTGGGTTGGAGCACGCTGTCACCACAGTGTCTGAAGTCTTATAAACAGGAAGATCATTTTCTGTTTTCCTTCTAACCAGGGTGAGAAAATACAAAGTAAAGAACTAAAGAGTATTAAAACCTAGAATTTATGTTCCACAGTGTGTATTTTAGAAATTTGTATAGTAGTGTATAATATCTGAAAAGAGAATCAAGTATACAGTTGTACATATTTTTAAAGAACTTTGAAAAACTCCATCATATCTTTTACCATTTGTCTATTTGATAGTAATGCAGAAAAAGAAGTCCCTAAAGACCCCATGTTCCAAAATTTACCAAGATTGACATTTCTATTAGACATCCTTAACCTGATATAAGTGTTTTAATTAGATTATTAGTCTATAATAAGGATGAAATTGCTGTCTGTAATTTTGTTGAGGTTTTATTGTTAATATAATAAAAGCTCAACTGTACAAAATTAAGCTAAATGTTATCCAGTCAGAAACATCAGCCTGTGGCCAGGTGCGGTGGCTCATGCCTGTAATCCCAGCACTTTGGGAGGCCAAGGTGGGTGGATCACCTGAGGTCAGGAGTTCAAGACCAGCCTGGCTAATATGGTGAAACCCCATCTCTATTAAAAATGCAGTATTAGCCAGGCATGGTGGCAGGAGCCTGTGATCCCAGCTACTCGGGAGGCTGAGGCAGGAGAATCACGTGAACCTAGGAGGTGGAGGTTGCAGTAAGCCGAGATTGTGCCACTGTACTCCAGCCTGGGCCACAGAGTGAGACTCCATCTCAAAAAAAAAGAAAAGAAACATCAGCCTGTATATTCCAGTAGTTCTCACAGAAGAATGAAAATCTGTGTTGTGCAAATAGATCAGTAGTGAGTGATTGTTAAGTGAAAGATGAGCTAGGTTGAAGAAAATATACATTTTATTGATGAGCCACTTTGCTATCTCTCCTTCCTTCCTTCCTTCCTTCCTTCCTTCCTTCCTTCCTTCCTTTTCTCTTTTCTTTTCTTTTCTCCTTCCTTTCTTCCTTCCGTCCCCTCCCCTCCTTTCCCTTCGCCTCCCCTCCCCGAGGCTGGAGTACAGAGGCACGATCCTGGCTTACTGCAAACTCTGCCTACCAGGTTCAAGCAATTCTCCTGCCTCATCCTCCCTAGTAGCTGGGATTACAGGTATCTGCCACCACGCCCAGCTAATTTCTGGATTTTTACAAAATACAAAGAGACGGGGTTTCACCATGTTGTCCAGGCTGGTCTCCAACTCCTGACCTCAGATGATCCGCCCACCTTGGCCTCCCAAAGTGCTGGGATTACAGGCATGCGTTACTGCGCCAGCCTCCTATCTCCTTTTCGAAAGTAGCAGTTTGGTTTATTCTTGTTTGCTAAGTAATCGTTTGAAATATTTTTCAGCCTCTCTTGCTCCCTCACAAAAATTCACCTGTTGTTTTAATGATAACAGCATGTTAAAAACTTGGAAGTCTTTATCCCAATATAAGAATTATCTTGAAACAAAAATCTAAATTACTTCTAAAAATTCTCTTAACTCTGCATTTAGTCTCCTATTATCTAGATCTCTGACTCCAGGATAACTCCAGTTATCCCCAGTTGGATCGTGTGTGATTTATCTGAAAAAGCATCCACAACCCACAGCTAGTGGAAACCAAGCTAGTTTACAGCCACATGGATAAGAACATCTTTGTTTCTAAAGTGAGAGGAAAGTGCTTGGTGTCTTGCTTTTTGCTGAGGGCAAAATAGCAACATGAAGACAAAGTGCTTTTTGTTGTCTATTCATGAAACTGTAGGAGAATATTTTGAGTTTTTATTCTTATATTATGAAGGGATTCTTTGCCTAGCAGTGGCCGTCAAACTGATCTAGCATTGTACTTCTTAACAGTGAAGCCTGTGTGATACCATACAGTAGGATGAAAGACTATTCTGAGCAAAATAAAATGGGATGTCAGAATCTTTGAAAATTATTTTATCTTTTTTTCTATTTTTTCATTTTTATAAATTAGAAGGATTTTCCATTCAATAAGGATAATCTGTCTTCCTATAATTCTGTCAAAATGGCAGTTTCTTTTGGTAATTATCCAACCTAGTTTCATTACATTTAGAAGGAGGTTTCAGAGCTTATTCTTGATAACTATAATAGTGATTTGAATGTTTTATATCATGAAGTTTTTTCTATGAAGAAGGCTATTCTCAATGTATCTGTCGTCTAATTTTTTATTTTCTATCTATAAAGAATATTTAAATAATAATTGGTGTATATTCCTTTTGTTGAAAATGTTTTATTGTCTAGTTTTAGCACAGAAGTGGTCTAAAGTTTTGCAGCAAATGCTGTTCAGTTCCCAGAAGACTAAAAAACATAACATAATATGCTGCTAACGAGCTAATTTCCACCCAATCCCTCAAACTACCAAAGTATTAATATTTAGCTTCCTTTCTAGAAAACAAGGGGCAGCACAAATGGGGTGGCATCCATCTCTTTTAAATCACTGATGATTTTCTGGGGAAGTGTGTATAGATGATTTTATTTTTTAAATAGCCTTTTATCAAACCAATTCACATGTATTATCTTTATGACTATAGAAACTTACAAAACATATTTAATTAATGTTGACTTAAAACATGAGCATCCTTGGATTCTCCACATTGCACTGAAATGATAGAGAAAGAGACATTTGTTTGAGAAACAAGAGACCTGAACCTAATTATGGCAAGTATATGAGTTTTGGTGATTGTGGGGGGTTATAAATGTTTTCCTGTGATAGACAAATATATAGATATAGATCAGGAATTACTTGATGTCTCTTCAGAAGTTTTCTGTTTTCTTATAATTTCCAGTAATACTCTGTAAGACTCGGTTTGCATGCTGTGTGTGTTTGCATGAGTATAGAAACCTAAAAACGTAATGGAAGGCTATTAAGGCAAATTCATTCCTAGAAAGTGCAGTGGATCATTGGGATAAGAAATAGCCTAATTATAAACAAATATGCAGGCAGAGGGAAGTCCTAATACAATGAAAATTTGCATTATCTAAACAGATGTTCCCAAAGCAATAGTTTGCCTAAAATCCTCTGTATTACATGATTATTCAGTAAAAGAGTAAACAAATATCTAATTTATTTTCTAATTGTCCTTCCCTTCATTGAGTATTAACTAGGCGCATAATGTAGTTGTATATGTTTATTAGTAAAGAGAAGAACACTTATTTTCATTTTGAGACTGTTTGGCTAAAGCTGAGAAAGTGATTTTAGGTCGCCAAGGATACTATGATTTGATGAGACGAGAAGAAATCTGCGGTGGCTGAAGATCATGACCAGCTTGGTGTTATTTAGATCTGCCTTATCTAGTTTGCAAGCCATAGGCTCAATTTTATGTCCCTCTTATTTACACACAGTAGCCCCACACAGTTTTGTTTTAAATGAAGGCAAAAGTAGACATTTTTAAAGTATATTCAACATTGCGCCATTATGTACCTGATAAAGGTGAAATCAGAGGTGTCCACGGCCTCAAAGTTTGGGCCCATGGGACTATCAAATCCGAATTATATCTACTTAGAGCTTAGAGGAGGAATTAGGTATCATGAGAAAAGCAACTCCTACTTGAGAGAAAGAGGACTACCAAAGCATGTTGAGGCTTTACATGGGAGACTTCCAGGTAGGCATTACCACTCGAGTGGTAACTAACTTTATGAAGGAAAATAATTACTTTAGCAGTTATGTTGTAAAATTAATAAAAAGGACTTGTGTTTATTCTGGTGTATTTGTCAACCCATGGGTAGTGATTACTCCATGTACATTCTATAGCGTGTTTATTTTATTTAGTGTCTTAATATATAGTCTTTATATAGTATCTTAATATTATTTACTGTTACTTCTAGTCATTTATGTAGTATATTTTACTGCAAAATTTGTAGCACTTTACTAATATTAGATCATTACTTTCCCTCTTCCCCTCTACCTTTCTGGCATTTTCTGTTATAGTCAGGAATCTAAAGGTCTGAGTCTAGAAATCTGTTGGAAGCTGGGTTGGAGCTACTGGGTATGAGTTACTTTTTACATGTCTCCTTAAGAAGACTCTTTTATAATGTAATACTTAGAAGCCAGATCCTTTCAAACGCAAACACCCTTGAAACTTGATGCTTTCTGAAGTTGTATTCATAAAAATTATCCCATCTTACAGTTAATCAGAAGATGTTCTTGCCTTTGGTTTGCCTGCCTCCTGAAACACAAACCTGCAGATTGCCCCTAACTTCACCAGTGCCTCCGTCACTGCATGTACCTAAAAGACAGGAAAGCCGAGTTCCGGGGAGCTGTCAAGTCAGAAGATCAGGAAAATGGTGGGGAAGAGGTGACTGAAAAGGCAGGCACTAAAGATGGCAGGCTGCAAAAGCATTCTGAGTTCCCCTGTAACAGATAGATTTTCTGAACTTGGCTGTTTTCTTTTTTCTTTTTTTTTCTTTTGAGATGGAGTCTCACTCTCTTGCCCAGGCTGGAGTGCAGTGGCACAATCTTGGCTCACTGCAGCCTCCACCTCCCGGTTTCAAGTGATTCTTCCACCTCAGCCTCCCGAGTAGCTAGGATTACAGGTGCCCACCACCACGCCCAACTAATTTTTGTATTTTTAGTAAAGAGAGGGTTTCGCCATATCGGCTAGGCTGATTTTGAACTCCTGACCTCAGGTAATCCACCCGCCTCAGCCTCCCAAAGTGCTGGGATTATAGGCGTGAGCTACCATACCCAGTGAACTTGGCCAAATTCTTACATTCATATATAGCAAAGTTTTCAGCTTGTCTACCGAGAGACTTTCTTTAGGAGCCAGGACTTCTACATTTGTAACTTGAGTATATTAATATTCAAATCATAGTTCAAAAATACTGAAATACTTGTTTATTACATTACGTAAATATGGACACAATTACTGCCAAAGAATAGAGAGATTTGCTTATGAGAACATTCTGGCATTTGTTTTGTTCTGTTTGTAGATGAGAGACGTGCTTTTAAAGTACAAAACGTTTCTCTTCTACCTTACCCCCTGTTCTACTGACCTGCTTTGCATAAGAAGCTCATCTAGAAGAGAGCAACGCTGGAATAGAGAAGTCTAGACCCTGGCCTTTGAGGGAAAGGACTGCTGTTTTTCTCTCCCAAATTAAAAAATTAAAAGTGAAACATAACACATAAGGATGAAATACAATGTTCTGAATGTCTTCCACTAATTAATTGTTGAATGATTAAGTCTCTAAGTATCTTAACTTCCATTGTCTTCTTGTTAACCTAGATAAGAGTAGATTATTCAGTAGCCATATGTGACAGTTAAAATTAAGTAAAATTAAAACTATAGTTTCTCAGTGGCCTAGCCACATTTCAGGTGTTCCACAGTCACATGTGGATAGTGGTTACCTATCAGACAGTACAGGTATAGAACATTTCCAGTATTGCCGAAAATGCTATTCAACAGCACTTTTATTGCCCAGAGAGAAAATAAGGACAAAATAAAGGCAGTGAAGTAACTTATGACAACTCTGAGATTTTACCACCATACTTAGAGGAAGTTTTTCTCTTATAAAAATTAATACCAATCCTTTTTAAAGACCTTGGAAAAAATCAAAACCCCATTCCTTTAAGCTAGTCTTCAGTATATATTTTTCTAAGAACAGATTCTCAATACCTTATTTTTCAAGTGATAAAATCATTTTATAAATCATTTCTTAATATCTTCAGTGTTTTTTCCCTTTTTATGTACTCTTTTTAAATTGATATTAGCTGGGCATGGTAGCTCATGCCTGTAGTCCCAGCTACTCCAGAGGTCGAGGCAGGAGGATCGCTTAAGCCCAGGAGGTTCAGGCTGCGGTACGGTCTGATCACACCTGACTGCACTCCAGCCTGGGTGGCAAAGCAAGACCCCTGTCTCTAAAAAAATATATAATATAAATTGATGCTATATAGTTAACATTTATCAGGCAAATTGATATGAATGCTTATTTCAAATAAAGATTGATACATTTCATGATATCCTTCCTTTTAAATTTATATAGATCTAATGAACATTGCCAACAGTTTTTTTTTTGTTTCTGTCCCTTAAACATTTCCCCTGAAAGTCCACCTTAAAGGTACATCAAGATGCAAACAATTTTTTTGTTTATCTTCATAACTTCCTGCTCTTATTAACTTGTATTATGAATCAAGTTAAGTTTTATGTATGAGGCATTTACTATTCCAGTGACTTAGCTAATGAAAACATTTAAAATATGTATTAATTTACTTGGCCTGTTACTAAAGTGCTTAACATAACTAAATGGATCTATAGTAACATGTCTAAATTTTTTAATGGAAATAAGGGACTAACCATAATCCTTTTGAGTCAGCTTGGTGCTTAGAATTATTTTGTTAGGAAGTCTTGATGCTTTCTTCTTTCTCTTTAAGTTTTTGTAATCAAGCAACAGACTTGATCCAGCAGTGTCGAATTCCAAGCAAGTTATGATGAAATTCTTATTGTAGTTCAAGTACAGATGAGTAAGTGGTGTGACTTCAGTTTATTATCTTCTTGGTGACCTACTTTAGTATGTGTTCTGTAGTGATTCATATTAGTTAAGGGACGTTTTCAATATGCTTGAAATAAGAAATAGCATTTTACTCTAAATACAAGAAATGACTGTACACAAATGCCAATCAGTGATTTGGGGGCCTTGTAATATTTTTAACAGCAATCTTTTCTTTCTTTCTTTATTTTTTTTGAGACGGAGTCTCACTCTGTCAGCAGGCTGGAGCAGTGGCACGATCTCGCCTCACTGCAACCTCCGCCTCCCGGGTTCAAGCTATTCTCCTGCCTCAGCCTCCCAAGTAACTGGGACTACAGGCACACGCCCCCACACCCAGCTGATTTTTGTATTTTTAGTAGAGACGGGATTTCACCTTGTTGGCCAGGATGATCTCGATCTCTTGATCTCGTGATCTGCCCGCGTTGGCCTCCCAAAGTGCTGGGATTACAGGCATGAGCCACTGTGCCCGGCCCAAATCTTTTATTTTTTAACAGCCTTAGTTATTTATAATTCAAATGCGCTAAAATATCATCGCTGTCATGAACTTTGCTGTTTACAGGTTCTGTGTAATTCAGAATGCTTTGTACTTAGAAAATAATTTCTAGGTTTATCTTGTTTTGCAGTTTTCAGGTTTTGACAATTGCCCACCATTTACAACACTCAATTTTTGATTATGAAATGAATAGAAAAATTCAAACATATCTAATAATAATTTGCCTTAGTTTGATTAATAAATTATATCAAAAAATTTGGGGATAGAAAGAGGCTTTTTTTTTCCCCTGTAGTATTTTTAAAACTTTTTAGATGAGCTGGATGAAACCTTAGTACATTGGAGCTGGAGTTGCATTGAGTACAGCCCCACCTCTGAAGCCTTATATTCATGTCTTAAGTACTATTGATTGTTCTGTGAATTGTTGTTAGTTTCATATTTGACATTGTAGTAATCCACCTTGCATTTTAGTCTTTGCAAAAAGGATATTGCTAGGTATATTCTTATTTCTGATTGAATATTGAATTTACATTTTTCACAATTTCATTCTTTGTCATTATAATCTAAAAACGATGTCCACATCGGACTTGGAACTTCTCACTTCAAAAATGAAATACAGATTTAGCAGTGTTGTACATAATGATGTCCAAGCATTTTTCCACCTGTTTACTGAGTTTTCCAACCATTTACTATGTGTTGAGATTGGTGGGTTTTCGTGCTGTTTTTCTGAGGTGAATGACTTGTTAAAGAGCCTCAGTAAGAAATTTCAACTAAAATCACAAAAACATAAAGTCCAGGAAACCACCAGAAGATGGATTTTTAGTGTTTTTGAAATCTTGTATTTCCTTTTGATATCACTTACTCATTTTAATTTTATGACTGCCAACTTGTTATGGTATTAATTATATGTATGTGTTTATATGTATGCATATAATATATGTATATGAAGAATAAAGTTAAGATTTGGTCAAACTATATTTTCCCATTCAAGTACAAAAATGTTTTCAAGGCTGCAAAAAGTGTACAGTTGTTAAACAAGTTGTAAATAAAGACTTGTATAAAAATTCAGCCTAGATTTCTTTTTTCTGCTCTTAAACTCTGACAAATGTACTTCATAATTGGTGATATTCTTCCACTCACCTTTGAGACTTGCCATTATGTCCTATCAATTTAAAGATTATGTCACTGGCTGGGAGCGGTGGCACATTCCTGTCATCCCATCACTTTGGGAAGCCAAGACAGGCAGATCACCTGAGGTCGGGAGTTCAAGACCAGCCTGGCCAACACGGTGAAACCCCATCTCTACTAAAAATACAATTGGCCAGGTGCGGTGGTTCATGCCTGTAATCCCAACACTTCGAGAGGCCGAGGCTGGCGGATTACCTGAGGTCAGGAGTTCAAGACCAGCCTGGCCAATGTGGTGAAACCCTGTCTCTACTAAAAATGCAAAAATTAGCCGGGCTTGGTGGCAGCATCTGTAATCCCAGCTACTCAGTAGGCTGAGGTAGGAGAATTACTTAAACCCAGGAGACGGAGGTTGCAGTGAGCCGAGATTGCGCTGCTGCACTCCAGCCTGGGTGACAGAGTGAGACTCCATCTCAATAAATAAATAAATAAGTAAGTAAATAAATAATCCAAAAATTAGCTGGGCATGGTAGCATGCACCTGTAGTCCCAACTACTTGGGAGGCTGAGGCAGGAGAATTGCTGAACCCAGGAGGCGGAGGTTGCAGTGAGCGTAAGTCAGGAGTATTATTTGGGGTTTTTCCAGTACTGGTGGTAGATTTCATGTTGATTTAGGCTGGTACTTTATGTTTGTAAGCTGATTAGCCTTTGAGGATAAAAATGAAACTGGCTGCTTCTCTCTAGAGCTAGCACGTTGCCATGATTTTGCCACAGAGAGTATAGTATTCTTTGTGATAACTTAAGGTCACAATGTAAAGCATTGTTGACACCCTATTTAGGCAATAAATGCACTTTTCCTACCTTCTTAGATCCTTACAATTTATCCTTTTCCCCCAGCTTTCCCCTAATCATGGAAATCTGGCATCTCTGGTGTTATTTAAAATGGTAGTAGCAGAATGGAAGTTGATTATATTTACATTAAATAACAACTTGTTAGTTCCAAAGTGAAGTTAGCAGCAAAATAAAACTAGTATACATTTAGCCAAAATAGTACCCAGTTTAATGTCAGAAAAATAAATACAAGTTTTCTTTACTCATTTGCTTGGAGATACCCATATTAATTAAGCATTAAAGTTCACAGTGGAAGTTATGGTGATGCACAAATGTAGTCCCAGCTACTCAGCAGGAGGATCACTTGAGCCCAGGAGGTCGAGGCTGCAAGTGAGCCAAGATCGTGCCACTGCACTCCAGCTTGGGCAACAGAGCAAAACCCTGTAAAAAGAAGTGTTCCCCAGCCAAAGACCTGCCAGGTTTGCCTTAAATACATTTTTGCTACTGTTCTGATTATCTATTGCTGTATCACAAACCATTCCAAAACCTAGGGTCTTCAAACAACCTATTACTATCCCTCCTGAGTCTGGAGACAGGCTCAGGCTCTGCTGTTCTCAGATGGGATCTGCCATTTGGGTGTGGTTAGGTTAGATGACGTGTGAGGCCAGAGTCATCTGAAGACTTGCTCTCCCACATGCCTGGCACCCGGGCTGATATGGATGGCACCTCCAAGGCACATTGGACATTTCCACACAGCATCATGCCAGGACTTGTTTGGGTTTTCTCACAAGATGGCTGGGTGAGTTATTCCACGCAGCCAGCTTTCCCTAGAGCAAGAGTCCTAAGAGACTCAGGTGAATGCTTCGCAGCTTCTTATACCCAGCCTTGGAAACCACATGGCATCACGTCTCTTATTTGTCAAAACTGTCATGGACAAGACCAGGTCCATGGGGTGACAGAATACACTGCAAATCTCAGTGGTAGGATGACCAGGTTACACAGCTGCCACTCTGGACTCGAAGGAAAATGTCTGCTATGAGGACCATACTTCTTGAGGTAAAATCTTTCCCCATTTTCTGACTTCTATGCCAAGCACGTTCACTGTGCACAACAGTCAGGTACATGACTTCAGTGTGAACAAAACCTGAGGTAGAAACTACACAGAAATCTGGTAGGTTCGAAGCCACAAGTAACACTCATACTTCTTTTGGTAGGTATCTAATTGCACGTAACATAAGCTATAAAAAAGTTATATATAAAATGTCGACCAGGCACGGTGGCTCACACCTGTAATCCTAGCACTTTGAGAGGCCGAGGCAGGTGGATCACAAGGTCAGGAGTTCAAGACCAGCCTGGCCAACATAGTGAAACCCCGTCTACTAAAAATACAAAAATTAGCCGGGTGTGGTGGCACACGCCTGTAGTCCCAGCTACTTGGGAGACTGAGGTGGGAGAATCGCTTGAAACCAGGAGGTGGAGGTTGCAGTGAGCCGAGACCACGCCATTGAATCCCAGCTTGGGCGAGAGGGAGACTCAGTCTCAAAAAAAAAGTTACATATAAAATGTTAAGTACTCTGGTGCCTAATTTGGGGGACTTTATTTATTCATAAGACAGGGTCTCATTCTGTCACCCAAGCTGGAGTGCAGTGGCGCAAACACTGCTCACTGCAACTTCAAACTCTCGGGCTCAAGCAATCCTCCTGCCTTAGCCTCCTGAGTAGTTAGGACTATAGGTGTGCACCACCACATCTGGCTTGTTTCTTAGATGGAGTCTTGCTCTGTTGCCCAGCCTGGAGTGCAGTGGTGTGATCTCAGCTCACTGCAAGCTCTGCCCCCTGGGTTCACACCATTCTCCCGCCTCAGCCTCCCGAGTAGCTGGGAGTACTGGCACCCGCCACCACGCCCGACTAATTTTTTTGTATTTTTAGGAGAGACGGGGTTTCACTGGGTTAGCCAGGATGGTCTCCATCTCCTGACCTCATGATCTGCCCGCCTTGGCCTTCCAAAGTGCTGTGCTGGGATTACAGGCTTGAGCCACTGCACCCGGCCCACCCCCCTCCCTTTTTTTTTTTTTTTGAGACAGAGTCTCACTCTGTTGCCCAGGCTGCAGTCCAGTGGCATGATCTCGGCTCACTGCAACCTCCATCTCCCATGTTCAAGAGATTCTCCTGCCTCAGCCTCCCGAATAGCTGGGATTAAGGCATGTGCCACCACTCCTGGCTAATTTTTGTATTTTTAGTAGAGATGGGGTCTCCCCATGTTACCCAGGCTGGTCTCAAAACTCTTAAACTCAAGGGATCTGCCTGCCTCAACCTCCCAAAGTCCTAAGATTACAGGTGAGCCACCGTGCCCAGCTTGGGGGACTATATTTTAAGGATATTGTCCAAAATATGAATACACGTGTGTGTGGTGATGAACTGTTCATACTCCTAGTTAAGGTTTGCTCAGGCCCCTTTGTCATTCCTCTAGTCCCTCCAAGCTCCCATATACTCACCCCCATTTCCGGGCAATGATTTATCTGCTTCCTGTCACTAGATTATTTGGCATAGTCTATAATTTTATGTAAGTGGAATCATATAGTATGTACTCATTTTGTCTGGCTTCTTTTACTCAACATAATTATTTTGAAATTCATCCATGCAAGCCAGGCACGGTGGCTCACACCTGTAATCCCAGCACTTTGGGAGGCCGAGGAGGGCGGATCACCACGAGGTCAGGAGATCGAGACCATCCTGGCTAACACAGTGAAACTCCGTCTCTACTAAAAATACAAAAAATTTAGCCGGGCGTGCTGGCGGGCACCTGTAGTCCCAGCTACTCGGGAGGATGAGGCAGGAGAATGGCTTGAACTCGGGAGGCGGAGCTTGCAGTGAGCCGAGATCGCGCCACTGCACTCCAGCCTGGGTGACAGAGCAAGACTACGTATCAAAAAAAAAAAAAAAGAAAGAAATTTATCCATGCCGTATACACCCATAGTTCATTTCTTTTAACTGCTGAGTAGGATCCATTGTATGGGTACTACTATGAAGGCACAATCTATGCATTTGCCGGTGGTAGACATTTGAGTTGTTTCCAGTTTTGGGGCTGTTACAAATAAAGTTGTTTTAAATGTTTGTTTACAAGCATTCCTATGAACATGTGCTTTCATTGCTCTTGGGTAAACACCTAGGAGTGGAATGGCTAGGTCATATGCTTAATTTTTTTTTTAATTTTTTTTTTTGAGACGGAGTCTCGCTCTGTTGCCAGGCTGGAGTGCAGTGGCGCGATCTCGGCTCATTGCAAGCTCTGCCTCCTGGATTCAAGTGATTCTCCTGCTTCGGCCTCCCGAATAGCTGGGATTACAGGCATGTGTCACCACGCCCGGCTAATTTTTGTATTTTCAGTAGAGAAGGGGTTTCACCATGTTGGCCAGGATGGTCTCGATCTCCTGACCTTGTGATACACCCGCCTCAGCCTCCCAAAATTCTGGGATTACAGGCCTCAGCCACTGTGCCGAGCCTATGCTTAACTATGTCACCCAGGCTGGAGTGCAGTGGCGAGATCTTGGCTTACTGCAACCTCCGCTTCCCGGGTTCAAGCGATTCTCCTGCCTCAGCCTCCTGAATAGCTAGGATAACAGGAGGCTGCCACCACACTCAGCTAATTTTTGTATTTTTTTAGTAGAGACAGAGTTTTACTATGTTGGCCAGGCTGGTCTCAAACTCCTGATTTCAGGTAATCTATACACTTTGGCCTCCTGAAGTGCTGGGATTACAGATGTGAGCCACCACACCGGCCATTTTTTACAAACCACCAAACTATATTATGATCTGGTTGTATATTTTACATTCGCAACAGCAGTGTGGGAGACTTTCAGCTCCTTCACATCCTTGCCAATACTTGGGTCCATCTGTTTTATTCTAGTCATTCCAGCAGGTGTGAACTGGTATTACTGTGGTTTTGATTTGGTCAGTCTGTTTCATTTTAGCCACTCTAATGGTATATAATGATATCTTGTGGTATTAATGTTCATCCCTCTTGATGAACATTTCATGTTCTTACTTGCCATATATATATATATTTTGATGAAATTATTGTTCAAATTGTTTCCCATTTTTATTGGGTTTATTTTTCTATTATTGATTTTGAAAGTTATGTATTCTAGATAAAAGTTCTTTAAGGCTGCACACAGTAGCTCATGCCTATAATCCCAGCACTTTTGGTGGCCAGGTGGGCGGATCACGAGGTCAGGAGTTAGCGACCAGTCTGCCCAACATGGTGAAACCCCATCTCTACTAAAAATACAAAATTAGCCAGGTGTGGTGGCACATGCCTGTAATCCCAGCTACTCGGGAGACTGAGGCAGGAGAATTGCTTGAACCCAGGAGGTGGACATTACAGTGAGCCAAGATCACGGCATTGCACTCCAGCTCTGGGCAACAGAGCAACATTCCATCTCGGGAAAAAAAAAAAAATTCTTTATTAGATAATTGATGTGCAATATATTTTCTCCCAGTCTGTTGCTTGGCTTTCTATTTTCTTAGTAGTGTGTCTTTCAAAGTGCAGAATTTCTTAATTTTCATCTTGGATCTAAGAAATCTTTTTCTAACCTAAGGTCACAAAGATTTCCTTTTTTTTTTTTAGAAGTTTCATAATGTTATACATTACGTTTAGGTTTATTACCCATTTCGGCTTAATTTTGGCATATAGTGTAAAATATGGATTGAAGTTTCTTTTCTTTCTTTTTATTTTGTGTGTGGGTATATAAACTGTTCCAGCACCATTTGTTGAAAAGTGGAAATTTGTTCCACTGAACCGCATTGTACATGTTTGTTGGAAATCAATTGAGTATAATGTGTAAGCCTATTTATTTCTGGATTCCTTTTTGGTTCCATTGATCTATATTTCTATCCTGACACCAGTAACACCCTACCTTGATTGTGGTAGCTTTACAAGAAATGTTGAAGTCACATAGTGTGAGTCCTCCAGTTTCTTTTCCTTTTCAAAATTGTTTTTGTTATTTGGGTTCTTTGCCATATGAATTTTATAATCAGCTCATCAACTTCTATTTTTAAAAAGTTGGAATTTTGGGCTGGGCGCGGTGGCTCACACCTGTAATCCCAGCACTTTGGGAGACCGTGGTGGGCAGATCATGAGGTCAAGATCGAGACCATCGGCCAACATGGTGAAACCCTATCTCTTCTAAAAACACAAAAATTAGCTGGGTGTGATGGTGGGCGCCTGTAATCTCAGCTACTCAGGAGGCTGAGGCAGGAGAATCACCTGAAACCAGGAGGCGGAATTTTCAGTGAGCCAAGATCGTGCCACTGCACTCCAACTTGGGCTACAGAGTGAGACTCAGTCTCAAAACAAAACAAAACAAAAACCCTCAGTACTACCTTACCTAAATCTTGCAAATTTTTATATACTATGTTTTTCTTTTTATTCAGTTCAGAATATTTTCTTTTCTTCTTTCTTTTTCAGACAGAGTTTTGCTCTGTTGCCCAGGCTGGAGTTCAGTGGCACAATCTTAGCTCACTGCAACCTCCGCCTCCCGGGTTCGAGCAATTCTCCTGCCTCAGCCTCCCAAGTAGCTGGGATTACGGGTGCCCACCACCACAGCCGGCTAATTTTTGTATTTTTAGTAGAGACAGGGTTTCACCATGTTGACCAGGCTGGTCTCAAACTGCTGGCCTCAGGTGATCTGGGATTACTGGGGTGAGCCACTGCACCTGGCCCCATGCTACCCACTTTTAAGTTGTCATATCTCACAAGAACTCACTATCTACCTGGAGGACAGTACCAAGGGGCATGGTGCTAAACCATTCATGAGAAATTCACCCCCACGAGCCGATCACTTCCTTCTAGGCCCCACTTGTGACACTGGGGATTACAATTCAATATGAGATTTGGTCAAAGACACAGATCCACAGATCCAAATCATATCCGTGTGTTAGGCCGTTTACATTTAATACCGTTGTCTGTATGGCTAGTTTAACTCTGCCATCTTGCTATTTGTTTTCTATTTGTTCTATCTGTTCATTGTTCCTTTTTTCTTTTTTTGCCTTCTTTTGGAATAATTGAGTATTTTTTAGTATTCCATTTTATCTCCTTTGTTGACATATTTGTGATAACTCTTTGTTGTGTTGTTTTAGTGGTTGCTTTACGGTTTATAGTTTACATGTTTAACTTACCACAGTTTGCTTTCAACTGGTATTGTACCCCTTCAAGTGTAGCGTAAGAGCGTCCAACAGTATATCTTCATTCTTCCTGCCCATGCTTTATGCTACTATATTTTGAATCTACAACTGTTATTTAAACCCATAATACACTTGTTTTGCTTTAAACAGTCACTTATCTTTTAAAGAAGACTGCATAAGAATAAAAATATTACATTTTACAATACAGTTACCATTTCTGGTGCCCTTCTTTTGTGTAGATCCAGATTTCTGTTTCATATCATTTTCCTTCTGCTTGAAGGATGTCCCTTAACATATTTCATACTGAAAGTCTACTGGTGATGAATTCCTTCAGCTTTTCTATAACTTGAAAAGTACTTTGCCACCATTTTTGAAACATATTTTCACTGGGGGTTTTCTTTCACTTGTTTAAAGAGGTTACTCTACTTTCCTCGGCCTTGCATTTTTTCTGTATTCCCTCCCTTCCTTCCTTCCTTCCTTCCTTCCTTCCTTCCTTCCTTCCTTCCTTCCTTCCTTCCTTCCTTCCTTCCTTCCTTCCTTCCTTCCTTCCTTCCTTCCTTCCTTCTTTCCCTCCCTCCCTCCTTCCCTTTCTTTTCAGATGGAGTCTCAATCTGTCGCCCAGGCTGGACTGCAGTGGCATGATCTTAGCTCACTGCAACCTCCACCTCCTGGGTTCAAGTGATTTTCCTGCCTCAGCCTCCCGAGTAGCTGAGATTACAGGCATGCGCCACCATGCCCGGCTAATTTTGTATTTTTAGTAGAGACAGGGTTTTGCCATGTTGGCCAGTCTGGTCTCAAACCCCTGACCTCAGGTGCTCCACCTGCCTCGGCCTCTCAAAATGCCGGGATTACAGGCCTGAGCCACCGCGCCTGGCCTTCTGTATTTCTTTCTTTCTTTTTTTTTTTTTTTTTTTGAGAGAGTCTCGCTCTGTCGCCCAGGCTGGAGTGCAGTGGCGCGATCTCCGCTCACTGCAAGCTCCGCCTCCCGGGTTCACGCCATTCTCCTGCCTCAGCCTCCCGAGTAGCTGGGACTACAGGTGCCCGCCACCATGCCCGGCTAATTTTTTGTATTTTTAGTACAGACGGAGTTTCACCGTGTTAGCCAGGATGGTGTTGATCTCCTGACCTCATGATCCACCCACCTCAGCCTCCCAAAGTGCTGAGATTACAGGCGTGAGCCACCGCGCCCGGCCCCCAGCCTTCTGTATTTCTTATCTATTGCTATGAAAGAAATTGTGGCCAGGCGCAGTGGCTCACACCTGTAATCCCAACACTTTGGGAGGCCGAGGTGGGTGGATCACGAGGTCAGGAGCCCGAGACCATCCTGGCCAACATGGTGAAACCCTGTCTCTACTAAAAATACAAAAAATTAGTCAGGCGTGGTGGCAGGCGCCTGTAGTCCCAGCTACTCGGGAGGCTGAGGCAGGAGAATTGCTTGAACCCAGGAGGCGGAGGTTGCAGTGAGCCCAGATCATGCTGCTGCACTCCAGCCTGGGCGACAGAGTGAGACTCCGTCTCAAAAAACAACAACAAAAAAGAAAATCCCCAAGCTGGCCACATGAAAGAACACACAGACATTTATTGGCTCACAGTTTCTGTGGCTCGGGAATGCAGACGCTGCTCAGCTGGTCCCTCCTGCTCAAACTTTCTCACAAAGCTGCTATCCAGGTGCCTGTCCTGGCTGTAGTCATCTCAAAACTGGACTAGGATCTTATTTTCTCAGGTGAATTCCTAGAACGGACTCTCTTCCCATCGCTTCCCCCTAGCAACTAGCATGGGGCTAGGGACAGATAATACTTGTCAGGTGCCACCCATTCCCAGACCCCTACCCTCCCCCATAGGTCGTAGGCCTTGGGGATCAGAATTCCCAACTCCTCAATGCGATCATTGCTGCTGAACCTCCATCTCCTTTCAACTGAAGATGATCCATTAAAAAATGGAGCAGGAGGCTGGGCGCGGTGGCTCACGCCTGTAATCCCAGCACTTTGAGAGGCCGAGGAGGGCAGATCACGAGGTCAGGAGATCAAGACCATCCTGGCTAACACGGTGAAACCTCGTCTCTACTAAAAATACAAAAAATTAGCCGGCGTAGTGGCGGGCGCCTGTAGTCCCAGCTACTTGGGAGGCTGAGGCAGGAGAATGGCGTGAACTCGGGAGGTGGAGCTTGCAGTGAGCCGAGATTGCACCACTGCACTCCAGCCTGGGCGACAGAGCCAGACTCTGTCTCAAAAAAAAAAAAAAACAAAACAAAACAAATTGGAGCAGGAAGCTGAAAACACATATCCCCCATGACCCAGCCACTCCACTCCTACATATATGCTCAACAGAAAAGCATGCGTGTATTCACTAAAGCTCATATACTAGCATGTTCACAGTAGCACTGTATATGAGAGTCAAAACTGGAGACCACTCATATATCCATTAAAGTAAAATGGATAAAGAGGTTGTGGCACATCCATAAAATAGAACGCTACTCAGCAGTGACAGCAAATGAACTGCTATTACATACAACACAGTTGACTCTGGTAGTTACAGTATTGAACAAAAGTCAGACACAAAAATGGATACAGCATGGTCTACACATATAAAGTTCAAAAACGGGCAAAACATAATTACCCTTGGGGGAGTGCCTGGGAGGGCACAAGGACAGCTTGGTCCGTGGGAATATTCTGTAATTTGGTGCAGACGTTGGTGTCATGAGAGTGTCTTGTTTATGATCATTTGTGTAGCTGTTGACTAACAATTTCTATTTTTCTATATATGTGTTATACTATCATTAAAATATCACATAAGAATGAGGGAAGACCAGCTGGGCATGGTGACTCATGCCTGTAATCCCAGCACTTTTGGGAGGCCGAGGCAGTCAGATCACCTGAAGTCAGGACTTCGAGACCAGCCTGGCCAACATGGTGAAACCCTGTCACTACTAAAAATACAAAAAATTAGCCGGGCGTGGTGACAGATGCCTGCAATCCTAGCTACTCAGGAGGCTGAGGCAGGAAGAATTGCTTGAACCCCAGAGGCGGAGGTTGCAGTGAGCAGAGATCATGCCATTGTACTCCAGCCTGGGCAACAAGGGAGATTCGGTCTCAAAAAAAAAAAAAAAACAGAATGAGGGAAGACCTTAAATAGAGTACAAGATGAATTAAACAAATTACCTTCACTCACACTCCTCTACTCCTGCAAGGGTGTCTACAACTTTGGTACCAGGTACGTTCAACACAACAGCCCCTCTGGTGCCTTGGTACAACCTCTTTGAAAAAGGAACTTGGCAATATATGTCAAAGCCTTAAAAAAAATTCAGTAGCCCAAAGAAGTAATCCTACCTGCAGAAAAGTCTTGTATGCATAAAGGGGCATGTCACATTATGTAGAGAAAAATAAAAAATAATCTCCATGTCCAGCAATAAATAGTTAAATAAAATTTGGTATGTCCCTCCTGATGGGATGTTGTATTTACAATTAATAACATGGGGATATGTCAAGGGACAAGTAGGATGCAGAATTGTATATAAAATCTGATTATCACCATGTAAAAATTTGTGTAAAAAAATCTGTTAGGAGGAAATATAAAAAAATATTACTGACTTTTGATAATGAAAAAAAAAAAAAAAAAACAGCCAGGTAGCATGGCTCACTCCTCTAATCCCAGCACTGTATTTATTTTTTTGAGACAGAGTTTCGTTCTTGTTGCCCAGGCTGGAGTGCAGTGGCACCATCTCAGCTCACTGCAACCTCCGCCTCCCGGGTCCAAGCGATTCTCCTGCCGCAGCCTCCCAAGTAGCTGGGATTACAGGCACCCACCTCTATGTCCAGCTAGTTTTGTATTTTTATTTAGGTGGGGTTTCACCATGTTGGTCTGGCTGGTCTCGAACTCCTGACCTCAGGTGATCCTCCCACTTCAGCCTCCCAACGTACTGGGATTATAGGCGTGAACCACTGTGCCAGGCCAATCCCAGCACTTTAGGAGGCCAAGGTGGGAGGATCTCTTGAGCCCAGGAGTTTGAGACCAGCCTGGCCAACATAGCAAAAACCCCAACTCTATAAAAAATTTAAAAACCAGGTGTGATGGTGCATGCCTATAGTCTCAGCTACTGGGAAGGCTGAGGCAGGAGGATCACTTGAACCCGAGAGGCAGAGGCAGCTGTGAGCTGAGATGGCACCAGTGCACTCCAGCCTGAGCGACAGAGGGAGACCCTGAAAAAAAAAAAAAAAGCTGGGCGAAGGGAAGATCTGCTTCCAAGTTCACTCACATCGCTGTTGGCACACTTCAGGTCCTTACCAACTACTGGCCAGATACGTCAGTTTCCCACCACGTTGGCCTCTCTGTAGTGCAGTTCACAACATGGCCATTTGCTTCCCTCAAAATGAGGGCTCCTAGAGATGTAAGGGCAGGAGCAGGGGGGCAAACATGGTGGAGGTCACAGTCTTGTAATCTCAGGGTGGCATGCTATCACTTTTGCCATTTTTTTTTCTTTTTTGAGACAGAGTCTCACTCCATCACCCAGACTGGAGTTCAGGGCATGATCATAACTCCCTGCAGCCTCGAACTCCTGGGCTCAAGTGATCCTCCCACATCAGCCTCCCAAGTACTAGGGACTACAGGTCTGGCCACTTTTGCCATATTCTATTCATTAGAAGCTGATCATGAGGTCAGCCCACACTCAAGTGGAGGGGACTTTACAAGGGTATGAATTCCAAGAGGTGGGCTCCTTAGGGACCATCTGCGAGACTGCCTACTGCAGCTTCCAGTGAGAATCTGCTGTCATCTGTAGGTTTTTGTTTCGTTTTGTTTGTTTTTGTTTTTGTGGTAGAGTCTTACTCTGTCACTCAGGCTGGAGTGCAGTGGCACGATCTCGGCTTACTGCAACCTCCACCTTCTGGGTTCAAGTGATTCTCCTGCCTCAGTCTCCCGAGTAGCTGGAATTACAGGCACCCACCGCTATGCCTGGCTAATTTTTTTTTTTTCTTTCTGAGATGGAGTTTCACTCTTGTTGCCCAAGCTGGAGTGCAATGTGCGATCTTGGCTCACTGCATCCTCCACCTCCTGGGTTCAAGTGATTCTCCTGCCTCAGCCTGTGGAGTAGCTGAGATTACAGGCATGTGCCACCACACCTGGCTATTTTTTTTTTTTTTTTTTTGTATTTTTAGCAGAGACGGGGGTTTCTCCATGTTGGTCAGGCTGGTCTCGAACTCCCGACCTCAGGTGATCCACCCACCTCAGCCTCCCAAAATGCTGGGATTACAGGCGTGAGCCACTGCGCTCAGCCTAATTTTTATATTTTTAGTAGAGACAGGGTTTCACCATAATGGCCAGGCTCGTTTCAAACTCCTGACCTCAGGTGATCCACCCGCCTCGGCCTCCCAAAGTGCTGAGATTACAGGCGTGAGCCACCTTGCCCAGCCAGGTTTGTTCTTCTATACCTAATGTGTATTCTTCTTTGGTGGATTTTAAGATTTTTCTCTTTATCACTGCTTTTGAGCAATTTGATTTTGATTTGTCATGTATCTTTTTTAACATTTCTTGTGCTTGGGCTTCTTTGAGCTTCCTTTGTAGGTTTATAATTTTTCTCCAATTTGGAAAAACTGCAGCCATCATGTCTCCAAATATTTTTTTCTATCCTTCTGCTCCTCTCTGAGAACTCTAGTTACACAGATATTAGTGAGCTAAGGGTGTCTGACAGCTCACGGATGCTCTGTGGATCTCTTTCCAGTCTTTTCTCTCAGTTTCATTTTGGATAATTTCTATTAGTGTCTTCAAATTCACGAATCTTTTTCTCTAGAATGTCTAATCTGCTGCTAATGCCATCCAGTGTATTTTTGAATTTCTAAAGGTTAAATTTATTTTTCATTGACATCTTCCATGTGTCTGCTTAACATGTGGAGTATTTCTGCTAACTTCTTGATCATAAGAACATAGTTACAACTGTCTCAGTGCCCATGTCTGTTGATTGTAATGTTTGTGTCAGTTCGGGGTTGGTTTTGATAGGTAGAATTTTTTCCTCCTCATAATGAGGCAAATTTTCCTACTACTTTGTGTGCCTGGAAACTTTAAAATGGATGCCAGAAATTGTGAACTTTATTTCATTGGGTGATGAATATCTTTCTATTCCTAAAATAATTCTTGAACTTTTTAATAGGGTACGGTTAGGTTAATTGGAAGCAGATTGATCCCTTTGGGTCTTGCCCAACCATGTCTACATTTGGGATAATTTCACCCCACAACTAAGGGAAGACCCTGTTGAGTACTCTACCTGATACTCTGTGAATTTTAAGATTTCTCACTGTAGGTGGTTAAAACGGGCAGTATTTCTTTTTTCGTTTTTGTTGTTGTTGTTGTTTTAAAGACAGAGTCTTGCTCTGTCACCCAGGCTGGAGTGCCGTGGCATGATCATAGCTGACTGCAGCCTCAAACTCCTGGGCCCAAGCAATCCATCTGAACAGGCAGTATTTGTGACCTTGTGTGAGCTTCAGGAATTCTCGCATCTAATCCTTTGTGTGATCCTTTCTCCATCCTTGGTTATTCCTCCAATACATACACTGATCGTTATGCAGCTGAATACTTGAGGGCGACCCTCAGCAGGTCTTCAGAATTTTCTCTCTGTAACTGTCTCCTTCAGGTATCTTGCCCTGTAAAAAGTAGCCACACTGGCTTCCTCAATTGTCCAGCACTGCCTCTTCAATTGTGGAGGGGCCATTGTGCTCTGCCCTCTACATCATGGACTGCACATTTTTTTTTTTTTTTAGACAGAGTCTCCCCCTATTGCCCAGGCTGGAGTGCAGTGGTGTGATCTCAGCTTACTGCAACCTCTGCCTCCTGGGTTCAAGTGATTCTCCTGCCTCAGCCTCCCGAGTAGCTGGAATTACAGGCACGCACCACCACATCTGGGTGATTTTTGTATTTTTTTTAGTAGAGACAGAGTTTCATCATGTTGGCCAGGCTGGTCTCAAACTCCTGGCCTCAAGTGATCTGCCCATCTCAGCCTCCCAAAGTGCTGGGATTACAGGTGTGAACCCCTGTACCCAGCCATGACCTGCACATTTTTAATTAATTTTTTTTTAGAGGCAGGGTCTCACTCTGTCACCCAGGCTGGAGTACAGTGGTGCGATCATAGCTCCTTGCGACCTCCTGGGTCCAAGTGATCCTCCCACCTAAGCCTCCCAAGAAGCTGGGACTACAGGTGCATACCACCAAGTCCAACTAATTTTTTTTTTTTTTTTTTTGAGACAGGGTCTTGCTATGTTGCCTGGGCTGGTCTCAAATTCCTGATCTCAGGCAATTTAGGAGATTAGAAAGATCTAATCTCCTAAAATACTGAGATTAGAGGTATATAAGGGCTACACCCAGCCCCTAGAATTATTTTCATAAGCTATAAGCTAAGGCAATTGCAGGATTCTTTTTTTCTTTTTTTTTTTTTTTTTGAGACAGAGTCTTGCTCTGTCGTCCAGGCTGGGGTGCAGTGGCACGATCTTGGCTCATTGCAACCTCTGCCTCCCGGGTTCAAGCAATTTTCCTGCCTCAGCCTCCTGAGCAGCTGGGACTACAGGTGCACGCCACGACGCCCGGCTAATTTTTGTATTTTTAGTAGAGACGGGGTTTCACCATGTTGGCCAGGATGATCTTGATCTCCTGACCTCGTGATCCGCCCACCTCAGCCTCCCAAAGTGCTGGGATTATAGGTGTGAGCCACCGTGCCTGGCCAGGATTCATCTTTTTTTGTGTCACATGCTTAGAGTTTATGGTTCTTATTTTCCTGATGTCCTGATGAGAACTGTTGTCTCAATTTTTGGGTCCTGCTGTCTTAGTTGTTTCAGGTGGGAGATCCCTGTTACTCCATCTTGGCAGTAGCAGAAAACTTTTTTTCTTTTTTTTTGAGACAGAGTCTGCTCTGCTGCTCAAACTGGAGTGCAGTGGTGCCGTCTCTGCTCACTGCAACTTCTGCCTCCCGGGTTCAAGCGATTCTCCTGCCTCAGCCTCCTGAGTCGCTGGGATTACAGGTGCGTGCCACCATGCCCAGCTAATTTTTGTATTTTCAGTAGAGATGGGGTTTCACCATGTTGGTCAGGCTGGTCTTGAACTCCTGACTTCAGGTGACCTGCCTGCCTCGGCCCCCCAAAGTGCTAGGATTACAGGCATGAGCCACCATGCCCGGCCACAGAAATCTTTATTGTCAATTTTGTAGGCAGGATAATGATAGTTATATTTTTTATATTATAATAATGTTATATGATGTCTTGAATTTGCTTCAAAATATTTCTGTAGGGTGAGAGATTAAAAGAAGAGTATTAGGGCCGAGCACGGTGGCTCACGCCTGTAATCCCAGGATTTTGGGAGGCTGAAACAGGTGGATCACTTGAGGTTAGCCATTTGAGACCAGCCTGGCCAATATAGTGAAACCCCGTTTCTACTAAAAATACAAAAATTAGCCGGGTCTGGTGGCTCATGCCTGTAATCCCAGCTACTTGGGAGGCTGAGGCAGGAGAATCACTTGAACCCACGAGGCAGAGGTTGCAGTGAGCTGAGATCGCATCACTGTACTCCAGCCTGGACGACAGAGCAAGACTTTGTCTCAAAAAAAAAAAAGAAAGAAAAAAAAGAGAGAAAAGTATTGAAATTAATATCCTTGAGTTGATGATTGTTTTGGTACTTGGCTGAGAGGATATGAGGGTTTATTGAATTATTTCCCCTATATTTGTGTAGATTGAAATTTTCCATTATAAAAAGTAAATATAAAGGGCTTATACTTGCTGATTTCAAAATTTATGTCAGGCCAGGCATGATGGCTCATGCCTGTAATCCCAGCACTTTGGGAGGCCAAGTCAGGAGGACTGCTTGAGCCCAGCCTGGGCAACATAGCAAGATACTCTCTTTACAAAAATTAAAAAAAAAAAAAAAAAAATCAGCCAGGCATGATGGCACACACCTGTAGTTCCACCTACTTGGGAGGCTGACGTGGGAAGATTGCTTGAGCCCAGGAGTTCCAGGCTGCAGTGAGCTATGATTGCGCCACTACACTCCAGCCTGGGTGGCAGTAAGACCCTGTGATATGCTCCACCTCCATCTCCAACCTCACCTCCTCCCACCCTCCCATCTGGTCACTCCATTCCAGCCACACTGGCCGCCTAGATCCACAGATGCACCAGACTCCCTGCTCAGTATCTTTGGACTTCTGCCAGGAATGGTCTAGAGGATCTCCACGTGGGCTTGCTCTTTCATATCCCTCAAATCTTTATTTGACTGTCACCTCCTTAATGAGGACTTCCCCCTAGTGATGAGCGATCACTTATAATCCATCCCCACACTTCCCTGCTTTTCCTCCCTAGCACTTATCACTAGATAATATTCAACAACTATTACACGTTTATCCTCTTTATCTCCCTCACTAGAATAAAAATACCATAAGAGCAGAGTTTTTTTGTTGTTGTTATAAATTTTGTTTTCACTGCTATATCACCACTGTTGAGAATAGTAGTCCACAATGGTCACAAAATGAATGTTTATTAGATACATTTATTAATATGAAGATACTCATGAATGAAACATTCCAAGTGAGAAATTCAAAACAATGTTAAACATTCAACAATAGATTATTTTTTATTATTAACATTATTTTTTTTTTTTTGAGATGGAGTCTCATCCTGTCGCCCAGGCTGGAGTGCAATGACACGATCTCGGCTCACTGCAACCTCTGCCTCCCGGGTTCAAACGATTCTCCTGCCTCAGCCTCCCAAGTAGCTAGGATTACAGGCGCGTGCCACCACGCCTGTAATTTTTTGTATTTTTAGTAGAGATGGGTTTTCGCCATCTTGGCCAGGCTGGTCTCAAACTCCTAAACTCGTGATCCACCTATCCCAGCCTCCCAAAGTGCTGGGATTACAGGTGTGAGCCATTGTGCCCGGCCAACATTATTATTTTTTAGATCCAGGGTCTCCCTCTGTTGCCCAGGCTGGAGTGCAGTGGCACAGTCATGGTTTACTGCAGCCTCAACCTCCTCGGCTCAAGTGATCCTCCTGCCTCAACCTCCTGAGTGGCTGGTACGAGAAGCACGCGCCACCATGCCCAGCTAATTTTTTTTTGTAGCAATGGGGTTTCCCAGGCTGGTCTCAAACTTGTGAGGCTGCAACTGCTATATAACTATTAACTACTATATAAAGCACAATATCTAAAAGAAATATCATGCAGTCATTAAAAACTATCTGTTTCTGTGGAGGAGACCAAGCTACACATTTTGTTTGGCCAATATATTTCAACATTTGTCTCCAGAGTGTTTAGACAGAAAGAAGCAAGCTGCCTTCATAAAGCTAAAGTCACATTTGTTCCCTTACAGAATTTCAAACAGCCTTTATGAAAAGTGAGTTATAGATTTTTTTTTTTTAGTAACAGATAATCGTTTTTAGTGAAGTACAGCTTTTATGCAATTTTCTAGAAAAGTGATCACTTTCAAATTAACCTAGCATAAAACCTTTACCTGGAGTACATTCAACATACATGAAACTTGGGAACGCAGAATTCCACGTTTCTCCTTGTGTTACTGATCTAGTGAACATCAGTGTCACTGTGATCCACGGCAGAAAATCAAACATTGCAAGCATCCTGGGATCCCTACACATGTCCCTTCTCAACCATAACCTCCTCTCCTCCCTTAGAGGTACCTACTAGTCTGAGTTCTATGGTAACGATTTTCTTTAATTATTTAGTTTTATCATTAAGTAAAAACAATAGGCTGTAATTTTGCCTGTTACTAAACTCTATGTACGTAGAATTATATACTGTGGTTTCTTTTGCTCAGCACTTTGTTTATACAACTGTGGTATTGTGATATAATAAATATGTACTTTGGTCTTTATCTCCAGCTCCTGGCCAGAGAGCCTATAATTCTTTTAATTCTTAAGTGATAAAGGTGAAGGGTGAAAGGAATGTCTTTTTTTTTTTTTTTTTTTTTGAGACGGAGTCTGGCTCTGTAGCCCAGGCTAGAGTGCAGTGGCGCAATCTCGGCTCACTGCAAGCTCCGCCTCCCGGGTTCACGCCATTCTCCTGCCTCAGCCTCCCGAGTAGCTGGGACTACAGGTGCCCGCCACCACGTCCGGCTAATTCTTTTTTTGTATTTTTTAGTGGAGACGGGGTTTCACCGTGTGTTGCCAGGATGGTCTCGATCGCCTGACCTCGTGATCCACCCGCCTCAGCCTCCCAAAGTGCTGGGATTACAGGCGTGAGCCACCGTGCCCAGCCTTTTTGATGGAGTCTTCCTCTGTTCTCAGGCTGGAGTGCAGTGGCCCGATCTTGGCTCACTGCAACTTCCGCCTCCCGGGTTCACACGATTCTCCTGTCTCAGCCTCCCCAGTAGCTGGGATTACAAGCATGCACCACCATGCTCAGCTAATTTTTGTATTTTCAGTAGAGACGGGGTTTCACCATGTTGGCCAAGCTGGTCTTAAACTCCTGACCGCAGATGATCCACCCGCCTCGGCCTACCAAAGTGTTAGGATTATAGGTGTGAGCCACCATGCCTGTCCATGTCTTTTGTTATTCATGGCAAACCCTTTCAACCAAACCTGAGTTTATACTAATGAGCTGACTCTTGGAGGGCGGGGGCTGGTTGCCATGTGCTATGGTTTGAATATCTGATCCTCCAAATCTTATGTTGAAATGTAATTCCCAGTGTTGGAGGTGGGGCCTATGGGAGATGTTTGGGTGATGGGGGTGGATTTTTCTTATGAATGGCTTGGTGCCATCCTCTCAGTAATGAGTGGCTTCTCATTCTGTTGATTACCACAAGAGCTGATTGTTAGGAAGGGATGGGCCCCTCCCTGCCTCCTGCTTCCTCGCTCGCCCTGTGATCTCTGCGCAATGGCTCCCCTTCAGCTTCTGCCATTACTGGAAGCAGCCTGAGGCCCTCACCAGAAGCAGATGCTGGTACAATGCTTCTCGCACAGGCTGCAGAACCATGAGCCAAGTCAACCTCTTTTCCTTATAAATTACCCAGCTTCAGCTTTTCCTTTATCACAGCATTAAATGGACTAAGACACCAGGGAAGCCAAGCATGTGATTAGAGGATTGGAACTTTCAGCCGTCCCCACCTCTGGGAATGGGAGAAGGGCTAGAGGTTGAGTCAATCACCAGTGACCAATGATTTAATCAACTGGGCCTATGTAATGAAGCATCTATAAAAGCCCTAACTGAAGAGGCTCAGAGAGCTCCAGGGTTGCTGAGAAAGGATGCATCCACATGCAAGAGGGTAGCAGACCCCAAACTCCATGGGAACAGCAGCTCCCATACTCAGAACCCTTCCAGACCTCACCCTATGTACCTCCTCACCGGGATCATTTGTAATATCCTTTATAATAAACCAGTAAATATAAGTAATGTGGTTCCCTGCGTTCTATGAGCCATTATAGCAAATTGTCAGACGTGGGGTTGTGGGAACCTCTGATTTATAGCCAGTTTGTCAGAAGTTCAGGTGATAACCTGGGACTTGTGACTGGCATCTGAAGTGGGGGAGCAGTCTTGTGGGACCGAACCCTTAACCTGTGGGGTCTCCACTAGCTCGGGGTAGTTAGTGTCATAACCGAATTGTAGTTTACCCATCTGGTGTCAGTAGGGTTGGAGGATTGCTTAATGTGAAGGAAAACCTCACACATTTGGTGTCAGAAGTGTTGTGAGTAGAGGAAACAACTGTTTTTCTTTTTTCTCTTCTTTTTTTTTTTTTTGAGATGGAGTCTCGCCCTGTCACCCAGGTTGGAGTGCAGTGGTGTGATCTTGGCTCACTGCAACCTCCTCCGTCTCCTGGGTTCAAGCAGTTCTCCTACCTCAGCCTCCCAAGAAGCTGGGATTACAGGCGCCCGCCATCATGCCCAGCTAATTTTTGCATTTTTAGTAGACACGGGGTTTCACCATGTTGGCCAGGCTGGTCTCAAACTCCTGACCTCAGGTGATCTGCCTGCCTTAGCCTCCCAAAGTGCTGGGATTACAGGTGTGAGCCACCGCACCTGGCCGTCTTTTTCTTTTTTTATATTTTTTTGAGACAGGCTCTCACTCTGTTGCCCAGGCTGGAGTGCAGTGGTGTGATCATGGCTCATTGTAGCCTTGACTTCCTGAGCTCAAGTGATCCTCCCACCTCAGCTTCCCAAGTACCTGGGATTACAGGCACATGTCACCACGTCCAACTAATTTTTGTATTTTTTTTAGAGTTGGGGTCTGGCTATGTTGCCCAGGCTAGTCTCAAACTCCTGGCCTCATGTGATCCTCCTGCTTTGTCCTCCTAAAGTGCTGTGATTACAGATGTGAGCCACTGTGCCCAGCCATGATTTTCTTTTAACTACGCTTATTAGTGTATGAGCTTTAGTTCATATGTTTCATTTTTGCATAGTATTCCATTATATGGCTATACCACATTGTACTCTTGATGAGCATGTTGGTTTTTTCTGGTCTGTGGCTATTACAATGTGTTGCCAGTACTGTTGTTTATGTGTTCTTATGCATGTGAGTGCACCATTAAAAAAAAAAAAATATATATATATATATACATATATTTGCAGATATATATCTGGCCAGGCACGGTCGCTCACGCCTGTAATCCCAGCACTTTGGGAGGCCAAGGTGGCTGGATCATGAGGTCAGGAGTTCGAAACCAGTTTGGCCAACATAGTGAAACCCCATCTCTACTAAAAATACAAAGAATTAGCCAGGTGTGGTGGTGTGCGCCTGTAATCCTAGCTACTCGGGAGGCTGAGGGCTGAGGCAGGAGAATCGCATGAACCTGGGAAGCAGAGGTTGCAGTGAGCCGAGACCATGCCATTGCACTCCAGCCCAGGGAACAGTGCGAGACTCCGTCTCAAAAAAAAAAAAAAAAAAATATATATATATATATATGTATCTTAGCATTACTGGATGTCTTAGTCATTTTGTGTTACTATAATAGAATACCTGAGGCTGGTAATTTATAAAGAAAAGAGGTTTATTTGACTCATGATTCTGGAGGCCAAAAGGTTCAAGACTGGGTAGCTTTATGTAGTGAGGGCCTCAGGCTGCTTCAACTCATGGGGGAAAGTGGAAGGGGAGTAGAATGTGCAAGGAGATCACATAGCAAGAGGGCAAGCAAGAGAGAGAAACCAAGGAAGACAGCTAATCTATTCTGCAAGAGCAAGAACCTACTTATCCTTGAGGTACGGCATTCATCTATTCATGAGGAATCTGCCCCCATGACCCAAACAGCTCCCACTAGGCCCTGCCTCTCAACCCTGAATGAGTTTTGGTAGGGACAAAACACATCCAAACTATAGCACTGGGTGATAACATTGTGTATCTTCAGCTTTCCTACATAATGCCAACCTATTTTCCAAAGCCACTTGGAATTGTTAAGCTTTTCCATTTTTGCCAACGTAGTGGATGTGTATGGTATATAAAGATATTTCTAATTTGCATTTTCTTGATTACTAATGAGATTGATCATCTCTTCATGCATTTATTTGCCATTTTGGGTTTTCTGTTTTGTGCAGAATCTTAAGCTTTTATGTTTTGCCTTTCACATTGAAGTCTATGTAGTATAACGTAGGGATGCAATTTCTTTTCCTCTGTGGGTGCCCAACTGACCCAGCACCATTATTCAGAACACCGTCCTTTTCTCAATCTTCTGCAGTGAAGGCTTTGTCTATTCTCAAGCATCCACATATGCATGGATCTGTTTGTGAGTTCCCTTCTGTGTCCATTATTTGATTTAGCTATTTCTGCCTCAATACTATACCCTCTTTGAACAAAAAGAGGATGATTTAATGCTAATATATGGAGTGGAGAAATTCAATAGGGTCTGTCTGTTCAGGTTTTCCTTGGCCTCACTGTTCCTCCCTGCAACCCCCAGTGGGAGAGGAGCCCTTTGGACCTAGGGTTTAGTTTCTTTACAGCCAGCTGTCACATAGAAAGGCAGGGCTGGAGGAAGGTTAGAGTAATATTTTTAGGTGCCATGGGTGGCTTTGGGGGAAAAGGGTTCTGGTTTCTATGACCTGCGAGGGGGAAGAGAGATTCTAGTTGCTGTGCTTGCTTCAGGAGAGGATGAGTGGCCACAGAGAGGAGGGCAGGAGAAGGTCAGAGAGAGACTGTGCTTCTGAAGCTGATGCTTAGACCTTCATTTGGGATATTCTTTTCTGAGCCCCAACAACATACATTCATATGACCCATTGTTAATGAAAAGAGTCAAACTCTGGAAAATATTTGAAGAGATTTATTCTGAGCCAAATATGAGTGATTAATGGCCTGTGACACAGCCCTTAAGAGATCCTGAGAAGATGTGCCCAGGGTGGTTGGGGCACAGTGGGGTTTTATACATTTTCGGGAGGCATAAGACATCAATCAAATACATGTAAGATACACATTGGTTCGTCTGGGAGGACAAGACAACTGAAAGTGCAGGGAGAAGGGTGCTTCCAGATCCTAGGTAGATTTAAGTATGTTCTGATTAGCAATTGGTTAAGTTGTTATCAATAGAATGTCCAGGTTGTGATAAGGAGTTGTGGAGACCAAAGTTTTATTATGCAGATGAAGCCTCCAAGTAACAGGCTTCAGAAAGAATAGATTGTAAATGTTTCTCATCAGACTTAAGGTCGGCCTTGATGTTAATGGTCCACTCCCACCCGCTTCCATCATGGCCTGAACAAGTTTTTCAGGTTAACTTTGGAATGCCCTTGGCAGAGAGGAAGGGTCTATTCAGATGGTTTGGTGTTGGGTTCAGAATTTTATTTTTTGGTTTACACCATTATATCCGAACACATATAAATATAAACAAAAACTTCAACAAAAATTACTTTCTTTTTCTAATGGTGTGTGTGTTTTGGGACAGGATCTCTGTCCCTCAGACTGGAGTGCAGTGGCGATCTCTGCTCACTGCAGCCTCGAACTACCAGCTCAAGCGATCCTCCCACTTTAGCCTTCCGAGTAGCTGGAACCACAGGCATCCACATGATGCCCAGCTAATTTCTGTATTTTTGGTAGAGATGGGGTCGCATTAGATTGCCCAGGCTGGTCTCCACCTCCCTGGCTCACATGATCATCCCGCCGCGGCCTCTGAGCGGCTGGGATCAGGCGATCAGGCGTGAATCACAGCGCCCGGGCTTTATATTTCGTTTTGAAAATGCTGAGATGCTGAGATGGACGCAAAGGGCTGAATGCTCAGTGTCCGCCAGCCACCCTCAGTTGCAGCTTCTGTCCAAAGAAGGAATCGCCCTCCCCCTGCTGGGGCCACTAACAGCACTAACACGGTCCGAATGACATCTGCAAAGCTCGGGAACGGCGACAGATGGGAAGACGCGTAGCAGCCTGGGGACCCTCGAAGAGCCGCGCAACCTCGCGGCGGACGCTGCCAGCACCCGCACCCTGCCACCCAGACCCCGGCTGCCCGCCAAGACACTCTGGCCCGCACCTCTATGGTAGGAAACCCAGAAAACAGGAAGTGGCCTCGAGAGGGGGAAGGGAGGGGCGGGGCCTCCTGGGGGCGGGGCTTTCGCCACCACCTCCGCTGCGGACCGAGGCGAGATGGCGGCCACCGAGGGGGTCGGGGAGGCTGCGCAAGGCGGCGAGCCCGGGCAGCCGGAGCAGCCCCCGCCCCAGCCGCACCCACCGCCGCCCCAGCAGCAGCACGAGGAAGAGATGGCGGCCGAGGCTGGGGAGGCCGTGGCGTCCCCCATGGACGACGGGTTTGTGAGCCTGGACTCGCCCTCCTACGTCCTGTACAGGTAACGCCCCCGCGGCGGCCGCGGCTCGGCACACTCCCTGGAGGCCCAGCTGCCCCAAGACCCGCGGCGCGCGCTTGCGGCGCCGGCGCGCGAGGCCGAAGTTCCCGCGGCGCCGCGTGGGCCGATGCAGGGCGCTGGGCCCGGGCGGCTGCCGGGAGGTCGCCGCTTCTCAGGGCGGCGCCGGCGCGAGACCGCGGGGACGCGAAGCAGCGAGGTCTCGGCTTCCCGCCTGCTTTAAGCCACGCGGAAACTGCTGCACTCTGGACTGCACTCGTTCAGCTGTTCAGGTGTCGCGATTTGTAAATATAAGAAATTTCCCGCTCTCTTCCACGGCTTCCCAGAACGCTGTGTCGCTAACAACCAGTGAATACCCAAGGGTTAGGGTGCAGTTCTGGTAGCCGGGCAAGGAAACCAGGGCCAGATTTGCTCACCGTAAAAACGAGGTGTGAGGGCTTCCAGTGGCTGGCTCTGCTTGGAGCCCTGAGACATTTTCATCCAATCCGTATTTTAGCGCCTCGTATCAGCCAGTCTAAAGGCTGAAAAGAGATTTGCTACTGAACCTCTCAAGCCTCTCTGCATCGCCTCGTACATAATACAAGTGAGGTGTACTGGGGACTGCGGTAACTTTCTTGCATCTGTCACCCCGTCTTTGCTGACACCCAGTTCCATCAGTTCTTTGCTTTCAGATGGTAATGTTGATTCCTAATTCCCTGTGAACCTGCAGAGATAATCGCCTTAGGTCTTACATCTGTAGTTCTAGGTAAATCCATTCGATGGCTTGTTTACCTTGATTTTGTGAATGAATAGAAGTCACTACCCATATATATTTTTTTGATTGGAGATAATGTTTTACTGATTTAAATTGGTAGCCCCATAATCCTCAAGTCTACTCTGTGGATTGTGAAATACTCAAGTTCTCACATGACTGTGTGTGATTTCCTGGTGACTAAATACAGCATTACCTTTCCCAGGCCACTCCCCCAGGCTCTAGGTGTCAAGTCTTAGGTCATGATTTCTCTTGTATTTCTCCTTGTGTAATGGACACAATTTCTAGCATTGCGCATTGGATGCCACAGAATCTCTGCTGTCAATAGCTGATCATTATAGAGAAATAAAAAGTGAAAGGAAGGGCGGGCGCGGTGGCTCACGCCTGTAATCCCAGCACTTTGGGAGGCTGAGGCGGGCGGATCACCTGAGGTCAGGAGTTCCAGACTAACCTGGCCAACATGGTGAAACCCTGTCTTTATGAAAAATACAAAAATTAGCCGGGCGTGGTGGCGGGCACCTGTAATTCTAGCTACTCGGGAGGCTGAGATAGGAGAATCGCTTTAACCCAGGAGGCAGAGGTTGCAGTGAGCCGAGATTGCACCATTGCACCCCAGCCTGGACAAGAGCGTGACTCCGTCTCAAAAAAAAAAAAAGTGAAAGGAAAAGAATATAAGTGAAATTGTTTAAGAGAAATTTGGTCACACTGGGTAGGTAGTTCACAGAAATTTCTGTAAGCACCCACTGTTGTCATTATACAGTTATTTTAGCATTGCATATTAAGTAGTCATTGAATGCCGCCTGTGTGCTGTGGATGTTTTAAGTGCTGAACGTCTGTTATCTCATTTAATCCTCCAAATACCCTTCTAAGGTTGGTAGGTAATAATATTGCCCTGATTTTATAAATGGTGAAACTGAGGCCCCAATAAGTAACTTTCTGAAGGTCACACAGCTCGTATGTGCTCCAGCCAATGTTACAACTTAGGCAGTTGTCAGATTCCAGAGCCAGCTTTCTTATTAATGATCACCTGCGCCACCTCTTGAGTAAATTAATAGTACTTATTTTTATCTTTAAATGTCAATTCCTAGTATTTTGTTATTCAAACGTTTTAAAAATGCTGACTGACTCAAAGAATCTTACTAGACCAATGAGTTAGATTGACTTCTAAGTTAAAAATACTGTGAGGCCGGGAGCTGTGGCTCACACCTGTAATCCCAGCACTTTGAGAGGCCGAGGTGAGCGGATCACCAGGTCAAGAGATTGAGACCATCCTGGCCAACATGGTGAAACCCCATCTCTACTAAAAATACAAAAATTAGCTGGGCGTGGTGGCGTGCGCCTGTAGTCCCAGCTACGCGGGAGGCTGAGGCAGAAGAATCGGTTGAACCCTGGAGGCGGAGGTTGCAGTGAGCCGAGATCACACCACTGCACTCCAGCCTGGGCGACAGAGTGAGATTCTGTCTCAAAAAAAAAAAAAAAAAAAAAAGTACTGTCTACTTGCTGCAAAAACATGTTTTTCTACTTCTAAAACTTTAAATTTGAAAACTGTTGATTAACTTTTCAGCATCTGAGGGTTGTTTTAATTTTACTTTAATACGTAAAACATATTGGCAGAACTTGGTCATGAGGAATCCAACCATGATTACATTATGAGCCCTGTAAGTTACTAATATCAATGTAAGTGTAATTATTGTCATTTTAAAAACACTAGAGTCCCTTTTCTTCTGTATTTGAATGTAACCACTGGTTGGGGAATGTCTATTTTCAGGGACAGAGCAGAATGGGCTGATATAGATCCAGTGCCGCAGAATGATGGCCCCAATCCCGTGGTCCAGATCATTTATAGTGACAAATGTAAGTTTGTTTATATTAGGAAAAGGTCTGTAAGTTAAATATAGTAGCAGAATTGGAATTCACAACTATGCAGCAAGATAGATGACAAATTTCTGTCTAATAAAAATCTGAATGACTTAAGATGAGTTAATTTTGTGGGTTTTTTTTTGTGTGTGTGATTTAGCTTTATGATTAAAAGTTTTATTTTGCCCAAAGACTGGACATATTCTAAATAATAAACGTTACAGTATAAATAGATAATAGCTACTATGTGATTGTGGTTTTCTTTTCTTTGCTGGAGACTCCACCGCCAGGGAGATTATGCGTGTACCACACAGTATAAATGAGTTACTGTTTTTAGAATAAACTTTGGTTGCTGAAACATCAGGATTTAAACATATATTTTGGCAGTGAAGTGTTCCGCTCAGTTGGAATACATTTATTGATATTAAAATGAGTAGATTTTTTTTTTTTGACAAAATATTCTTTTATAATGAATGTGAAAATGTAAACTGAAGGTCGTGGAAATGTTAATTGTTAGTTCTTCTAGGAAAGGGAAAATGAATAAAATGGAACGATAGTTTTGTAATTTTATGTATATATATTTCTTTCAGTTAAGGCTTTTCTAAGATCATTCTTTTACAATAGCGTTTTTTTCTGATAATAAAATGACAATAAATGTTTAAAAAAGAATAATGATAGGTTTGCCTTATTAAGTGTGCAGATATATTACTAAATGATTAAGTGGAAGTAGCACAGAAATAGATTAGTAAAGACTCTAGAAATAGATCCTCACTCTATGAAAGCTTAATATGTGATAAAAAGGACATTTTATACCTTTATGAAAAGGGTGGATTAATCAAATAATGGTTGGAACAGTTGGCTGTGCACTTAGATAAAAGCAGAATTGTATTCCTATCATTCTTAGGATGGAGAAGGTATTATTAGGCAAAATGTAAACCTCAGAATCGATTAAGAAGGTCAGAATATATAACTGCATGGAAATGCAAAACTCTCATACTTTGAGAGATAGTGTATGTGAAGAGACAATTCACAAAATAGAAATATCTATGAAGAGATATTAACCTTACTAGTGATCAGAGAAATATAAACCATAAATTATTCAGATTCATAAGTACTTGTAACAGAGATGTTGGGGGAAACTAATATAATCATATGTTTCCATTGAGAATAAATTAACCTTTTTGCAAGGTATAAAATTAACATTTTGGGCCAGGCGCAGTGGCTCACGCTTGTAATCTCAGTACTTTGGGAGCCTGAGACGGGCAGATCACCTAAGGTCAGGAGTTTGAGACTAGCCTGGCCAACGTGGCGAAACCCTGTCTCTACTAAAAATACAAAAATTAGCTGGGCATGGTGGCGGGCGCCTGTAATCCCACCTACTCGGAAGGCTGAGGCAGGAGAATCACTTGAACCCGAGAGGTGGAGGTTACAATGAGCCAAGATCGTGCCATTGCACTGTAGTCTGGGCGACAAGAGCAAAACTCTATCTCAAAAAAAAAAAAAAAAAAATTAACGTGAATTCTTAAATACACCATGGTTAGAAACCCTAAAGGAACAGATAAGTTTGACCTGTCAACCGTTTATAGACAGATATATCAATTTAAAACTTACACAGCAGAAGAAACCATGAACAAGTTAAAAAGCAAGCAGCAGTGTGGAAGAAGATATGTCATTTAAACAGGATCCATATTAAAACTGAGACGTTTCTACAACAGGATAAGGAGACAGAGAGTTTAATAAAAAAATGGACAAAGGGTATGAACTGGCAATTCACAGAAAAGAAAATGCCATGGCCAATAAAATAGGAAGAATCCTTTATCATTAGGAATGACAGGTTAAAATGAGAATTCCATTTTCCCCCCATGATTTAAGTGGCAGAAATGAAAACTGTCTTGATGTTGTATTAGGTATTAAGATATATGAAGAGCTCCATACATTTCATATGGGAGTTTTCGAATGTTTAGCCATTTTGGAAAGCAGTTTGGTATATCTGTTAAAACTGGAAAATGCACTTATCTTACAACCTAGCAGTGTTGCTTCTAATTTAATATTCTGGGTTCATTCTGGCACATGGCATGAGAAGATATGCACAGGAGGTTAAAAGCACAGACTTTGGAGCCAGGCCATCTGGTTCAAATTCTAACTTTACATTTTACTGACTGTGTAATCTTGGACAAGTTATTTAACTCCTATGTGCCTCTGTTTCCACCTGTGTAAAATGAGGATCTTGGTAGTAACTGTAGATGTAGTAAATTATTTACATAAAATAATAGAATACTGTCTGGCTCATAGTAAGCACTATATATGTTAGCTACTATAATTTGCAGCATTTTTTGAAAAAGCAAAATATTAGAAGCTATATGTCTATCTTTTGGAGAAATGGATAAAATGTATCATTGTCATACAGTTGAATACTATATAACCATTAAGAGGATTTAGATCTATTACAACATGAACAGATCTCAGAAACAGTGTTGAGTTAAAAAAGTCAAAGTTTTAGAAACTTTGAGCATGACAATATGTTGTTTATAATTTTTTTTTTTTTTGAGATGGAGTTTCGCTCATTTCCCAGGCTGGAGTGCAATGGTGCGATCTTGGCTCACCGCAACCTCCGCCTCCCGGGTTCAAGCGATTCTCCTGCCTCAGCCTGCCCGAGTAGCTGGGATTACAGGCGTGCGACACCACGCGTGGCTAATTTTGCATTTTTAGTAGAGATAGGGTTTCTCCATGTTGGTTAGGCTGGTCTCGAACTCCCGACCTCAGGTGATCCGCCCACCTCGGCCTCCCAGAGTGCTGGGATTACAGGCGTGAGCTACCGCGCCTGGTCTGTTGTTTATAATTTTTGAATTAAAAGAATAATGTTGTTTCATTTTACCTTTTACATTGAATTGGATTTTGGTTGTTTACATAGGAACCTGAGGCTTTGGAGCTATCCCAGCCTGATAGCCTCCCAGTTTATTTTATCAATGTGCATATGTGTATGTTTTATGTGTGTCTGTATGTGTGTAAAATAATGTATTTTGTATATATATATATACATTTGTATGCATAGTTAACATTTTATCATTTTGTTTTAAATTTGAAATTATTTGGAAGCTTGGTTTTTTTTTTTTTTTTTTTTTTTGAGACAGACTTTGGCTCTTGTTGCCCAGGCTGGAGTACAATGGCGTGATCTCGGCTCATTGCAACCTCTGTCTCCCAGGTTCAAGCAATTCTCGTGCCTCAGCCTCCTGAGTAGCTGGGATTACAGGCACGTGTCACCATGCCTGGCTAATTGTTGTATTTTTAGTAGAGGTGGGGTTTCACCATGTTGGTCAGCCTAGTCTTGAGCTTCTGACCTCAAGTGATCTGCCCACCTCAGCCTCCCAAGGTGCTGAGATTACAGGCCTGAGCCACTGCTCAAATTCAACTTTTTAAAGGTAGTGTTTAGAACTAGGTAACCTTTTTATACCTCAGAATTTTGTGAAGAGGAGTAATTGTTCATATTCTTGTCTGATACTTTCACTTTCAGTATTACAGGCTAAAAGGAAAAAACTGTTTATAGTCAAAATACTTCGACACCAAATGTTTGGATTTTTCACACCAAGCAATTTTCTGTAGACACCAACTAGTTGCCCTACAATTTAATTCAGTTCTGACATTACCCAGAGTTCGCACAGACCCCACAGGCCAAGGGATCAGTGCTGCAACATCCATCCTATTTCAGATGCCATTGCAAGTAGTGGGTCCCCACATTACCCACATCTAATATTCTACTTGGCTGTAAATGACCCCTTTCTGTTTTTTTTCAGAGACAGGCTCTCACTATGTTACCCAGCCTGGTCTCAAACTCTTGGGCTCAAGCAGTCCTTCTGCCTCAGCCTCCCGAGTAGCTGGGATTACAGGTGCAAACCACTATACCTGGCAGTTCCTTTTTTTTTTTTTTTTGAGACAGTGTTGCGCTGTCACCCAGGCTGGGTGCTTGCGATCATGGCTCACTGCAGCCTTGACCTCCCAGGCTCAAGCGATCCTCCTACCTCTGCCTCCCAAGTAGCTGTGACTGCAGGCCTGAATCACCACGCCTGATTAATTTCTGTATTTTTTGTAGAGGCAGAGTTTCCCTGTGTTGCCCAGGCTGATTTCAAACTGCTGGCTTCAAGTGATCTGCCTGCCTCAGTCTTTTGTTTGTTTTTTTTGGTAATCCAGTGCTCCCAATAAATATCCTTAAATACTTGCACACATATGGGAGTATATTTGTGAGAGAACTTTCTAGAGCTGGAATTACTGGGTCAAAGAGTATGTAAATTTTAATGATTTGTTGTAGAAGTATTTGTACTAGTTTACACGATCTTTAATAATGTATGAGTGAAAAATGCAAAGCTCAGAGTGTGATAGGATCTCGTTTGCATAAAAATGAAGGATGGAATTTGGCTATATACTTGTAGATGCATAGAATATATTTGGAAGGATACACTAGAATGAGTTAATAATGGTTGCTTCTGGGGAAGAGGCTTGGGAATTTAGTGGAATGGAAATCTAGTGTGAACCTTTTTGTACTGTTTGAGTTTTCTGCCTTTGGGCATAGTTTTCAGTTAAAAATCTGATCAAAATAAAATGTCAGAAAAACAGCTATATGAATATATTTGAATATTTGCACCCCTAATTTTTCTTTTATACATAAGGCCTATGGGAGGTTTGGAATCTGGCATGAACTCATATGCACACATGTAAGCAGTAAGCATATGGTTATATATAAATAGTCCATGCTTTTTGTGGCTGAGACACTAGGGCATTATCGGGGTGGCGGCCACAGCCATTTGACTCTTTATTTTGCTTGTTGGTATAAACGATACACAGGCCAATAAAATATCTTTATAGGTATAGTGACATTATACATTATAGTGCTAATTTTAAGTAAGATGGTCCTAATGTAGTTGTGTGCTCTATCTCTAGTTAGAGATGTTTATGATTACTTCCGAGCTGTCCTGCAGCGTGATGAAAGAAGTGAACGAGCTTTTAAGCTAACCCGGGATGCTATTGAGTTAAATGCAGCCAATTATACAGTGTGGTAAGTAATACACATCATCAGTATTCCCTGCTTAAATGTTGTACTTCAAGTGGCTTTTCTTTTTTTAAACTGTACTTTAATTTTTTTAAACTGTACTTTATTTTTTTTGGAGGGGGAGTGGAGTTTCGCTCTTGTTGCCCAGGCTGGAGTACAATTGGTGCTATCTCGGCTCACTGCAACCTCTGCCTCCTGGGTGCAAGTGATTCTCCTGCCTCAGCCTTCTGAGTAGCTGAGATTACAGGCGCCCACGACCACACCCGGCTAATTTTTTTGTATTTTTAGTAGAGACAGGGTTTCACCATGTTGGCCAAGCTGGTCTTGAAATCCTGACCTCAGGTGATCCACTCCCTGCAGCCTCCTAAAGTGTTTGGATTACAGGCGTGAGCCACTGCGCCTGGCCTTTAATTTTTATCAAAATAGCAATTCGCATATGGGTTTAAAAGTCAGAAGCTGCATGAAAAGTAGCAATCTCCAGCCCATTCCCTCCCACTGCCAGTCCCACTCCACAGAGGTGGTAACTCTTAGCGATTTTTTTCTTGAATTAACCTCCATATTCTAGATAATTTGCTTAACTGTTATTATTTTTTCATTTCATTTTATTTTATATTATTTTATTTTTTATTTATATATTTTTTGAGATGGAGTCTCGCTTTGTCACGCAGTCTGGAGTGCAATGGCACGATCTCGGCTGACTGCAACCTCTGCCTCCAGGGTTCAACTGATTCTCCTGCCTCAGCCTCGCCAGTAGCTGGGATTACAGGTACCCGCCACCATGCCTGGCTAATTTTTTATTTTTAGTAGAGATGGGGTTTCACCATGTTGGTCAGGCTGGCCTTGATCTCCTGACCTCGTGATCTGCCCCCCTCGGCCTTCCAAAGTGCTGGGATTACAGGCGTGAACCACCGTGCCTGGCTTATTTTTTTCATTTAAAACATTATTCCTTCTGTGAAAGATAGTTCATTCTCCACTACCCACCCTCCATCACAAATGAGCACTCAATTTATGTTCATGCTGACACACTTTTTTTTGAGGCGGAGTTTTGCTCTTGTTGCCCAGGTTGGAGTGCAGTGGTGCAATCTCGACTCACTGCAGCCTCCGCCTACCAGATTCAAGTGATTCTCCTGCCTCAGCCTCCCAGGTAGCTGGGATTACAGATGTGCGCCACCACACCCGGCTAATTTTGTATTTTTAGTAGAGACGGGGTTTCATCATGTTGCTCAGGCTGGTCTCAACCTCCCAACCTCGGGTGATCCACCCGTCTCGGCCTCCCAAAGTACTGGGATTATAGGCGTGAGCCACTGCACCCAGCTGCTGACCCACATTTAATAGTATAATTACATTCCCTGTAACGGTGTCATTTTTGTTTTCTTTGTACCAATGGGTAATTTGTCTTCCAGATGCTTTGATATATGTGAAGTATCATTTTTCTATTGAACACAGGTCATCCTTCAGTTTCATGTTTCTTTTCACCAGTTGGATGCTGCATACCTGGTTTTTAGCTCATTCATGTGTTAGATCCCCTGTGTCCTAGATCCTATACCTTTCTCTCTCTTGATTTACTTTCTCATAGAGCACATCATTGAGTAGAAAGATGGAAAATAATTTTTGAGATTTATACAATTAAAAATCGTTAGTCTCCCTTCAACTTTAGTAATAAAATTCTAGATTGGCAATTATTTTCCCTCAGAATTTTAAAACTCTGTTTCTCTTAGCTTGTTTTCAGGTTGAGAAGGTTTCCATTCCTTTGTTTAAAACTTTTCTTTTTCAGGCCGGGCGCGGTGGCTCACGCTTGTAATCCCAGCACTTTGGGAGGCCGAGGCAGGCGGATCACGAGGTCAGGAGATCGAGACCACAGTGAAACCCCATCTCTACTAAAAATACAAAAAATTAGCCGGGCGTGGTGGCGGGCACCTGTAGTCCCAGCTACTCGGAGAGGCTGAGGCAGGAGAATGGCATGAACCCGGGAGGCGGAGCTTGCAGTGAGCCGAGATCGCGCCACTGCACTCCAGCCTGGGCGACAGAGCCAGACTCCATCTCAAAAAAAAAAACAAAAAAAAAAAAACCAAAAAAACCTTTTCTTTTTCTCTTTATGTTCTGGGGATTTTTCTGTGTTCTGATAATTTCTTCTCTTTCCTCTGTTTCCTTTTTCTGGAATGCCTTTTAGTTCTGTGTTGTATCTCCTCAATTTTTCTTATTTTCATTTGTTTATTATTTACTTTTGAGATAATTTCACCAATTTTATTTTCTAACTCTTGTATGGATTTTTAAAGATTTCTGCATTCATTTTTAATTTGGGGGAGCTGTGTTTTTGGTCTGAATATGCTTTTTTTTTTTTTTGAGACAGAGTCTCACTCAGTTGCCCAGGCTGGAGTGCAGTGGCTCGATCTCCACTCACTGTAAGCTCTGCCTCCTGGGTTCACGCCATTCTCCTGCCTCAGCCTCCCAAGTAGCTGGGACTACAGGTGCCTGCCGCCATGCCCAGCTAATTTTTTTGTATTGTTTTAGTAGAGATGGGGTTTCACCATGTTACCCAGGATGGTCTTGATCTCCTGACCTCGTGATCTGCCCTCCTCGGCCTCCCAAAGTGCTGGGATTACAGGCGTGAGCCACCGCGCCTGGCCTGAATATTCTTTTTTAAATAGCATCGTGTGTGTGTGTGTGTGTGTGTGTCTGTGTGTGTGTCTGTGTGTGTGTGTGTGTTTAATTTCATGGATGTGAGATCTTTTCATCTCTCGTTCTCTTTCATATAAATATTTTTCTCAAATGGTCGGTAATTCTTGACTTTCTCTTTATGTGTATAAGAGAGACAGGAAAAATCCTGATTGGAAGCCCTGTATGTGGCAGGATTTATCAGCTGGAGGACTTCACTGTGAAGTTACTGAGTGGGGATGTGGCTGTGTTGTAGTGAAATCTCACTTGTCAGTATTTAAGTCTTTTCTCTTGGACAGTGTGTCTCTCAAAGAGGATTAAGTAGTTTATTGCCTAAGGAGTGTACATTTAACTGCCACAGTTCTGGGGTGTTAGGCAGGGGAAGATGGTAGGAGAGTCTCACTGTTTAGGATGTCAACTTTTTGCTTTTTCCAGATCTTATCCTGTTGTAATTTTAAATAGAAACTTTTTTTTTCTAACTTTGTATCTCAACATTTTAAATGTCCTTATTTCCACCCTTTAACTTACCCTACCTTCTAGTGTGCCTTGTAACCCATTCTGCTTCAGATTTTTCCAGAGAATAAAGCCACTTGTCTCCTGCCCAAGACAGGATGTCACTTCTGCTCAGGGTAGTGGGAACTCTCTTGGCCTCCAAGGACTCTTTCTATGGACTTTCCACTGCTTTTAGTCCCACCTTTGACCCCCAGTTTTGGAAATATGTTGTACCTCTGATTTCTGGAATTTTCTTAAAGTCTTATTCTGTGTTTTAGTTAAATCTTGTCTATCTGCTTACGCTTCCCATAATGTTGTTGACCTCTTCCAGTTGCTGTGTTATCTTTGCCCCTGATTCTCTTTGTTCTTGTGGGTTTATTCCTTTGTTGTCATTTTAGTGGGGTTTTATTAGGGAGTGAGAATAAACTTGTTTACTTAATCCACCCTGTTTAACTGGAATTCTCAGTGTGTTTCATCATTTTTGGAACTTACAATACACTTAAAGATTTCCTGTGAGTTTATTGCTGTTTTGAAAGAAGCAGTATACCTGGAATCCTTACCCATAAAAGCCAAGGGCTTATATTTACATGCTCTGGGAAGTCTACCATTTTTTTTTTTTTTTTTTTTGGAATAATAATGGAGAGAAATACTGTTGTCTCTCCTATTTAGCGTTTTATTTTATTTTATTTTTATAAATTTTTTTGAGATGGAGTCTCACGTTGTCGCCCAGGCTGGAGTACAGTGACGTGATCTTGGCTCGCTGTACCCTCCGTCACCGGGGTTCAGGTGATTCTCGTGCTGCAGTGTCGCGAATTGCTGGAATTACAGATGTCTGCCACCACACCCAGCTAATTTTTGTATTTTTGTTTATTTTTTGAGACGGAGTCTCGCTCTGTCGCCCAGGCTGGAGTGCAGTGGCACACTCATGGCTTACTACAACTTCCGACTCCCGGGTTCAAGCGAGTCTCCTGCCTCAGTCTCCCGAGTAGCTGGAACTACAGGCGCATGCCACCACGCCCAGCTGATTTTTTTGTATTTTTAGTAGAGGTGGTGTTTCGCCATGTTAGCCAGGTCTCAATCTCCTGACCTCATGATCCGCCCACGTCAGCCTCCCAAAGTGCTGGGATTACAGGCTAATTTTTGTATTTTTAGTAGAGATGGGGTTTTGTCATGTTGGCCAGGCTGGTCTCAAACTCCTGACTTCAAGTGATCTGCCTGCCTTGGCCTCCCAAAGTTAGCAGTTCATTTTAAAAGCTAATAAAATTAGGTCCTGGAATGTCCCTTACTATATATCGAGTTGGAAATTTTTGAAATCTTGAAGTAAAACTAGACCAGAACTAACGACGTCTTTAGGAAAATTTTTTTTGGTGGTGGTGGTGATTAAACTCCACCTATGGGGAAATTAAACTTGTTTCATTTACAAGTAGCATTTTTGTGGTTGTTCTAAAAGTAAATATTTTGTTAATGTTTATAATAGAATTAATTTATTATATGGGTAATGCATCTACACGAACAACGTGTACTGTATAGGGAAAGAGATGTCTTTGATTCTTATATTATAGAACACCGGTGACCAGAGTAGTACCTGAAAATAATTTTAGTTGGTTGTCTGTCATTACTTAAGAATCAGAAATTTACTTTTCTTCTATCTCATACTTGTTACCTTTCACTATTTTTTTCTTTTTGAGATGGAGTTTTGCTCTTGTTGCCCAGTCTGGAGTGCAATGGCGTGATCTTGGCTCACCGCAGCCTCTGCCTCCTTGGTTCAAGTGATTCTCCTGCCTCAGCCTCCCAGGTACCTGGGATTACAGGCATGTGCCACCTCGCCCAGCTAATTTTGCATTTTTAGTAGAGACGGAGTTTCTCCATGTTGGTTAGGCTGGTCTCAAACTCCTGACCTCAGGTGACCCACCTGCCTCAGCCTCTCAAAGTGCTGGGGTTACAGGCGTGAGCCACCGTGCCTGGCCACCTTTCACTATTTTTACTAAAAGTGCTTCATTTCTTCCAGTCACCAGATAGTCGTATGAATTTGGACACTCACAAGCACTTAAATTGTTAAATTATACAGAGTGCCTATGTATAATTTTTTTTTTTGGGGTGGGGGCGGATGGAGTCTCCCTCCGTTGCCCAGGCTAGTGTGCAGTGGTGCGATCTTGGCTCACTGCAACCTCTGCCTCCTGGGTTCAAGCGATTCTTCTGCCTCAGCCTCCCTGAGCAGCTGGGACTACAGGTGTGCACCACCATGCCCAGCTAATTTTTTTGTATTTTTAGTAAAGACGAGGTTTCACCACGTTGGCAAAGCTGGTCTCAAACTCTTGACCTCATGTGACCCGCACACCTCGGCCTCCCAAGGTGCTGGGATTACAGGCATGAGCCACTGTGCTTGGCCTGTAATTGTTAAATTATACAGATTACCTCCCCAAAATTTGTCTAACTGTATTGCTGACTTGTAGCTGTATTTGATATTGTTATTAGGGAACTTCTGTGGAATGATGCGACTTTGGATGTTTTATGTTTGCCCTAGGCATTTCCGGAGAGTTCTTTTAAAGTCACTTCAGAAGGATCTACATGAGGAAATGAACTACATCACTGCAATAATTGAGGAGCAGCCCAAAAACTATCAAGTTTGGTAAGTTTGGAGTCTAGCTCTGTCTCCCAGGCTGGAGTGCAGTGGCGTGATCTCGGCTCACTGCAGCCTCTGCCTCCCGGGTTCAAGCGATTCTCCAGCTTCAGCCTCCTGGGTAGCTGGGATTACAGGCGCACGCCACCACGCCTGGCTAATTTTGTATTTTTAGTAGAGATGGGGTTTTGCCATGTTGGCCAGGCTGGTCTCGAACTTCTGACCTCAGGTGATCCGCCCTCCTCAGCCTCCCAAAGTGCTGGGATTACAGGTGTGAGCCATCGCGCCTAGCCTAGAATTTTATTTAAAAACTACCACTGTAGCCAGGTGCAGTGGCTTGTGCTTGTAATCCCAGCAGTTTGGGAGGCTGAGACGAGCAGATCACTTGAGTTCAGGAGTTTGAGACCAGCCTGGCCAACATGGTGAATCCCCGTCTCTACTAAAAATACAGAAATTAGCTGGGTATGGTGGCGTGCTTGTAATCCCAGCTACTCAGGAGGCTGTCAGGATAATCACTTGAACCTGGGAGGTGGAGGTTTCAGTGAGCTGAGATTGCACCACTGCACTCCAGCCTGGGGGACCGAGTGAGACTCTGTCTCAAAAAAAAATTAAAAAAAAAAAATTAAAAAACTAAAAACTTTACCATTGTAGCCTGTTGATTACAAGATTGTTGTATTTCTAAGAAATTACATTATGAAATAATTTAATGAGAAAAGAGATTAAATGTAGAGTTGCAGACCCTCACTAAAGTTATTTACCCTGTGGAATTAAGGTGCTTTTATGTAAAAATCTGTAGCTATAAAATTCTGACATGACAGGCATTAGTATTTGATTACATCGAGTTTTTGCTAAAGAGAAATTGTTTCTCTTTTCTGGATACTGTAGACACCGTCATTAGCACTTCATCACCCACTGTTAGGTAAAACACAAAACCACTCAAAGTAGCTGCTATGGAAAGCCTAGCAGTTTTTAAATTGTTGTACATTTCTAATTGTCCACTCTGTTCGTTTTATAACCAATGTAGTACAGGCGATGCAAATTCTGTATCCCAGTTAACTAGTCACTTTTATTAACTTCTAACTATGAAAACTTATGCTATAACATAAAGCTGTGTAACTCCTTAAATCGGAGAACATCAGCATGAACTTTTTCTTCCTCATTTTGATATCCTGGAGGATCTGATTCTTAGCTTTTCTAAATTACTGAACTCACCAGCAACCTGGAAAAATAAAATGCAGCTAGTGTTCACTGACTTGGAAGATTTCTAGATTTCTAAAATAAATTTGGAAACCTTCTGTCTAGGCTTTTGTTTTTGGTAGTATCTTGTCTTAATCTGTAAGACGAATTTTTTAATTTTCCAGGCATGTAGAATAGGTAATTCATTAAGCATTAAATCCTTCCTTTTTTCCTATTGTTCTGCTCACTTTTAGTTGAATGTTATACTCTAATAGATTTTTTAAAGGTCCGTTTGATTGAGATACAGTTCACTTACCATCCAATTCCCCCATTCAAAGTATATAATTCAGTGTTTTTTAGTATATATACAGATCTGTACAACCATCACCATAGTGAATTTTAGAACATTTTCACTAACAGATTTCTATAAATATTTCAGCCAAAGAAAATTATAAAAATGGAACCCAATATAAAATCCTTAAGTGTTTTCCTAGCGCAGAAACTCCTGGCCGGGTGCCGTGGCTCACGTCTGTAATCCCAGCACTTTGAGAGGCTGAGGCGGGCGGATCACCTGAGGGCAGGAGTTTGAGACCTGCCTGGCAAACATGGTGAAACCCCGTCTCTACTTAAAATCCAAAAAATTAGCTGCGCGTGGTGGCAGGCGCCTGTAATCCCAGCTACTCAGGAGGCTGAGGCACGAGAATTGCTTGAACCTGGGAGGCAGAGGTTGCAGTGAGCTGAGATTGCGCCATTGCACTCCAGCCTCAGGGACAAGAGTGAGACTTTGTCTCAAAAAAAAAAAAGAAGAAAACTCCTCTGTTGACAACTTGCAACTTGTCATAGCTACTTGCCAGTGTAGCAGTGAATTCAGTTCTGCCCACTAATTTGTAGAATGAGAAGCTGCTTGTTTGGTGACACTTTGCACTTAGGGAAAATTGACAGGCATGTGTTAAGTAGCGGAACTTACATATATTTGATAAAATAATAGCACATTTTCTTTTGTCTCTCATTGTACAATCTAGTAATGTTTCTTAATTTTTTGACACAATTTCATGGTTGTTGAAAGATACTACCAGATGTAGTTTGAGATAAACTATCTGGGCTGGGCGCGGTGGCTCATGCTTGTAATCCCAGCACTTTGGGAGGCTGAGGCGGGCAGATCACGAGGTCAGGAGATCGAGACCACGGTGAAACCCCGTCTCTACTAAAAGTACAAAATAATTAGCAGGGTGTGGTGGCGGGCGCCTGTAGTCCCAGCTACTCCGAGAGGCTGAGGCAGGAGAATGGTGTGAACCCAGGAGGCGGAGCTTGCAACGAGCCGAGGTCATGCCACTGCACTCAAGCCTGGGTGAGAGAGCAAGACTCCGTCTCAAAAAAAAAAAAAAAAAAAAAAGAGATAAACTATCCGCATTTTTTTTCTATTTTTTTTATGTTACCTTTTCTCTCCAGTAGAGTGTTGAGAATCAGAGATGAATTTTTGTTTGTTGCGTGTCCTGTCATGTCACCTTTACAACATGTGCAACTGATATTTTAGTTCTTGGGTAAATTAACAAAAAACTTTTCTCCCTTCTTTGGGCTTTAGGCATCATAGGCGAGTATTAGTGGAATGGCTAAGAGATCCATCTCAGGAGCTTGAATTTATTGCTGATATTCTTAATCAGGATGCAAAGAATTATCATGCCTGGCAGCATCGACAGTGGGTTATTCAGGTATTGCCTTTCTTGTACAGTGTTTTTCAGATTTTTTTTAACTGAACTGAATAAAATTACTCTTAAAGTCTGTTTCTAAACCAAAACACACACATATGTAGATCATTGCACACAATGTATAACTAAAAATTATTGGCCGTGTGTGGTGGCTCATGTCTGTGATCCCAGTACTTTGGGAGGCCAGGGCAGGAGGATTGAGTGAGGCCAGGAGTTTGAGATCAGCCTGGGCAACGAAGTGAGACCCCCGTCTCTACAAAAAATACAAAAATTGGCCGGGCGCGGTGGCTCAAGCCTGTAATCCCAGCACTTTGGGAGGCCGAGGCGGGCGGATCACGAGGTCAGGAGATCGAGACCATCCTGGCTAACACGGTGAAACCCCGTCTCTACTAAAAATACAAAAAATTAGCCGGACGTGTTGGTGGGCGCCTGTAGTCCCAGCTACTCGGGAGGCTGAGGCAGGAGAATGGTGTGAACCCGGCAGGCGGAGCTTGCCATGAGCTGAGATCCCGCCATTGCACTCCAGCCTGGGGGACAGAGCAAGACTCCGTCTCAAAAAAACAAACAAACAAACAAAAAAAAAAAACAAAAATTAGCCACGCATGGTGGCGCACACCTGTAGTCGCAGCTGCTTGGGAGGCTAAGGCAGGAGGATTGCTTGAGCCCAATAATTTGAGGTTGCAGTGAGCTATGATTACACCACTGCACTCTACCTTGGGCAACAGAGTGAGACTCCATCTATTTAAAAAAAAAAAAAAAAAAAAAAAGGAAAGAATTATTAACATACTTAAAACCTGACATCCTTCATGTTAGCTAACCTTTATAATCTCTTTGGATGTAGTAAATTTTTAGTATTTTTTAGATTGAATTTGTATCATATTTGCTAGCAAATTGAGTATAAAAAGTAGCATATTTTTACTGCAGATGTATTATTTTAACTAACAAAGGCATATTATACATTTTTTTTTCATATATAAGCTTTGGAATAGGATTTTACAGTAACTTAAGTTTTTTATTTCTACCCATGTGTCAAAGTTTTATGCTAAATTCTGAATAGAATAGTTGTAACTCCCACTCTGGGTATTTTATTTATTTTAAACAGTTCTAGTAGTGTTTCCTGTGAATTTTTTTCCAGGGATTGCTACTTTTTGCACTATTCATTAGACCAAGAGCATTTCACCAAATATTTAGAACTTAAATATTTTTAAACTTTTCGAAATTTGATTAAAAGGATAACATATTCTAAAGGTATTCAGTATTTTTACTTATCTCTGAAAAACTTAATCACAAAAAGCATACATTTTACACATACAGCTCCCTCCATCTGCTACAATATATTAAGACATGGAACATAACCAGTATTTTTGAAAAGCCCCCTTAACTGGCATGCTTCTTACTGAAATTATCATAAAAGGTTCCTATGAGAAAGGATTCTAGAATATCCCTCAATTGTGTTGTAGCTTATGCATTTCTGTTTATTTTATACATTATTTAATTCATGTGAGTTACTTACCTGGTAGGGAAGATATGATCACCAAGGTGCCTTTCACATTCATTGCACTGCGGATGTGCTGACCCCTGCAATTTCCCCAAATGGGGGAAGCTGAACTGCATAATTTGTGATGGGGGACTGTGTGGCACTTTCCTCTGGTCTTCATGGTTTAAGAACAGGTTTTCTCTGTTTATTTTTATTAAAATAAAAAAAATTATGTGAGTCAGTGGTTCTCAAGCAGCAGTGATTGCGCCCCCTAGGGGACATTTTTGGTTGTCAGAACCTGGGGCATGTTGCTATTGGCATCTATTGGGTAGAGGGCCAGGATGCTGCTAAACATCCCAAAATGCACAGGACGGTCCCCCACAACAAAGAATTATCCAGCCCATACTCTCAGTAGTGTCAAAGCCAAGGAACTGTGGTCTATTTCTATATGGAAAGCTATTTTATTAATATTTCAGTTATTTTCAATGAGGATTTAATGAATTCAGCATACTCTTTGATGACCTAAAATGGGACTATGAGATCTCTAAAAAATATTTCATGACATATATATTAAACATGTGGTAAAATTTTAGTTTTAAACGTTAGTTTTAAACATGAATTATAAACATTCATGGCCTGTATGTCATTGGCATTGACTGTGGTAGAGCTTCTTAAATGAAGGAGTGGAGGACTCTTCTTTGTCCCCAACCGATCCCAGATTGGATGTATTTTACTGTATTTCATGTATATCTCATTTATATAAAATACACTGAAAATAAATTACTTTAAAAATGAGGCTGGGTACAGTGGCTCACGCCTGTAATCCCAACACTTTGGGAGGCCCAGGCAAGTGGATCCCGTGAGGCCAGGAGTTCAAGACTAGCCTGGCAACATGGCAAAACCCCGTCTCTACAAAAAATACAAAAAAATTAGACGAGCGTAGTGGCGCATGCTTGTGTTTGCAGCTACTCAGGAGGCTGAGGCAGGAGAATCACTTGAGCCCAAGAGGTGGAGGCTATGGTGAGCTGTGCTCACGCCACTACACTCCAGCCTGGGCAACAAAATGAGACCCTGTCTCAAAAGAAAAAAAATTAAAAGTGAAATACAGACACACACACACAATACTACTCACCAGTCAAAAGAAATGAATGATCCATACCGGCAACGACTTGGATGGATCTCAAGGGTATGATCCTTAGTGGAAGGGGAAGTCTCAGGTTTCATACTGTATGGCTCCATTGAGATAATATCCTTGAAACAGCAAAATTATAGACTTAGAGAACAGATCAGAGGTTGCCAGGGTGAGGGAAAAGGGGGTACAGCTATAAAGGGGTAGCATGAGGTAGTTTCTGTGTGCTGAGGGAATAGTTCTCCATCTTGATTGTGGTAGTTACACTATACATGGGATAAAATTGTGTAGAATTATATTCTACCCCCACTCCTCCACCTGTACCACATACACACAAGTGAGTACATGTAAGATCTGAATAAGGTGAGTGGTTCCATTAACAACAATGTACAGATGTCATTTTCTGGTTTTGGGATTGCACTTTAGTTAGTAAGATGTTTACCATTTGGGGAATCTTAAGTGAAGGGTACACAGGGCACTGTGTTATTTTTATAACTTCTGTGAGTCTGAAAACAAACAGAAACATATGTATAGAAAACATTACTCCTTGTTTTCATTATTAGACTCAGCAGACATAAAATTGTTACATTGATACAAAAGCTTGTAGGTGTTTACTCTCTTTCTATACTTAGCATGCTGGAGACTGAGAACAGTGGGAGGACACCAATCAGTGCCCATACTAGGCACTAGTTCCTGAACACCACTAGGAACTTTCACAAAAATGTTACTTTCCTTAATGCATTTATTTTTTTATTTTTTTATTTTTATTTTTTGAGACAGAGTCTTGCTCTGTCGCCCAGGCTGGAGTGCAGTGGTGCAATCTCGGCTTACTGCAAGCTCTGCCTCTTGGGTTCACACCATTCTCCTGCCTCAGCCTCCCGAGTAGCTGGGACTACAGGCGCCCGCCACCATGCCCGGCTAATTTTTTTGTATTTTTGGTAAAGATGGGGTTTCACTGTGTTAGCCAGGATGGTCTCAATCTTCTGACCTCACGATCCACACGCCTCGGCCTCCCAAAGTGCTGGGATTACAGGCGTGAGCCACCGCGCCCGGCCCAATGCATTTATTTTTATGATCACCTGTAAAATCAGGGACTATCATAGGAGATTCTTACTTTTTTGCTGTTACCAAATAAGAAAAGTCCATTATCTTTTTTATAATGTCCCCTACTTTCAAAGTATTTATAAGTTTTTTATCATTGTCCTCTTTTAAATTATCTTAATTGGTTCTCTTCCCCCATGATTTTTTTTTATTAAGAGAGCTTTATAATACAAAAAATTTATATTGGCTGGGTGTGGTGGCTCATGCCTGTAATCCCAGCACTTTGGGAGGCCCAGGTGGGCAGATTACTTGAGTTCAGGAGTTCAAGACCAGCCTGGCCAACATGGTAAAACCCGGTCTCTACGAAAACTACAAAAATTAGCTGATTATGTTGGCGCACACCTGTAGTCCCAGCTACTTGAGGGGCTGAGGCAAGAATATCCCTTGAGCCCGGGAGATGGAGGTTACAGTGAGCTGAGACTATGCCACTGCGCTGCAGCCTGGGTGACCAAGTGAGATGCTGTCTCAAAAAAAATAATAGAAATTTATATCTTTGTCCAATTGTGTATATTTCTTTTCCTTCTCTCTTTTTTTTTTTTTTTGAGACAGAGTCTGTTTTCTGTTGCCCAGAGTGCAGTGGTGTGATCATAGCTCACTGCAGCCTTAAACTCCTGGGCTCAAGTGATCCTTTTCAGCCTCCTGAGTAGCTGGGGTTCTAGGCATGTGCCACCATGCCCGACTAATTTTTTTATTTTTATTATTTTTATTTTTTGGAGACAGAGCCTTGCTCTGTCCCCCAGGCTGGAGTACAATGGTGTGATCTCAGCTCACTGCAACCTCTGCCTCCCGGGTTCAAGCGATTCTCTTGCCTCAGCCTCCCAAGTAGCTGGGATTACAGGCGCCTGCCACCACGCCAGGCTAATTTTTATATTTTTAGTAGAGACGGGATTTAGCCATGTTGGCCAGGTTGGTCTCGAACTCCTGACCTCAGGTGATCCACCCACCTTGACCTCCCAAAGTGCTGGGATTACAAACTTGAGCCACCGCGCCCGGACTGTCTTTATTATTTTTAGAGACGAGCTCTTGTTATGTTGCCTCTGCTGGTCTCGAACTCCTGGCCTCAAGTGACCTTTCTGCCTCAGCCTCCTGAAGCAGTGGGATTGCCCATGAGAGCCACCACTCTTGACCATGTATGCTTCTCTCCATGTATTTTAATGTAATTTTATCATATGTGTGCACTTTTGAATGCTACCCTTTTACTTAATTTTCATCTTTGAATGCTGCCTTTTTACTTTGATATATTAATATTGGCTGGGTGCGGTGGCTTACGCCTGTAATCCCAGCACTTTAGGAGGCCGAGGTGGGTGGATCACCTGAGGTTGGGAGTTCAAGACCAGCCTGACCAACATGGAGAAACCCCATCTCTACTAAAAATACAAAATTAGCCAGGTGTGGTGGTGCATGCTTGTAATCCTAGCTACTTGGGAGGCTGAGGCAGGAGAATCTCTTGAACCCAGGAGGTGGAGGTTGCAGTGAGCCGAGATAACGCCATTGCACTCCATTCTGGGCAACAAGAGTGAAACTCTGTCTCAAAAAAGAAAAAAAAAAAAATGATACATTAATATCAAGTCACATCAAATTTATACTGCGGTCACTCATTCTCTTACTAGTGAGTTTGGTGGGGGTTTTTTCCTTCAAAATTTTCTTGTATGTCTTTTTTCCTGCTTTCTGTATGTGTCTTTCCAGGCTCTATCATCAATTTCATACTTGTATCCCCCTCCATTTCCTTTACTTGCAGCTATCACTACCTTCTGAATTTGTGAGAAATCCTGTGTCCTCAGTTCTACCTTCTTTGTTGTAGTTTTATTTATTTATTTTTGTTCATAAATAATGGGACATTTCTAATTGGATGATTTTTCTAAATTTTTCCTTTAGGAATTTAAACTTTGGGATAATGAGCTGCAGTATGTGGACCAACTTCTCAAAGAGGATGTGAGAAATAACTCTGTCTGGAACCAAAGATACTTCGTTATTTCTAACACCACTGGCTACAATGATCGTGCTGTATTGGAGAGAGAAGTCCAGTTAGTAATCTCCTTCACTTGCTCATTCATTACAAATATGTTTGCATGTCTACCATGTCTCAGGCACTGGGGATACAGCAGATCAAGATCCTATCCCATGGAACTAAAAGAGGACAGGGTACTGAGTGGAACGTACGATGATAGATTTACAAATAATGTAGCATACTTTTACTTCGTTGTATCTTAAGTTTCTTGAAATATTGCTACTGGAGATTGGAAAGAAATCTTAATGTTATGGGGTATTGTCTAAGAAGCTTTATTTTAAAACCATCTCATAAATTCTGTTGCATTTTAGATAATCGTCCCCAGATGCCATGTTACCCTAGTGCAGGGTTTGGGGCCGGATAAGTTTTTGTTGTAGGGGGCTATCCTGTGTGTTGTAGGGTATTTAGCAGCATCCTGGCCTTAAAACAAAAATGTTTTCAGACATTGCCAAATTGTCCTCCGAGCGGTAAAGTCACCCCCAAGTTGAGAACCACACTCTATACAAAGAGCTGTTATTAGAGCTAGAAATTTCTGAATTGGCATCAATTTCTATATTGTATCCATAAACATTAGTAGCCACGATTTTTGTGACCTTATTTGTCCATTGTGTCTGAGTGTCTGTTTCACAATTTGAACAGGCTTGTTTTCAGAGCCTGGTGAGATGGGAGTCATAATTTTAGTGTAAACGTGTTTGAACAACTGTTGAGTGGAGCTGATTTGTATGGTGCATCTCCTCTCTTCCAAGCTCTTGATTTTGCCTGGATCGAGGCAGCTTGCTCTTCTTTTATCTGCTCTATACAGGATTCTGGTGACTTAAAATTTATAAAAGGCTGTAATCCATGTCTCACCTTAACACTGTGCTCTGGGCTTTTGTCTGGAGCGTGCGCTACCCCTCAAGCGCACTTTATGCTTTTTTTCTAGTGCTCTCCTATATAAAGCTGTACAGGCATACCTGGTTTTTTGAGCCTTGTAGATACTATGTTTTTTTTTTTTTTTTTTTTTAACAAGTTGAAGGTTTGTGGCAATCTTGCGTTGAGCATGTCTTCCGTGCCATTCTTTCTAATAGCATGTGCTCACTTGTGTCTCCGTGTCACATTTTGGTACTCCTCAGTATTTCACATTTTTTCATAATCGTTATATCTGTTCCAGTGATTTGTGATCAGTCATCTTTGATCAGTCATCTGTTGTAATTGTTTGGGGGTGCCACTAACTGCACCCATATAAAACAGCAAATATCACTGTTGCATGTGTTCCACCATCTCTCTCCCTCACCTCAGGTCTCCCTATTCCCTGAGACACAACAATATTGAAATTAAGCCAATTAACCCTACAGTGTCCTCTGAGTGTTCAAGTGAAAGGAAGAGTCACAGCCTCTCACTTTAAATCAAAAGCTAGAAGTGATTAAGCTTAGTGAGGAACGCATGTCAAAAGCTGAGATACGTCCAAAGCTAGGCCTCTTGCACCAAACACCAAACTCTCATAAGAAAGAGTTCTTGAAGGAAATTAAAAGTGCTGCTCCAGTGAACACCTGGACAAAACAGCATTATTGCTGATAATGGAGAAAGTTTGAGTGGCCTGAATAAAAGATAAGACCAGCCACAACATTCCCTTAAGCCAAAGCCTAATCCAGAGGAAGCCCTAATTCTCTTTAATTTGATGAAGGCTGAGAGAAGTGAAGAAGCTGCGGAAGAGAACTTGGATGCTAGCAGAGGTTGGTTCATGAGGTATAAGAAAGAAGCCATCTCCATAGCATGGAAGTGCAAGGTGAAGCAGTAAGTGCTGCTGGAGAAGCTGCAGCGAGTTCTCCAGAAGATCCAGTTCAGGTCACTGATGAAGGTGGCTGCATGTAAACCGAAGATTTTCAGTGTAGATGAAACAGCCTTCTGTTGGAAGAAGATGCCATCTAGGACTTTTCATAGCCAGAGAGAAGGCACTGCTTCAAAGCTTCACACAGCTGGCTGAATCTTGTTAGGGCCTAATGCAGCTGGTGACTTGAAGTTGAAACCAGTGTTCAATGATGATTCTGGAAATCTTAGGGCCCTTAAGAATTATGCTAAATCTCCTCTGCCTGTGCTCTGTAAATGGAACAACAAAGCCTGGATGACAGCACATCTGTTTACAGCATGGTTTACTGAATATTTTAAGCCCTCTTTGAGGTCTGTTGTTCAGAAAAATTTCTTTGAAAATATGACTGTTCATGGACAATGGACCTGGTCACCCAAGAGCTCTAATGGAGATATGCAAGGAGATGGTGTTTTCATGCCTGCGAACACAACATCCATTCTGCAGCCCATGGATAAAGGAGTCATTTTGATTTTAAAGTCTTACTATTTAAGAAATAAATTTTGTAAGGCTATGAGCTGCCATAGATAGTGATTCCTCCAATGAATCTGCAGAGTCGATTGAAAACCTTCTGGGAAGAATTTACCATTCTAGGTGCTATTAGGAATATTCGTGATTCATAGGAGGAGGTCAAAATACCAACATTAACAGGAGTTTGGAAGAAGTTGATTCCAGCCCTCATGGATGATTTTGAGGGGTTCAAGACTTTAGAGGAAGAAGGAACTGCTGCTGTGGTGGAAACAGCAGGGGAACTAGAATTAGAAGTGGAGCCTGAAGATGTGACCAAACTGCTGCATCAAGACAATACTTGATCAGATGAGGAGTCGCTTCTTACGGATGAGCAAAAGACGTGGTTTCTCAAGATGGAATCTAATCCTGGTAACGACGTTGTGAAATGACATTGTTGAAATGACGACAAAGGATTTTAAATATCGTAAATACTACCTAAACTTAGTTGATAAAGCAGCAGGATATATGAGAGGATTGACTCCAGTTTTGAAAAGTTTTACTGTGAGTAAAATGCTATCAGACAGCATCACATGCTACAGAGAAATCTTTTATTGTTGTCTTATTTGAAGAAATTGGCACAGCCATCTCATCCTTCAGCACCCAGCACCCTACGCTGATCAGTCAGCAGCCACCAACATGGAGGCCAGACCCTCCACCAGCAGAAAGATTACGACTTGCTGAAGGCTCAGATGATCATTAGCATTTTTTAGCAATAAAGTATTTTTTAATTGAGGTATGTACATTGTTTTTTTAGATATGATGCTATTGCATACTAGGCTACAATATAGTGTAAACATAATTTATATGTGCTGGGAAACAAAAGTCATGTGACTTGCTTAATTGTGATAAAATCGCTTTATTGAACCTTCGATATCTGCAAGGTATTCCTGTACTGTTCGATATGGTAGCTACTAGCCACATATGGCTATTTAAGTTTCAATCAGTATGATTATAAAAAATTAAAAATACAATTCTTTCATTGCATGTGTCTTATTTCGGGCGTTCAGTACCCACATGTAGCTAGTGACTGCCATATTGGACAGCACATACAAAGAATGTTTCCATCATCACTGGCAGTTTTATTGAACATTAGTGGTCTAAAGATTGACAGTAGTTAGCAGTAACAAAGTATTTTAAAAATTGAATATGAAGAGTTTTCAAAATGCAAACGTTTAGCCTTTTCAGAGGCAGATCACTGGCTTCCTATTGCCAAATAGAAATAATTACCCAAGAATCTAAAAGAGTTTCCTATACTTAGGATTTATTTTCCTTTTAAGATGGGTAAAAGAAGTATTTAAAATGTGAAGAGTAGCTGTAGGTATCTAGAATTTACAGTTTGTTAAATTTCTTTTAACTCTAAGCTACACAAATAGATGTACATAATTATTTTTGTCATCTTTTTCCTTTTATTATAAAAGTCATGCAGTGTAGTTATGGGGGGAAATTGTACTAAATTCTATAAAGTAAAAAGTCAAAGTCTTTTACTGTTCTTCATCCCACCTCCTATTTTCCAGAGTGAGCTATAATTGGGTGAATTTTTCCAAACTTTATAAATACACTTGCAAACATTCATACACAGCAACCTAGATAATAATGTTACAGGCATTGCCTTTTCAGTTAATGTGTCAATGCCCTTTTTCTAGACTATGAGTGCATAGTCTTCTAGTACTACCAATAACAGCATTTATCAAGCATTTACTATATGCCACTAATTCTAACAGCTCTCTGAGACACTTCAGGAAGAAGTTGAGGTTCCAGGTAATTCTGTAATTTGCCCAAGAGCACACAATTTATGGGACCAGGATTTGAAGCGAGGCAGCCTGACCTCAAAGTTCATCAGTCTTTTTGTTTGTTTGTTTTCCTAAGAGACAGGGTTTCGGCCGGGCGCGGTGGCTCACGCTTGTAATCCCAGCACTTTGGGAGGCCGAGGCGGGTGGATCACGAGGTCAGGAGATCGAGACCACGGTGAAACCCCGTCTCTACTAAAAATACAAAAAAAATTAGCCGGGCATGGTGGCGGGCGCCTGTATTCCCAGCTACTCGGAGAGGCTGAGGCAGGAGAATGGCGTGAACCCGGGAGGCAGAGCTTGCAGTGAGCCGAGATAGCGCCACTGCACTCCAGCCTGGGCGACAGAGCGAGACTCCGTCTTAAAAAAAAAAAAAAAAAAAAAAGAGACAGGGTTTCACTCTTGTCACCCAGGCTGGAGTACAGTGACAGATCATAGCTCACTGCTGCCTTGAGCTCCTGGGCTCAAGGAATCTTCCCACCTCAGCCTCCGAGTAGCTGGGACTACAGGCATGTGCCACTGCACCCAGCTAATTGTTAAAATGTTTTGTAGAGATGAGGTCTCACTGTGTTGCCCAGACTGGTCTTGATCTCCTGGCCTCAAGCAGTCTTCCTGCTTTGATTTCTGAAAGCGCTGGGATTACAGATGTGAGCCACCATGCCCAGCTAAAGTACATGTTTTAACCATAAAAATAAGTAATGCTTTAGTACACATATATGTAAATAAAAATTTAGATATTGCCAAAATGAAATTAAGAATCTTAAACAAGGACCAGCTAAGACCTGCAGGGACATGGTTTTGCAAATAATTGGAAGCATTAAGTTATGTAAAAGTAGTTGGAAAAATATTTTTATAATGTTGAATGAGTTTATTATTACTCTGTGGAAAAAAAATTTATAGTAACAGCACTGCAGCAGAACCAAGACTACCAAGCTTTAATCAGTGGCTTACTCATCTGAGCAATTATGTGGTAAAGCAAGTTCTGTGGCTTCCTTGGGATTTGTGGTAATGGAGTCTGAATTATATTTAATCTGTTTAAGGGGAAGACAAAAGTATGGAGCACCCATTTTGACAGGGAATCACATCACAGTTTACTAGTCATCTTGCTTTGGAATATAAGAAATACATTCTTGTGTTGATTTTTCATTTTTATTCTTTGCCTGTATAATTTCCATGCCATTTTTTAATGATAGCTAAAGATTATGTAAATTCTCCTATTTCAGTGACTAAGGATTTCTTGGGATGTAAGTAGAGCTTAGACTGTTTTCCAAGGTTGCTTTACCAATAAATGGAAAGTCTCCTTCTTTTAGCTGATGTTTCCTTCAAAAGGAAAATCTTCCATATTATTTAAAGGAAATATTTTATGTTACTTTTTTTCCTATTGTGAATTGAAGCTTTTAGATTAGTTTTGTGTCCATCCCTAGAACTGAATTGACAGCTGCAGCCTTAAGGGATTCTGTGATTTAAATATGACCTAGAGAGGTGCCACAGTGCACTAAGATAACGCTGACACAAGTGAAAGTGTGTTTCCAAAGCTGTGCTACAATCTTAGTAAAACTGTGTCTTGGCCGGGCGCGATGGCTCACGCCTATAATCCCAGCACTTTGGGAGGCCGAGGCAGGCGGATCACAAGGTCAGGAGTTCGAGACCAGACTGGCCAATATGGTGAAACCCTGTCTCTACTAAAAATACAAAAATTAGCTGGGTGTGGTGGTGGGCGCCTGTAGTCCCAGCTACTCGGGAGGCTGAGGCAGGAGTATGACTTGAACCCGAGAGGCGGAGGTTGCAGTGAGCTGAGATTGTGCCACTGCACTCCAGCCTGGGTGACAGAGCAAGACTCCGTTTCAAAAAAAAAAGAAAACTGTGTCTCATCATTGCACTGTTCTTTTAAAATTGTATATATATTTTTTTCTTGCAGATACACTCTGGAAATGATTAAACTAGTACCACATAATGAAAGTGCATGGAACTATTTGAAAGGGTAAGAGGTTGTTTTTGCTTTTTTTATGTAAAAAAATGAAGTGGCTATATGATGCATCATGGAGTGTATTCCATAATCAGATTCCAAAAGGATAGTAAATAATTTTTCATTTTTCTGAACCTAAGAGCAGAAGTATAACAGCATTATGGAAACTTTGGAAAAGTGCCCTTTGCCCTTCTCTGCACCTCCCAAGTACCTACCAACACTGTTTTCAGAATAATCCACCAGTAAATAATGCCATTTTAATTGTATTTATGAATCCTGTAGTCTTTATATCAAAGAATGGAACACACACACCCCCAAGCTCTGGTTGGCTCAGGAACACAGTAAAGCGGGGTAGTTTACAGGTAGATTTTGCCAATGGGCAGCCAACCTTTCTGTTTTCATTTCTAGAGATCTCCACCTTCAGGTTAACCTACTCCTCAACTAGAAAAGGTTTCACTTGCCTGGCCACTGACATAACTAAGCTCCTTGTTGAACATAAGAGGTCTTCAAGGAAACTAGGCTCAAAGAGCACAAAGTATGGAACCAGTTACCCTTGGAGATGTGTCAGCAGAGGTGCCTGTAGTATCTGGAGAGCTCGAGGGATGAGAAGCCATCTCGAGAAGATGAGGGCTGGGCATGTTAGCTCATGCCTGCAATCCCAGCACTTTGGGAGGCCAAGGTGGGCGGATTGCTTGAGGCTAGGAGGTCGAGACCAGCCTGGCCAACATGGCAAAACCCCGTCTCCACTAAAAATACACAAATTAGCTGAGCATGTTGGTGCACACCTGTAATCCCAGCTACTTGGGAGGCTGAAGCACGAGAGTTGCTTGAACCTGGAGGCGGAGGTCAGAGTGAGCCGAGATCACACCACTGGGCGACAGAGTGAGACCCTGTCTCAAAGAAAAAAAAAAAAAAATCTCTCCTGGTTTTGTCCTTCACTTTTTAAAGATGATTTATTTTGTGTGTTGTACAGTTTAAGTTATAAATGAACACTTTTAAACTGCATTTTTAAAAACTTTTTCTACTTAGCTCTTAATTATCCTTTTTTTTTTTTTTTTTTTTTTTTTTGTTAAGGGTTTTTTTTTTTTTTTTTGGTTGGGGGGGGGGGGGGAGTATGGGGCCCACTGAAGTCTCGATCTCCTAGGCTCTAGTGATTCTCCCACCTCAGCCTCCCAAGTAGCTGAGACCACTAGGCATGGCTGATTTTTAAAAAAATTTTAGTAGAGATGAGGTCTTGCTATTTTACCCAGGCTGGTCTTGAACTCCTGGGTTCAAGTGTTCCTCTAGCCTCTGTTTCCCACAGTGTTTCCCAGGCATGAGCCACTGCACCTGGCCAGCTCTTAATTAACTAGTGATCTATGATAAGACTCAATGTAATTTAAAAGTTTCATTATAGTTTCAGCCTCATTGATTCAAAATAACTCTCCTTTTCTTGTTTGTATTTCAGGGTTTATTTTCTCTTGATCTTTCTACTGCTTTTGTTCTTCCTTCACAAAATCAAGTGTTTGTTTTTTTTGTTGTTGTTTACAGGATTTTGCAGGATCGTGGTCTTTCCAAATATCCTAATCTGTTAAATCAATTACTTGATTTACAACCAAGTCATAGTTCCCCCTATCTAATTGCCTTCCTTGTGGATATCTATGAAGACATGCTAGAAAACCAGTGTGACAATAAGGAAGACATTCTTAATAAAGCATTAGAGGTAAGCTGGTGGGGCTCAGTGCCGTCATTTTTGGTATCTCAGAATTGATCTGCCCAATACCACTAATATCCGTGTCCCCTTTCAACATCGTTACTCAGAATTTAGTGCAGGGCTATTTCTGGTTAGGGGCAGCATTGACATCACTTGGCAACACAGCCTGTGACTCTTAATAGTGTGTCTTCATTTGAATGTGATCTGACTTAAATTGTATTGGCTCAAAGGCATTTGCGCTTGAGATTGAATTACATATTACTTTAATTTTTATTTTTCATTTTCAGTTATGTGAAATCCTAGCTAAAGAAAAGGACACTATAAGAAAGGAATATTGGAGATATATTGGAAGATCCCTTCAAAGCAAACACAGCACAGAAAATGACTCACCAACAAATGTACAGCAATAACACCATCCAGAAGAACTTGATGGAATGCTTTTATTTTTTATTAAGGGACCCTGCAGGAGTTTAAAATGAGAGTGGTCCTTCCCTTTGCCTGTGGTGTAAAAGTGCATCACACAGGTATTGCTTTTTAACAAGAACTGATGCTCCTTGGGTGCTGCTGCTACTCAGACTAGCTCTAAGTAATGTGATTCTTTTAAAGCAAAGTCATTGGATGGGAGGAGGAAGAAAAAGTCCCATAAAGGAACTTTTGTAGTCTTATCAACATATAATCTAATCCCTTAGTTAGCATCAGCTCCTCCCTCAGTGGTACATGCATCAAGATTTGTAGCAGTAATAACTGCAGGTCACTTGTATGTAATGGATATGAGGTAGCCGAAGTTTGGTTCAGTAAGCAGGGAATACAGTGGTTCCATCAGAGCTGGTCTGCACACTCACATTATCTTGCTATCACTGTAACCAACTAATGCCAAAAGAACGGTTTTGTAATAAAATTATAGCTGTATCCAAAAACAATGCCATAGTAGTTTGATTTTTTAATAGCATTTAACTATATGTTATACAAGACACATTGTCTCAGCTTAGAAAAGCAATTGAGAAAGAAAATATTGCTATAAAACTGTAAACTAGAAACGTGATGTGTTGGAGGAAATGTTAAAATGTAAATCGGTCAGTTCTTGACTAAAAGTGACAAAATCCACTCAAGGTAGTTTAAACCCAAAGGGTTTATTGAGGTATATAAATATCTTACAGAAGAATTGCCTGATCTTCAGAAGGACATTCCCAAACCATGCTACACAACTGGACCGTCCTGTTGCTACTGCCTGTGCCAGAATCAGGAAACTGCTGGATGAGGAATGAGGAATCCACAATCCTGGCTGCCAGCTCCAGGACTGTGCTGTCTCTGCACGTTCCACACAAAGCACACCTGCTGCTTTTCCCATGTAGTGTGGTTCCAAATTAAAGGCTCACTGCAGTGCATCTGGTTGGAAGGAACCAACAGGATGTCTTAAAATCTTAACTGCAGAGGAATCTGGGAAGTGTAGTTTGTAGCTTTCTAGCCTCTATGATGGAGGACGCCATGCCAGGAAGGAGTTGGGAGTGGTTAGCAAGCTAGCTTGCTGTACCTGCAGTTAATCTCACTGTATTATTTATTTATTTTTATATATTGATTTTTTTTTTTTACATGGGGTCCCACTCTCACCTAGGCTGGAGTGCAGTGGTGTGATCGCAGCTTGCTGCAACCTCCACTGCCTGGGCTCAAGCAATTCTCCTGCCCCAGCGTCCCGAGTAGCTGGAATTATAGGCGCCCGCCACCATGCCGGTCTAATTTTTGTATTTTTAGTAGAGACGGGGTTTCACCATGTTGGCCAGGTTGGTCATGAACTCCTGACCTCAAGTAATCTGCCTGCCTGGGCCTCCCAAAGTGTTGGGACCCGCATGAGACACCAGGCCCGGCCTCAATCTCACTTTATCCGTAATTTTTGTTCAATGTCAAAGCACCAAAGTACAACTGAGGAAATCATACAGAGTTAAATAGTTATCGTTTCTCAAGATAAATTTAGGAAATAATATTTTAATACTTTTTGAAGAAAATATATGTAGTGTTATTTCTAACATTTTACGTGTTTTTGTTGTTTTTAGAATCCAAAAATTTCCAATTTTATTTTTGAAGCTGCCATAAAGTGCCATTTCCATGTAGACCATTTCAAAGGTGTCATAAGGATCAAAAGCTACATAGAAAAGTTCTCATAAGATAGCAATTACTCTCTGCCGGGCACGATGGCTCACGCCTGTAATCCCAGCACTTTGGGAGGCTGAGGCGGGCAGATCATTTGAGGTCAGGAGTTAGAGACCAGCCTGGCCAACATGGCGAAACCCCGGTCTCTACTAAAAATTCAAAAGTTAGCCAGGCGTGGTGGCAGACACCTGTAATCCCAGCTACTTGGGGGGCTGGGACAGGAAAATTTCTTGAACCCAGGAGGTGGAGGTTGCAGTGAGCTAAGATTGTGCCATTACCCTCCAGCCTGGGCAATAGAGCGAGACTCAGTTTCAAAAAAAAAAAAAAAAAGCAATTACTCTCAGAAACTATAATCGGTGACCCAAAACTGATTGGATTTGGGACTTTGGACTCAACAGAGCTCATAGAGACAGCTTAATAAAAAGCATAGTGAGGCCAGGTGGAGTGGCTCATGCCTATAGTACCAGCACTTTGGGAGGCCGAGGTGGGAGGACTGCTTGAGCCCGGGAATTCAAGACCAGCCTGGGCAACATAGCAAGATCTTATCTCTACAAAAATATTTTTTAGAATTATTTGCCAAGAGTGGTCGTGTGTGCCTGTAGTCCCAGCAACCCGAGAGGCTGGGGTGGGAGGATCACTTGAGCCAGGGTGGTCCAGGCTGCAGTGAGCCATGGTCGTGCCACTGCACTCCAGCCTGGGTGACGGGAGTGAGACCCTATCTCAAAAAAAAAAAAAAAAAAAATGCATAATGGCAGTTTATTTATTTTCACTCAGATACGTCACTATGAAGCAGACCAAACAGTTACATCAGCCTAGCCACTTGGCATTTTTTGGCTGACGTTTAACTATGTAGCAATTTGTTAACCAAAAGGTTGCTTAGTGAGCATTGAATCAGGTGAGGAGGCACCGTGATTTAAAGGCAGAATGACTTTAGGCTGTAGTCAACCTGAGAGCGATCTCCTAATGGGCAACTGGACACAGAACTTGCAGTGCAGTCATTTCATTAGACCAAAGTGAGGTCTATGGAGAGGCCTGCTAACTCAAAACTGTCTGCCTAATAACTGTTATATTTGCGTTGGTGCAAAAACAATGGTGGGTAAAACTGCTGGTGCCACAGCATAAACCAAGGCAGTGGTACTCAGAAGAATGAGTGGCACTCACTCTTCCTGCTGTGCACTCTGCCCGCCTCAGCCTCCCAAAGTGCTGGGATTACAGGCTTGAGCCACCAAAGAACTCTTTTAGCAGTTCTGTTAGGGTAGGTCTGCAGGCTACAAATTCTCTTAGTTTTCCTTCATCTGAGTTTATTTCAAAGTTATTCCTGAAGGATGTTTTCACTGCATATGGAATTCTGGGCTTGCAATTCTTTTCTTTCAGCACTTGAAAAACATTGTGCCACTTTGGTCTTTGTGATCTCAGAGGATAAATTCACTGTCATTAGGACTGTGGGTCACCTAGAGCTCGTGGCATTTCTCTTTGGCTGCTTTCAATTTTTTTTCCTTGTCTTTATTTTTCAGCAGTTTGATTTTGATGTGTCTGGGCATGGGTGTCTTTGGATTTATTGTGTTTGGGGTTTGCTCAGTTTTTTGAATCTGTAGGTTGGTGTTTCTTTCCCAAACTTGGGAAGTTTTCAGCCATTATTTCTTCAAAAACTTTTTAGTGCTTTCTTTCTCATCTGCTCTGGGATTCTGATGGCATAAATGCAGACGTTTTGTTATGTCCCACAGGTGCCTGAAGTTTTATTAATTTTTTCCTCCTCTCTGTTGGTCAGTTTGAATAATTTCTGTTAATCTGTCTTCATGTTCACTGACTCCTCTGTCATTTCCATTCTGCCATTGAATCTATCCAGTGAGTTTTAAAATTTGATGATTGTACTTTTCTATTTTAAATGTTTATTTGGTTCCTCTTTCTCCAAGTTTTTTACTCATACTTTCTTTTTTAAAATTATTATTTTTTATTTGTTTGAGACAGAGTCTCACTCAGTCATCCAGGCTGGAGTGCAATGGCACGATCTTGGCTCACTGCAACCTCCACCTCCCAGGTACAAGCGATTCTCCTGCCTCGGCCTCCTGAGTGCACCTGCCACCATGTCCGGCTAATTTTTGTATTTTTAATAGAGACAGGGTTTCACCATGTTAGCCAGGCTGGTCTCGAACTCCTGATCTCAAGTGATTCGCCTGCCTCAGCCTCTCAAAGTCTTGGGATTACAGGCGCAAACCACTGTGCCCAGCCCCATACTTTCTGTTTTAACTTGTGTTTCAAGAATGTTTATAATTTTTTGAGCATTTTCATAATAACTAATGTCTTTTTCAGATAATCCTAACAGTCATTTTATAGTTGGTGACTCTTGATTGTCTTTTCCCATGCAAGTTGAGATTTTTGTGATGGTTCATATGCCTAGCAATTTTGTATCCTGAGCATTTTGAATATTACGAGGCTCTAATTCTTGTTTAAATCCTATGGAGAATGTTGGCATTTTAATTTTTTTTTTTTTTGAGAAGGAGTCTTGCTCTGTCACTTAGGCTGGAGTGCAGTGGTGTGATCTTGGCTCACTGAAACCTCTGCCTCCTGGGTTCAAGTGATTCTTGTGCCTCAACTGCCAGGGTAGTTGGGATTACAGGCATCCACCACCATGCCAGGCTATTTTTTTTTTTTTTTTAAGTAGAGACGGGGTTCCACCATGTTTACCAGGCTGGTCTCAAACTGCTAACCTCAGGTGATCTGCCCTCCCTAAGTGCTGGGATTACAGGTGTGAGCTACCGCGCCTGGCCAACATTTTAATTTAAGCAAGCACATGAACTAGTTAGGGACAGCCTGCAGGTTCCAATCTTCTTCTGGGGTCCATGTTCCAAAGTGAGTTCTGTGTTCATACCCTCTGTGGGCTATTTGGATCTGTCTCGTGGCTGCATCCTTCAGTAGTTTGGTACCTGAACAAAAATCTGTTCATGAGCACAGTTCTCTGAGTGTTTGGTGTGCTTGTTAAGTCTATGATAACGCAGGTCAGCGATGAGCCCAAGAGTTCGAAAACAACTCTCTGAGGTTGCTTGCCAGATGCTCTCACCTTCCACTATCTTCTCAGTGTTTTTAGGTTCCCTCCGGTTTCAGTGCGCTGGCCTGAAACTTCCCACTTTCAGTTTCACTTTGGGGAGCTGCCCACTTCCACAATTGTGCCACAGCAGTGGGAAACAATTAAAAACAAAACACCAAGTTTGTGTCTGTCCTCTTGGAGCTGCAGTGCCACTGAATGGAAAGGACTATCTCTTTGCCTCAGACTTTTGGCTGCTGAAGCTTTTTGCTCTGGCCTTGGGCTTGACTGGGGGCTGGAGTGCAAAGAAAAGAAGAAAATAGAAAGAATAGGGAATTTTCTTCACTCCCTCTGAGGGTTAGGAGTTTCCTTTTCTGCTCCACGAGCCAGAATCAGAGGGTTTACCCCGAGTCTCTGTGTGTGCCCCCGACACTCAGTTCCAGGCTTTGGGCTACGTTCAGCTTGAAGAAGGGTGACACAACCAGTTTGATGGCACGTCAAATTCTGCTGTTCTTTTTATTTTTAATTTTTTGTTTGAATTTAATTCCTTTAATTTTTCATCAGTGTTAAAATTTCACCTTTTCCCAGCACCCCCAAAAAGCCTGTAGGCACAAAATGGTGGCCACGTGGCAAAGAACTCAGGAAGGAGAGCTGCTAGTTGGTTTCTATCTTTGTTTGTTTGAGACGGAGTTTCGCTCTTTTGCCCAGGCTAGAGTGAAGTTGTTGGGGAAACCAGCCCCACACCACCCGGCGGGTACCCCGAGTCCAGCGGAGACAAAGGAATTAGAAAAAGAGTAAGAGTTTAAAAGGCGGGTCCAGGGGACCAGAGCATCGGAGCCTTGCTCAGGGCCCCGAGCTCTCGGCCTCCACCCAATTTATTGGTGTATATTCACACTGTTGTGCAACCATCACCCCCATCCATCTCCAGGACTTTACCATCTTCTCACACTGAAACTGTGCACCCATTAGACAGCATTTTTCATGGCTATGTGGATGTAATAAAATTTCTTTCAGAAACCCCTATTGTTATGCATTCAGGTTTCTTTTTTTCTCTGGTATAAATATCTTTTATCAGCAATGCTTCAGCAAGATCTCGTGCATACATCTTGCAGACATATTATTTCTTTTTTTTTTTTTTTTTTGAGACGGAGTCTCGCTCTGTCGCCCAGGCTGGAGTGCAGTGGCGCGATCTCGGTTCACTGCAAGCTCCGCCTCCCGGGTTCACGCCATTCTCACGCCCGCCACCACGCCCGGCTAATTTTTTGTATTTTTAGTAGAGATGGGGTTTCACCGTGTTATCCAGGATGGTCTCGGTCTCCTGACCTCGTGATCCGCCCACCTTGGCCTCCCAAAGTCCTGGGATTACACGCATGAGCCACGGCGCCCGGCCGCAGACATTATTTCTGAAGAATAAATTCCTAGAAATGAATTTGCTAGGGCCCGTAGGAGGAATTCCAATTTACACTCACTTGCATGTGTGAGGAAACTTTCAGACTCTACTGTAACGACAGGAGGTATTACCGCTGTTTGTCCATGTGATAGGTAAACGTTTCTGTTAATTTTAATACTGTTTGGATAGCTAGTACAGGCTCAAGTTTTTTTTAACCCACACAATGTTAAGTGTCTTGATTCTGGACTTTCGCAGTGTGTCGGTGTAGAAGCAGCTAACGCTTCCGATGTACACAACCCAGACGTTCCATGACCCAGCCTGACTTCGACGCTGCAAGCCTCCGTCTCGGTTCCCCTGGAGCAAATGCCCGAGTGCGTGTTGGGCTCCCCTCAGGGCTCCTGGCCGGCCCCCGACGGACTTCCCCGCCTTTGCCCAGTCCTGCCCCTCCGCGGAGGCTTGCCAAGGTCTGCTGCGCTTGATGTGTGCAGCTCAGCTTTACTGTGTCTGGGCTAAGCCCCACAGTTTCTTTTACAGAGCGATTGTCCAGCTTCAGGCATCTGGGTCCCCGAGTGGCGGGTCTGGGCCGGAGTTAGGAATCAGCCTTTCCAGCAAGGTCCCTGCAGATGCCGCGGGTCTGAGGACTACGCTTTGGAAGCCCTCGCAGTGCGTCTAGATCTGACAGCTGCTCTGCATAGGCCTGGCTCCAGGCTGAAGCAATAGTCGGTCAACGCAAAATCGTTCTCGCAAGTTCGGGAAGCAGAAGCCAGACAGGGAGACTGGGTAGGTGCGCGTTGCTACCGCCGCGGCGTTCGCTCCGGCTTCAGTGCACGGCCGAAGGAGGACGCCAGGGGGCAGCAGCGTCACGCTCGCCCGCCCAGGAGGCGCTTCCGAACGCGCAAGCGCAGTAGGCCCAGTGCGTGCTGGCCTGGGGTGGCAGGGGGCGCAGAGGCTTGGGCTGCAGGTAGGTGCTGGGGCGAGGGGTAAGGGGGTGAGAGGGCGAAGGGGCGAGGGGGCGTGCAGCTGGGTTTCCCGGGGGGCCTGTACGTGGCCCGGCCCGCACCCCCTGCAGCCCCGGCCGCCTGCCCGCGGCCTGTCCGGAGGCTCCCTAGGAGGCGGCGCTGGGCCTGAGCGGCCGTGTCCACCGCGCCCAGCCCCCACCGCCGCGTCCACCCCTGCGCGGTAGCTGGACGTTAAAGAACCAGAGAAGGGCCGGGCGAGGTGGCTCCAGCCTGTAATCCCAGCGCTTTGGGAGGCCGAGGCGGAAGGGAGGATCGCGTGAGCTCAGGCGAGAGCAGCCTGGTCAACATGGCGGAACTTCTGTCTCTGTAAAAAAAAACTTAGCTGGGCGCGGTGGCGCCGCCTGTAGTCTCATCTACTCCGGAGGCTGAGGCGGGAGAATCGCTTGAACCCGGCGGGGGCGGAGGTTTCAGTGAGCCGAAATCGCGCCGCTGCACTTAAGCCTGGGGGACAGAGTGAGAGTCTGTTTCTATTATTATTACTTTGTTATTATTATTATTTGAGACGGAGTCTCGCTCTGTCGCCCAGGCTGGAGTGTAGTGTCGCGGTCTTGGTTCCTGGGATTACAGGCGTCCGCCACCACGCCCGGCTAATTTTTGTATTTTTATTGGAAACGGGGTTTCCCCATGTCGGTCAGGCTGGTCTCGAACGCCTGACCTCAGGTGATCCGCCCGCCTCGGCCTCCCAAAGTGCTGAGATTACAGGCGTGAGCTACTGGGTCCGACAGAGGCTGTCTCTGTTTAAAAAAACAAAAACCAAACCAAAACAAAACAAAGCAAAAAACAAAACCAGAAAGGACCAAGGACTCTGTCTCAGCTCTTTGCCTTTGGGTGTTTATTCTGCCCGAGATCATTGTTGCCAGGAGGTGTTAAATGTAATCATATTCTTCTCTTCTTTTAGAAAGCAAAATTTCGCTGTTTTGTTGCATAATCTTATCTTTGCCACCTTTTGCCTTTACTATAGAACCTGAAGGCTAAATAAGCATTCAGAATATTTAAAATAATCCTCTTAATGTACCTTGTGCTTTATTGGCACAATGGAATTCTACTCTAAATTGTATTAGATGACACTACTTTTTGTCTTCCCTAGTTGCAGAAAATATCTTGTAAGTCCGTAAAAACTAGTTTTGTCCCTTTGCTTTTCTTTTCTCTTTAAGCTGTAAATGTAGGGCAGTGGGTCCCAAGCCTTTCTCTATCAATAAGCCTTCCTATCAGTGTCAGAAATGCTTTGCATTTCAATCGTGCCTGAATTTCTCCTGCCCAACCTGCCCCACCATCTTTATTCCTTAATGTGCAGGCTGTTTTCAGGACCAGTAAATTTCAGTGGTTTTTGCTTATTTCTGACACGAAAGTTCCTTCAGCCACACAGCCTCATGCTATGCTCTGGGCGGCCTACTCCAGAATATGCCTCTGAAACAGAAAAGCAAATCGGGGTTGAGGTGGGCTGAAGCCTTCTTTAAGAAACCGGCAGTCCCAGAGTCCCCCAGCCCAGCCCCTAGCTGACCACACTGGGTTTGATTTACTTCATTCAACTCCTGAGCATTGCGGTATTTAGGGGAAGAATGGGCTTGAGGCCAGAAAACTTGGCTCTTCTGTGTATAGTTTAGTGACCTTAGATATATTACTTCATCTCTGACTCAGTTGTCTTATCTGTGAAATGGGAATAACAACAATTATATCCACTTCACAGAATTGGTGTGAAGTTGACAGTGTATAAAAGTCAAATGAATTTTGGGGTATTTTTTTTTATTTGTTTTGGTTTGGTTTCTTTTTGCTGAGAGAGGATTCAGAAGTGAATGTGAGGACTTACGGATATATAAAAGTTAGTGGGGTATATGAAATTTGGATTCAGCAAGAAATGCATTAAAGGTTTTCTGAGTAATGCTGAGGGTCCAACAGAGATTAGAAAATATGCATTTCTAGAGTCCCACAGAGTTTTGTAGCTGATGTTGGCAGCCTTTGAGTGGAAATGAAGAAGTGGACAGGGCAAGTTACATGGGAATGGTGAATGACAAGCAGATCTGGGTTGATGATGAAGCCTCTAGCCTCTTCACTTAAACAAATACCTTCCAAAACTCTGGCAAGAGGCTCAGCACTTTTACATTCATAACTGTGTATTCTTCTCTTAAAGAATTACCACTCCTCGCCCCAACTTGTATAAGCTTCAGGCCCCATAAAACCTGAATCCACTAGTGGCAAGGAAGGATTGGTGGGAGGTTAGGGGTAAGGAGGGTTGGAGGGTTGAAAGGGTTTATCACAGGGTTTGAGCTGGGAGACTTGGATTGGAGAAGGAGATGGCAGATGAGGGGCCTCAGAGGACAGGAGCCGTGAGGATAGGAAGAGCGGGTTCGGTGGAGCGAACACAGGAGAGGGAAAGCAGCCTGTGCGGCTGAGGCCATGAAGAGGGAGAGGCGCAGAGTGACCAGGCAGTTGATTCGTCTTTGCCGAGTACCCGCTGTGTGTCAGGCACTGGGGTGCAGTGGTGAACAGGACAGGCAGGCAAGCCTCTTGGTGCTCAGAATCTAGAGGAAGCTGGGGCCTGGGTATCCCAGAAAGGGAGCCTTTGAGGACTGAGGAAAGCTCAGGGGCCAGAGAGTGGGGTGCAGGGAAGGTTTAGGGAAGCAGATAGGGGCTAGATTTCAGGAGGCCACGTAAGAGTTTGGACTTGATCCTGTGGGCCGAGTGGGGGGCTGTTGAATGTTAAGCAAGGTGGGATCAGATCCGTGCTTTAGAAAGCTCTCCCTGCATGGGCCGGACGTGGTGGCTCATGCCTGTAATCCCAGCACTTTGGGAAGCCGAGGCAGGCAGATCACGAGGTCAGGAGATCGAGACCATCTCGACAACACAGTGAAACTCCGTCTCTAGTAAAATACAAAAATTAGCTGGGCATGGTGGCACGTGCCTGGAATCCCAGCTACTGAGAAGGCTGAGGCAGGAGAATCCCTTTACCAAGGAAGTCAGAGGTTGCAGTGAGCTGAGATTGCGCCGTAGCACTCCAGCCTGGCGACAGAGTGAGACTCTGTCTCAAAAGAAAAAAAAAAAAAAAGAAAGCTGTCCCTGCATGTTATCAGAGAAACTTCCGTGTATGCCTGGGGAGATGTATACACAGCTTGTCTCACTAATTGTGGAAAAGTCAAACCAGTTGAAAATAGTGAACTGGAGTTTTGTGCATCTGCGTGGATAAATCTCAGAAACAGAATGTTGAGCTTTTAAAAAAACTAGTTGCAGGAGGATAATACCAGCCCATCACTGTTCGTATAAAGCTTGAAAACATATGTATGATTTATGGGCACATACTTGTGGGAAAATAAAAAGCCTGTATGAGAAGGGGAGTTTGGTAGCCCATCCCTGTAGTCAGTCCCAGCTGCTTGGGAGGTGGAGGCAGGAGGATCACTTGAGTCTAGCCTGGGCAACATAGTGAGACTCCATGTCTTAAGTAGATAGGTAAGTAGGTAGGTAAATAGATAAGATCGATTAGATAGATAGATAGCATGAATAGGAATTATATACACCAGTGGTTTTCAGACTTTAGCATGCATCCAAATCACCTAGAGGATTTATTAAAACACAGATTTTCATTTCTGATTCAGTAGGTTTGGAGTGTGGACCCAAGAATTTGCATTTCTCCCAGGTTCCTGGGCGATGATGCCACAGGTCTGGGGACGACAGTTTGAGAATCTCTGATATCCACCAACTTGAAGATAGTGATCACTTCTTGGGGGGGGAGTAGAATTGGATGGGGAGGAGTCCAGAGGGGCTTCAACTCTATTTGTAATATTTAATTTCTGTAAAAAAAGATCTGAAAAAATGATGCAATGTGACTTGACAAAGCTGGATGAATGCTTATGATTTATTTTTTTTCTCTGTGTGTGAAACACTTAAAAAGGATCCTGTTTGCTGTGTAATCCTGAGAATGGACTGCAAGAGAGGAAAAACTGGGCGTCTGCTTGGGAATCTATTGTGGAAACCCAGGTGAGAGGTGCTGCTGGCTCACGCAGCGGGGTGGAGGGGAAGGGCAGCAAGGAAGGAGAGATGCAAGCAGTTGTGAGGGAGGTTTTGGTGGGAGCATTGACTGCATGTGGTAATTGGTTGGTTTAGAGGTTAGGGGAGGAAGGAATCAAGTCACACATACCTGGTCTGTAACTTGAGTGGGTGGTTGGGTCACGAGCCCATCACAGAGGGAACCCTGGAGGAGGGGCATGTGGGGACTGGGGAGTTCTGCAGTGGACATCCTATACCTTGATAGGCCAGTGAGCGAAGCGTAGGAGAGACCTGGGCTGCAGTGCAGACTTAGAAAGCATCAGGGTTCAGATGGCTGCTGTGTCCCAGGTGTGGGTGAGGTTACCTGGGCCTTCGGCAGACCTGGAGGAATGCCGTCACCTAAGGCAAGGCTTAGCCAACCACAGCTTCTGCTTGTTTTTGCGTAGCCTGAGAGCTGGGAATGCTTTTTTCTTTTTAAATGTTAGGGGGAGACTTCAAGGAAGATATAATTCACAAACCATAACATTTGACATTTTAAATTGTACAATTGAGTGACATTTAGCATATTTACAAGGTTGTACAACCATCATCACTGTCTAATTCAAGAACATTTTAGCCAAAAAGAGACCCCATCCCCATCAGCAGCTATTCCACCCCCCCCCCCCCCAGCCTCTGAGAGCCACAAATCTATGTTCTGTGTCTGAATTTGCTGTTTCTGGACATTTCACGTAAATGGAATCTTACAGCATGTGGCCTTTTTGTCAGGCTTATTTCACTGAGCATGATGTTTCCAAGGTTCACCCATGTTGCAGCGTGAATTAGTGCTTTATTTTTTATTGCTGAATAATATTCCATTTATGGATGTACCACATTTTGTCTATCCATTCATCTGCCAATGGACACTTGGCTTGTTTCCACTGTTTGGCAGTTGTGGATAACGCTTCCGTGAATATTCATGTATAAGTGTGTGTGTGAGTGTGTGTGTTTTCATAGGTACATACTGGGCAGTGGAGTTGTTGGGTCGTGTGATGACTGTGCTTAACCTTTTGAGGAGCGGCCAGACCGCTTTCCACAGTGGCTGCATTTTACTTTCTCACCAGTGATGTTTGAGGATTCCAGTTTTTCCACATTCCTCTACACTTACTTTGTTACTGATTTTTGTATTATAGTCATCCTCATGGGTGTAAAATGCCATCTTGTCACACTTCTGGTCTGTGTTTGCCTTGGTGACTGGTGAAGCTGAGCATCTTTCATGTGCCTGTTGGCCATCTGTGTCTCTTCTTTGGAGAAATGTCTATTCAACTCCTTTGCCCATTTTAAAAATTTTATTTATTTATTTTTTGAGACAGGGTCTCACTGTCACCCAGGCTGGAGTGCTGTGGCATGATCACAGCTCACTGCAGCCTTGGTCTCCTGGACTCAAATGATCCTCCCACCTCAGCCTCCTGAGTAGCTGGGCCTATAGGCACATGCCAACATGCCTGGCTAATTTTTAAATTTAGTTTTTCTAGACAGGGGGTCTTACTATGTTGCCCTGGCTGGTCTGGGACTCCTAGGCTCAAGCAATCCTCCCGCCTCAGCCTCCCAAAGTGCTGGGATTACAAGTGTGAGCCACCAATGCCTGACGCTTTGCCCATTTTTAAATTGAGTTGTTTTTTGAATCTTTTGAGTTGTTCATCAGACATCCACATGGAGATGTCGAGGAAACAAGCCTTGAGTTCTGAGGAGAGGCTGGGAATGGAGTTTTACCTTTGGAAGTTGTCAGCAGGCAGCGATGAAAAGTCCTGAGTCTGGGTGAGCTCTCCCAGGGAGTGTGGCAGAGGCCTGAGCTCTGAGCTCTGGGGGACCCCACTAAGTGGACTCAGAGATGAGGAGCTGCCAGAGTGTAGTTTCCTGGAAACCAATTATATAAGGCGTTTAAGGAGGGAGTTATCAATCACGGTAGATGCTATTGATAGATGGAGGAAGACTGGGGCTGTGCCTTGACTGTTGTGTTTAGTGATGTGGAGGCCACCTGTGCTGACTGTGATAAGGTCAGTTTGGGTGCAGTGGCAGTGAGCTGGAGAGAATGAGAGGACAGAGCTGGGCGTGGGGTTTGCCTGAGCTGGGCTTGGGGCCAGTTTCATGGTAACACACAGTTCGTAGTAATAGGAGAGTGCAGGAACCTGGGGTGGGGCTTGGGAACTGGTGGAAATGCTGATTGCTTCTGTTTTTCTAGTAAAATAGGATGATCTTGTTAGATGATCAGCTGAGAGTGAAGGTGGGGGAACAGGTGGTACATGTTGGGAGAAGGAGAGTGTGAGCTTCCAGCCAGCCTAACGCCACTTGGGACACACCTGTCACTTTTATTGACTCACCGTGATAAGCGAGGCTGCACACTGGCGGGACTTGCATATCTCCATCAGAGGGACAGAGAATCATGTGAGATGGCACGGGGCAGAGTCCTTCGGGGCCTCTCTGACCTGGCCCGGTACAGGGAGCTGGGGATGGAAGTGCCATGAGTGCTAATAGGGAGCAGGGGGTCAGAGGAACAGAGGATATGGGAATGGGTGGTGGAGCCGGGAGACACTGGAGCTTTGCCAATGGGGGCCTGGGCTGAGCAGGGCTCAGAGCATGTGGTGATGAGCGTTATGGCAGGTGAGGCTCAGGGCCCAATGTGTGCTTAGGGAAGTGGGCAGCACAGCGGGTGAGGGACCCATGGGTGTGTCACAGGGGTAGGGTGTTGAGGAAATTCCAAAGCAAGCTAATAGGGGTTATGGCTGGAGAGAGGCCCAGTGTGTGCTAATGGGGGATAGGGTGGTAGAGGCACCAGGATGTATGCTAATAGGCCTCTGAGGCCTCTGTGTGGTGATGAGGGTGTGTATGGTGTTAGCGCCGTGTGTGTGTCTGTGGGGGCCTGCAGGGTAGGAGAGAATGGGGTGCTTATGGAGGGGAGGTGCTTGAAGGACTCGAGTGCTGTGTGTGCGCTTGTGGGGGTCGTGCCGTGGTGGGTGTGTGCATGTGCTAATAAAGATCTGGGTAGTTGGAGCCCAGTGCATGCTAATGGAGCAGAGCTGGAGGGACCTCCTGGAGGGATCTGATGGAGGGAGGATGGTGGGAGACCTGAGCCTGTGCTAGCAGGGATGAGAATTGTGGATCTCTGTGGGGCAGGGGGTGGTGGTGCGGGAAGGGTTTTGGTACTGTCAGAGGCCTGGTGCGCTAAGGGTCAAGGTAGTGTGAGGTGCATGTGTGTCCCTGAGCACGAGGACACTCTAGGAAGGGGCAGCCGGATGATTTAAGGCGTTCTAGAGGCTGCTGCTGTGAGTTTAGAGCCATAGAGTCACTGAAGTGTGTGCCATTGCTGGGAGAGTCAGCAGTGTGAGGTCTGGAGTACGCTCAAGAGCGCCAGAACAGTGTGAGCTTGTGTGCTTGCATCTGTGGAGTGCTGGAATGTGTTGAGGTTCCAGGGAATACTGATGCAGGGGGTGTATAGGGCTGTGGAGGGGATAAAAATAAATTTAAAAGGCCAGGTGCAGTGGCTCATTCCTGTAATCCCAGCAATTTGGGAGACTGACGCAGGAGGATTGCTTGAGGCCAGGAGTTCAAGGCCAGCCTGGGCAACATCGTGAGACCCAGTCTCTACAAAAAAAATACAAAAATTAGCTGGATGTGGTGACGTGCACCTGTAGTCCCAGCTACGAAGGAGACAGAAGTGGCAGGATTGCTTGAGTTTGAGGCTGCATTGAGCTATGATTACACCACTGCACTCCAGCCCGAGTGACAGTCAGACCTTATGTCAAAAAAAAAAAAAAAAAAGGAAGAAAGTCATAGAATTTTGGAGATGAGTGAAGTTTAGGCAAATTTAAATGAAATAGTGTTTTGATGGGCTCAAAGCCATGTAGAACTGAGTGTAAAGGGGCCAAGATCTAGTCTGGACTGCAAACTGGTCCTCTTTCCTTGGAGACTACCAGGTTAACACATGGTATGATTATCTCCAGAAACTCCTTATCTGAAGGTCTGCCCTGTTTGGGAACTGAGGTTGCTTCTCTGTGTCAGAGTGACTTTGATCTTCCAGAAAGGAGTGGGGTGTTTTATTCCAACTGATAAGACTTCAAACTGCAAAATTTCTGGTAGGCTGTGATTGTAGAGAACAGAATTTCTAAACAGTAAAAAAGGAGTCTTCATCCAGAGGGGATTTTTGACACTTTATGGCTGCAGTGTGTTCTTAGGAGAAATGCCGTTTCCTGTTTGTCAACTTTGTGGTTTCATTGACATCTTGTCCCAGCTCTGTAAATGGGAGTGGATTTTGTTTTCTCAAGGAGGAGGTAGGAACAAGCTTCCTGTCCTGGATTTTTCATGGCTGGCTCCTCTCAGGCCTCTGGTCACAGTGTGAAGGTCACCTCCTCAGAGAGGTCTCCTGGGATGCTTCCTCCAGGGAGTTCCTACACAGTTACTCTGTATCTTTGAAGCCCCATCACAGGATGATGATAGACCTATTTGTTTACTTGTTTATTGTCTGTCTTCCCCACTAGACTTTCCCCTAAGCTCCAGCAGGATAGAAACCATGCTGGTGTAATTCACTGTGTGTGTGTCTCCAGCACCCACTGCAGGGCTGGGCACATAGAAGCTGCTCAGGACGTGTTGTGGGAACGAGCAGCTGGAAGTCAGTGATGGAGGTGAAGAGAGCAGACTGGGACAGAGAGACTCTGATGGGCTTCCCCACGGTGCTGCTCTGTCCTGGGGCTTGAGAACCTGAGGAAACCTAGACTTGAGGCAGGAGGAGGGCCCTGGGAAAGTTGGACCGTTTGGACTGGCGATTTGTCTGGGTACATAGCTGCAGTTTCTGTTTACACACTTCCTGTTTGGTACTTTGTGGCAGGGTGTTTCCAGACCAGTCCCTGGGCACCAACTAGAGTATGGACTGACCAGGTACCTGGATGGAGACCTGAGCTGGAGAAGGAGATGCGCTTGGGAGGTAACCTTGCATGTCACAGCTGTTTCTGACCCAGTTCTGTCCCAGTGCCCCAGCATTCCAGGGCTGTTTAGCTGGCTCCCACTGGCATGGCCACATCCACTGTTAAAGTCTCCATATACTTCCATTCTGCTCCATTCTGCTTCTGTAAATCACCTCTGCCATCCAGGGTCCTACTTCAGGCCTCTCCGCAGCCAGGCCCCTCCACCGTGGCCTTGCACGGCTCCAGCGGTAGAGCCCACACATTATCAGTGGTTACTTATCACTGGTATGACATCTGAGTGGTCATCTCTCCAATCTCATCGCTGTTATTCTAGCTCATGTACTCGTCAGCTCCTGTCCGTGGTCATAACCAGGGCTTCTTAACTGGTCTCCCAGCCTCAGTCTCTTTCACCCCAAATCTGCCTTTCATAACTGCTGAAGAGTAGCTTTTATTTCTTAAAACTGTTTAGGGGATTCTGAGTACCTCCCAGGGAACAGGACAGTTGCTTAGCTGGGTTCGAGAGAGGCCCTCAGCTTCCCAGCCTCCACCTGCTACCCTAAGCAGCCTCCTTCTGCTGTCCTTTGTCCACCCTCTGTCCCTGTCCCACCAGTTGACTAATACATTTTGCTTTCATTTTACTGAATATTCATGAGCATCTATTCAATGCATGCTACTGTGAGCCGGACAGAGTCAGACACAAACACCTCCCACCTAACCTAATCTAGAGGAACCCGCATTTTAGTTTGTAATAAAAAGTAATGATTATGGAAACAGCTAACATTGGGCATTTGGGATAAGCCTGGTGTTCGATACCTGCTTTAATCCCCACAGTAATGCTGCAGCTTACAGGACCTTTGAATAGAAGAGGCATCAAAACACATTTTTGGAAATGAAAGGAAATGAAAGCTGACTGTCATAACTTCTGTTTCATTGTGTATTTTAGGAAATTGCAGAGGCCGTCAACATGGAAAAGCAGCCCCAGAACAGCAGGAGAGGCCTTGCCCCCCGAGAGGTGCCGCCAGCTGTTGGGCTGCTGCTGATCATGGCCCTGATGAATACTCTGCTCTACCTCTGCCTCGACCGCTTTTTCATCGCTCCTCGACAATCCATTGTGGACCCCAGACACTGTCCCTATGGTCACTTCAGGATAGGACAGATGAAAAACTGCTCACCTTGGCTGTCCTGCGAGGAGCTGAGAACAGAAGTGAGACAGCTGAAGCTTGTTGGGGAAGGAGCTGTGAAGAGAGTGAGTCCGGGTTCATTTCTGATTGCCGTCATCATGTTACTTTGCTTAACACAGTGTCCTCCAGCTCCATCCATGCTGGCATGAATTACGGAATTTCATCCTTTGTTACTGCTAAAGTGTACTCCATTGCATATGTGCACCACATTTGCTTTGGTTGATTCTGTATCTTGGCAATCGTGAATAGTGCTGCAGTAGGCATAGGTTTCAGCCCTTGGGGAAGCAGTGTGGCATCCAGTGTTAGGAGCCCTGCTGGCTCTACGTTTTTATTGTTGAGCTCAATAATCTTACATCTGGCACTTTTATCTTTTTTTTTTTTTATTTGAGAGTCTCACTCTGTCACCCAGGCTGGAGTGCAGTGGCACCATCTTGGTGCACTGCAACCTCCACCTCCTGGGTTCAAGCGATTCTTGTGACTCAGCCTCCCGAGTAGCTGGGACTATGGGCATATGCCACCACGCCTGGCTAATTTTTTTATTTTTAGTAGAGATGGGGTTTCACCATGTTGGCCAGGCTGGTCTTGAACTCCTGACCTTAAGTGATCTACCTGCCTCGGCCTCCCAGTCGGACTTTATCTTAATAAGTAATCCAAGGCAGGAAAAAAGTCAAATACATAAAGGAGTGCCATAGTGATAGAAAACTAGAAACAACTTTTAGAATAGTTCATGAAATGATGGTCCATACACTTGACGGAATATTCTGCAGCTGTTGTGTAGTTAGGAACCCCAGGAGGCAACATGAAGAAAACCTTCACTTATGATGATAAGTTGAGAAAACAACATACAAAATTGTATAATTGACTTTTCAACTGTGAAATTACGTATATATGTAGATAAATACAAAAATGGCCAGGTGCAGTGGCTTATATATGTAATCCCAGCACTTTGGGAGGCGGAGGTGGGCGGATCACTTGAGCACAGGAGTTCCAGACCAACCTGGGCAACATGGCAAAACCCAGTTTCTACAGAAATACAAAAATTAGCCTGGCATAATGGCGCGTGCTGCTTGGGAAGCTGAGGTGGGAGAATCTCTTGAGCCAGAGGAGTTTGAGGCTACAGTGAACCATGATCTTGCCACTGCATTCCAGCCTGAGTGACAGAGCAAGATCCTGTCTCCAAAGGAAAAAAAGAAAAATATGAAAATGATAGAAATTGTGCTAGGGTGAAAGGGGGATTATGGACAATTTCTTTTCCTGTTTTTCAAACTCTATGATGGTATTATACTGATTTTTAACAATTTATTTTTAATTGGCACATATTAATTATCCATATTTATGGGGTACATAATGATGTTTCCATACCTACTTAAAATGTGTAGTTACCTGATCAGGGCATATCTCCCATCTCAAACATGTATCACTTCTTTTGGTTGGGAACATTCAATATCTTCTCTTCCGGCTATTTGAAAGTGTATAATATATTGTTAACTATAGTCATCCTATGGTGCTATGAAACACTAGAACTTGCTTCTCCTATTTAGCTGTAATTTTGTATCCTTTAACAAATCTCTCCCTATCCTTGCCTTTGCTCTACCTTTCCCAGCCTCTAGAAACCTGTTATGCTTTTTACTTCTTTGAGTAAGCTTTTTTAAACTTCTGCATATGAATGAGAACTTGTAGTGTTTAACTTTCTGTTCCTAGTTTATTTCACTTAACATAATGTCCTCCAGTTCCATTCATGTTGCCATAAATGACAGATTTCCTTCTTTTTTATGGCTGAATAGTATTCTATTTTGTATATATACCACATTTTCTTTATCCATTCATCTGCTGAAGGACACTTAGGTTGATTTCATATCTTGGCTGTTGTGAATACTGCTGCTATAAACGTCGGGATGCACATATCTCTTTTTTTGTTGTTGTTTTTTGAGACGGAGTTTCCCTCTTGTTGCCTAGGCTGGAGTGCAATGACGCAGTCTCAACTCACTACAACCTCTACTTCTGGGTTCAAGCAATTCTCCTGCCTCAGCCTCCTGAGTAGCTGGAGTTACAGGCATGTGCCACCATGCCCGGCTAATTTTATATTTTTAGTAGAGATGGGGTTTCTCCATGTTGGCCAGGCTGGTCTTGAACTCCTGACCTCGTGATCCACCCACCTCGGCCTCCCAAAGTGCTGGGATTACAGGCATGAGCCACTTAGCCTGGCCGCACATATCTCTTTGATATATTGATTTCCTTTCCTTTGGGTATATACCCAGTAGTGGAATTGCTGGATCATATGGTAGTTCTGTTTGTAATTTTTTGAGGAACCTCCATACTCTTTTCCATAGTGGCTGTACTAATTTACATTCTCACTAACAGTGTATGAGTTCCCATTTCTCTCATCTTCACCAGCATTTGTTATTTTTTGTCTTTTTGATAATGGCCATCCTAACTGGGGTGAGATGGTATCTCATTGTGATTTTGGTTTGCATTTTCCTGATGATTAGTAACATTGAGCATTTTTTCCAAATTTATTGGCCACTTGTATGTCTTCTTTCGAGAATGTCAGTTTAGATCATTTGCCCATTTTTTGATCATATTGTTATTTTTTTCTGTTGAGATGTTTGAGTTCCTTGGATACTGATCCCTTGTCAGATGAATAGCTTGCAAATATTTTCTCCCATTCTGTAGTTTGTCTCTTAACTCTGTTTGTTTCCTTTGCTGGGAAGAAGGTTTTTGGTTTGTTATAATCCCATTGGTTTATTTTTGCTTTTTTTTGACCGAGTCTTGCTCTATTTCCCAGGCTGGAGTGCAGTGGCACGATCTTGGCTCACTGCAACCTCCACCTCCCAGGTTCAAGAGATTCTTGTGCCTCAGCCTCCTTAGTAGCTGGGATTACAGGCGCCCACCACCACGCCTGTATTTTTAGTAAAGATGGGGTTTCACCATGTTGGCCAGGCTGGTCTTGAACTCTTGACCTCAGGTGATCCCCCCTCCTCGGCCTCCCAAAATGCTGGGATTACAGGCATGAGCCACTGGGCCCAGCACTCAGTTATAATTTTGTGAAGGCGGTTTCAATCCCTCCCTTTGGGGTTTCATAGCATCTTCTTCTTAAGGTGTGGGCTATGAAGATGGGAAAAGGCCATTGATCACTCTAGCTTCTTCATGCTGACAGGGGGCATAGTTGGGGTCGGAGTTGACCCTAAGGTGAGAGGAGTAGAACTGCTTTGCAGCTGTCTGGGTATATTCATGCAGGCCAGGCTGTGGTTCCAAGGCTTTTGTGACAAAGGCAGTAGTATCTTTATGGTTTTAGTACAGCATTTAAACAGACAGTCTACTATAAGGTAAATAATGAGTTTTAGGATAAGGAGTGCAATTTCCAGTTTTAAAAGTAAAGGTTTGAAAGCATTAGTTTGGGGACTTACAGTCTACAAAAATATTAGGATTTAGTCTAAATTGAAGAAAAAAAAACTAACAACATGTGTACCATAGTTTTTGGAACATAATTTTTCTCTCTTTAGTCCTTATTTTTATTAAAACAAATCATGATAGGACTGATTTGTTGGCAAAATAAACTTTAATTTTATTATACTGGGCCTGATTATTTGCGTAAAGCGCATCAATAATACTTTTTTTTTTTTTTTTGGTAGAGATGGAGTCTTGCTCTGTCACCCAGGCTGGATTGTAGTGGTGTGATTGTGGCTCACTGCAACCTCTGCCTCCTGGGTTCAAGCAATTCTCCTGCCTCAGCCTCTCGAGTAGCTGGGGCTACAGGTGCACGTCGCCATGCCTGGCTGATTTCTTTTGTATTTTAGTAAAGACGGGGTTTCCCTGTGTTGCCCAGGCTGGTCTTGAACTCCTGAGCTCAGGCAGTCCGCCTGCCTTGGCCTCTCAAAGTGCTAGGATTACAGGCATGAGCCTGTGCGCCTGGCTAGAATAATTATTTTTTACATAGGCTTTTTAAATTGCCTTTGCTGGAACTCTGTTCCATAAGGAATCTCAAATAAGACTTTTTAAAGCTGAGTCCAGCCATAGGTTTGTACCTTCAAATACTTATGAGTTGGGTAAGTTCCTCTCCTCTTGATGTCCCTAGATAACTTGGGGCTCCTGGGCCTGTCAGAAAGTGACATTCTATACTTACCATGGGTCAGGAACCCTGTACAGGGACTGTGTAGACAAAGTATGAGCCCAGTTTTCCCAAGGGCTTTTACTGGCTTTATAAGTCAAGTTTGATTCCGTAAAGGAAAGCATGCCATTCTAGTCAAACCCTTGGTAAAATATAGTGTCCTGTTACAAAAGAAAACAGATTCTTATTGTATTTATGCAAATAACTATATCGCCATAAATTAAGAATGCTCACAAATAGTTTTTAAATTCTGGAGAAATCAGGTAGAAACAAATATGTGCCAAATTTTATTCACAGGAGTGTACTTTACTCAGTTGCTACAAGCTGTAAATAGCTTAAAAGAAGTTTCCTTGACTCTGGAAAAGCAAAGAATCAGCAGCATTTTAAACAAAAAGGTTACTTCAGACTTTTATTAGTTTAGTCCATGCATTTAACTTCTGTTCGATATTTATGAACATTTCAGCTTTCCATGAGAGTTCTAAAAGTTTTTTTCCTTTATTCTAACATCATAATCTCCAAAGTTATCAGAAACTTGCATTCAAGAGCACGTATCAAAGTTTTATAGCTGATTATAAAACCATCTTCTAAAGAGGACCAAATTAAAACAGCAATTGTCTGTGGATGAGAAAAACATTTTAGGGAAGCCACAAAGACATAGTTGACAAGTAAATTTGCTAACTCTGTGGCACACAATAATTCAACACAACAGTTATTACTGATGACATATACTGAGGCATATCAGAATTATAGGAATTTTATACAGTTTTACAGCACATAATTTTATATCACAAATTTATATGAATCTAACCCAAAGAAAGTTAAACACCATTTTCTATTTGACAGTGTTTCCTGCATGATTTTAATACATTAAATAAGCTGAATATGTCTTTTGTACTTTAGGGGACTTAATTTTTTAAAAATTTTATTTTAACATAGAGCTTGATTTTGAAAGGTTTGTTAAATACCAAACGTTTAAAACATTGGATATTATAAAATGGAGTCTTAGGTTTCCATAAGTCCTTCATTTAGCCAAAATAACTCAAACATTTTAAAAAGGAAAAACCATTATTCTGATAGAGAGGAGATCAGCTTTCCAAACAAGACCCAATGAAGATAGCATGAGGCTGATTGCCTCCTCTCTCTCCCCTCCCCCTTTTTTCTTTTGTAGTTTACTTAAAAGATAAAAACCTTTCATTATCTTTTAATATTACATAAAAATCCTTTTTAAAAGAGAAAACCAAATTTTATGTTTCCATTAGTGTATTTTTAATGTTAAAGCCAGTTTTAATTACATTTTATAAATCTGTCCAGTTTTAATTAGTTTGACCATAAGGTAAAATTTTTTTTTTTTTTTTTTTCCGAGATGCAGTCACTCTCTGTTGCCCAGGCTGGAGTTCAATGGCACGGTCTTGGCTCACTGCAACCTCCGTCTCCTGGGTTCAAGCGATTCTCCTGCCTCAGTCTCCCGAGTAGCTGGGACTATAGGCATGTGCCACCACACCCGGCTAATTTTTGTATTTTTAGTAGAGACAGGGTTTCACTATGTTGGCCAGGCTGATCTCGAACTCTTGACCTCTTGATCTGCCTGCCTCAGCCTCCCAAAGTGTTGGTATTACAGGTGTGAGCCACTGCACCTGGCCTGCCATAAGGTAAGATTTTTATGAATCTTTTATAACCCTTTACAATTTTTTTTCTTAGAACAAAACTGTTTTAAGAAAACTCTGTTGTGCTTTTATTCCAATGTCCAATTTATGGAAAAGCTGAATAATGTGACTTAAACTTTAGCCAATAAGTTCACACACAGAATCTCTTACAATTAAGTTTTTATAACCCGTTCACAACTTGTTCAAACCTTTAGAGTTTTCCTATCTCATTTATCATTTAAAACAGTCCTTTAACCCTCTAAACTTAGGCAAGAAATCCACATTCCCATGCCTTCTCATAATCTTTTACCAAAAGTACATTTTACTTCCCTTACATGTCTTGTGTGTAGAACTGTTTCTTCAGTAGTCACAAATACATGACACACTTTTTTTTTTTTTTTTTTTGAGACGGAGTCTCGCTCTGTCGCCCAGGCTGGAGTGCAGTGGCGCAATCTTGGCTCACCGCAAGCTCTGCCTCCCGGGTTCACGCCATTCTCCTGCCTCAGCCTCTCCGAGTAGCTGGGACTACAGGCACCTGCCACCACGCCCGGCTAATTTTTTGTATTTTTTAGTAGAGACGGGGTTTCACTGTGTTAGCCAGGATGGCCTCGATCTCCTGACCTCGTGATCTGCCCGCCTCGGCCTCCCAAAGTGCTGGGATTACAAGCGTGAGCCACCGCACCCGGCCTCATGATACACTGTTAACTTAGCAACTTTTACTTTTGGTGAAAAGCCTGGTGAGTAAGCAATTTCAGTTATGTACCAGGAGTGGAGCCTAGGGCACCAGAAGGTCTTACTGTTTCCAGTGTAGCTAGGGAGTGTGGCTAACTCCACATGTCTCAGGCCTTACCTAGCTATAAAGCAGGCAAGTTGTACAGTAAGAGTCATAGTGGCATTTTATGAAGCATTTAAGAGGCCTAACAACCTTTGAATTGTAAACATTACTTGCATAAATTGCTCTTTCATGAATACATTCACGACTTACAGAGACCATCTACAACGTGCTTGGACTTTCTGACTTTTCCTAAACATCCCTCTTTTTAAACAGTCATTTTACTTTAGGACCAGATTTTACCATACAGGATCTTTTCTTGTATAAAATTTCTTGACTGGGCGTGGTGGCTCACGCCTATACTCCCAGCACTTTTGCAGGCCGAGGCAGACGGATCACCTGAGGTCAGGAGTTAAGAGGCCAGCCAACATGGTAAAACCCCGTCGCTATTAGAAATACTAACGTTAGCTGAGCATGGTGCTGGATGCATATATTCCCAGCTACTCGGGAGGCTGAGGCAGGAGAGTTGCTTGAAGCCGGGAGGTGGAGGTTGCAGTGAGCCAACATCGCACCATTGCACTCCAGCATGGAATATGAGAGTGAGCCTCTGTCTAAAAAAAAAAAAAAGTCTTTGGGGTGAAGCCAAGATGGCCAAATAGGAACAGCTCCAGTCTGTAGCTCCCAGCGTGAACGATGCAGAAGATGGGTGATTTCTGCATTCCCAACTGAGGTACCGGGTTCATCTCACTGGGGAGTGCCGGACAGTGGGTGCAGGACAGTGGGTGCAGCGCACTGTGCATGAGCCGAAGTAGGGCGAGGCATCGCCTCACCCGGGAAGCGCAAGGGGTCAGGGAATTCCCTTTCCTAGTCAAAGAGAGGGTGACAGACGGCACCTGGAAAATCGGGTCACTCCCACCCTAATACTGTGCTTTTCCGACGAGCTTAACAAACAGCACACTGGGAGATTATATCCCGCACTTGGTTTGGAGGGTCCTACACCCATGGAGCCTCGCTCATTGCTAGCACAGCAGTCTGAGATTAAACTGCAAGGTGCCAGCGAGGCTGGGGGAGGGGCGCCCACCATTGCTCAGGCTTGAGTAGGTAAACAAAGCAGCCGGGAAGCTCGAACTGGGTGGAGGCCACCACAGCTCAAGGAGGCCTGCCTGCCTCTGTAGGATCCACCTCTGGGGGCAAGGCACAGACAAACAAAAGACGGCAATAACCTCTGCAGACTTAAATGTCCCTGTCTGACAGCTTTGAAGAGAGTTGTGGTTCTCCCAGCACGCAGCTTGAGATCTGAGAACGGGCAGACAACCTCCTCAAGTGGGTCCCTGACCCCCGAGTAGCCTGAGAGGCATCCCCCAGTAGGGGCAGACTGACACCTCACATGGCCGGGTACTCCTCTGAGACAAAACTTCCAGAGGAACGATCAGGGAGCAGCATTTGCGGTTCACCAATATCCACTGTTCTGCAGCCACCGCTGCTGATACCCAGGCAAACAGGGTCTGGAGTGGACCTCCAATAAACTCCAAGAGACCTGCAGCTGAGGGTCCTGACTGTTAGAAGGAAAACTAACAAAGGACATCCACACCAAAAACCCATCTGTACGCCATCATCATCAAAGACCAAAGGTAGATAAAACCACAAAGATGAGGAAAAAACAGAGCAGAAAAAATGGAAACTCTAAAAATCAGAGCGCCTCTCCTCCTCCAAAGGAACGCAGCTCCTCACCAGCAGTGGAAAAAAGCTGGACGGAGAATGACTTTGACTAGTTGAAAGAGGAAGGCTTCAGAAGATCAAACTACTCTGAGCTAAAGGAGGAAGTTCAAACCATGGCAAAGAAGTTAAAAACTTTGAAAAAAAATTAGACAAATGGATAACTAGAATAACCAATGCAGATAAGTCCTTAAAGGACCTGATGGAGCTGAAAACCATGGCACGAGAACTACGTGACGAATGCACAAGCCTCAGTAACCGATGCGATCAACTGGAAGAAAGGGTATCAGCGATGGAAGACGAAATGAATGAAATGAAGCGTGAAGAGAAGTTTAGAGAAAAAAGAATAAAAAGAAACGAACAAAGCCTCCAAGAAATATGGGACTATGTGAAAAGACCAAATCTACATCTAATTGGTGTACCTGAAAGTGATGGGGAGAATGGAACCAAGTTGGAAAACACTCTGCGGGATATTATCCAGGAGAACGTTCCCAATCTAGCAAGGCAGGCCAACATTCAAATTCAGGAAATACAGAGAACACCACAAAGATACTCCTCGAGAAGAGCAACTCCAAGACACATAATTGTCAGATTCACGAAAGTTGAAATGAAGGAAACAATGTTAAGGGCAGCCAGAGAGAAAGGTCAGGTTACCCACAAAGGGAAGCCCATCAGACTAACAGCTGATGTCTCGGCAGAAACTCTACAAGCCAGAAGAGAGTGGGGGCCAATATTCAACATTCTTAAGGAAAAGAATTTTCAACCCAGAATTTCATATCCAGCCAAACTAAGCTTCATAAGTGAGGGAGAAATAAAATCCTTTACAGACAAGCAAATGCTGAGAGATTTTGTCACCACCAGGCGTGCCCTACAAGAGCTCCTGAAGGAAGCACTAAACATGGAAAGGAACAACCGGTACCAGCTACTGCAAAGCATGCCAAATTGTGAAGACCATCAAGGCTAGGAAGAAACTGCATCAACTAATGAGCAAAATAACCAGTTAACATCATAGTGACAGGATCAAATTCACACATGACAATACTAACCTTAAATGTACATGGGCTAAATGCTCCAATTAAAAGGCACAGACTGGCAAATTGGATAAAGAGTCAAGACCTATCAGTGTGCTGTATTCAGGACACCCATCTCATGTGCAGAGACACACATAGGCTCAAAATAAAGGGATGGAGGAAGATCTGCCAAACAAATGGAAAACAAAAAAAGGCAGGAGTTGCAATCCTAGTCTCTGATAAAACAGACTTTAAACCAACAAAGATCAAAAGAGACAAGGCCATTACATAATGGTAAAGGGATCAATTCAACAAGAAGAGCTAACTATCCTAAATATATATGCACCCAGTACAGGAGCACCCAGATTCACAGAGCAAGTCCTTAGAGACCTACAAAGAGACTTAGACTCCCACACAATAATAATGGGAGACTTTAACACCCCACTGTCAACATTAGTCAGATCAACGAGACAGAAAGTTAACAAGGATATCCAGGAATTGAACTCAGCTCTGCACCAAGCGGACCTAATAGACATCTACAGAACTCTCCACCCCGAATCAACAGAATATACATTCTTTTCAGCATCACACCACACCTATTCCAAAATTGACCACATAGTTGGAAGTAAAGCACTCCTCAGCAAATGTAAAAGAACAGAAATGATAACAAACTGTCTCTCAGACCACAGTGCAATCAAACTAGAACTCAGGATTAAGAAACTCACTCAAAACCGCTCAACTACGTGGAAACTGAACAACCCGCTCCTGAATGACTACTGGGTACATAACAAAATGAAGGCAGAAATAAAGATGTTCCTGGAAACCAATGAGAACAAAGACACGACATACCAGAATCTCTGGGACACATTCAAAGCAGTGTGTAGAGGGAAATTTGTAGCACTAAATGCCCACAAGAGAAGGCAGGAAAGATCTAAAATTGACACCCTAATATCACAATGAAAAGAACTAGAAAAGCAAGAGCAAACACATTCAAAAGCTAGCAGAAGGCAAGAAATAACTAAGATCAGAGCAGAACTGAAGGAAATAGAGACACAAAAAACCCTTCAAAAAATCAATGAATCCAGGAGCTGGTTTTTTGAAATGATCAATAAATTTGATAGACCACCAGCAAGACTAATAAAGAAGAAAAGAGAGAAGAATCAAATAGACGCAATAAAAAATGAAAAAGGGGATATCACCACTGATCCCACAGAAATACAAACTACCATCAGAGAATACTATAAACACCTCTACACAAATAAACTAGAAAATCTAGAAGAAATGGATAAATTCCTCAACACATACACTCTCCCAAGACTAAACCAGGAGGAAGTTGAATCTCTGAATAGACCAATAACAGGCTCTGAAATTGAGGCAATAATTAATAGCTTACCAACAAAAAAAGTCCAGGGCCAGATAGATTCACAGCTGAATTCTACCAGAGGTACAAGGAGGAGCTGGTACCATTCCTTCTGAAACTACTCCAGTCAATAGAAAAAGAGGGAATCCTCCCTAACTCATTTTATGAGGCCAGCATCATCCTGATACCAAAGCCTGGCACAGACACAACAAAAAAAGATAATTTTAGATCAATATCCTTGGTGAACATTGATGCAAAAATCCTCAATAAAATACTGGCAAACCGAATCCAGCAACATTTCAAAAAGCATATCCACCATGATCAAGTGGGCTTCATCCCTGGGATGCAAGGCTGGTTCAACATACGCAAATCAATAAAGGTAATCCAGCATATAAACAGAACCAGAGACAAAAACCACATGATTATCTCAATAGATGCAGAAAAGGCCTTTGACAAAATCCAACAACCCTTCATGCTAAAAACTCTCAATAAATTAGGTGTGGATGGGACATATCTCAAAATAATAAGAGCTATCTATGACAAACCCACAGCCGGTATCATACTGAATGGACAAAAACTGGAAGCATTCCCTTTGAAAACTGGCAGAAGACAGGAATGCCCTGTCACCACTCCTATTCAACATAGTGTTGGAAGTTCTGGCCAGGGCAATCAGGCAGGAGAAGGAAATAAAGGGCATTCAGTTGGGAAAAGAGGAAGTCAAATTGTCCCTGTTTGCAGATGACATGATTGTATATCTAGAAAACCCCATTGTCCCAGCCCAAAATCTCCTTAAGCTGATAAGCAACTTCACCAAAGTCTCAGGATATAAAATCTGTGCAAAAATCACAAGCATTCTTATACACCAATAACAGACAAACAGAGAGCCAAATCATGAGTGAACTCCCATTCACAATTGCTTCAAAGAGAATAAAATACCTAGGAATCCAACTTACAAGGGATGTGAAGGACCTCTTCAAGGAGAACTAGAAATCACTGCTCAATGAAATAAAAGAGGACACAAACAAATGGAAGAGTATTCCATGTTCATGGGTAGGAAGGATCAATATCGTGAAAATGGCCATACTGCCCAAGGGAATTTATAGATTCAATGCCATCCCCATCAAGCGACCAATGACTTTCTTCAGAGAATTGGAAAAAACTACCTTAAAGTTCATATGGAGCCAAAAAAAGAGCCCGCATTGCCAAGTCCATCCTAAGCCAGAAGAACAAAGCTGGAGACATCATGCTACCTGACTTCAAACTATACTACAAGGCTACAGTAACTGAAACAGCATGGTACTGGTACCAAAAGAGAGATATGGACCAATGGAACAGAACAGAGCCCTCAGAAATAATGCCATATATCTACAACTAATCTGATCTTTGACAAACCTGACAAAAACAAGCAATGGGGAAAAGATTCCCTATTTAATAAATGGTGCTGGGAAAACTGGCTAGCCATATGTAGAAAGCTGAAACTGGATCCCTTCCTTACACCTTATACAAAAATTAATTCAAGATGGATTAAAGACTTACATGCTAGACCTAAAACCATAAAAACCCTAGAAGAAAACCTAGGCAATACCATTCAGGACATAGGCATGGGCAAGGACTTCATGTCTAAAACACCAAAAGCAATGTCAACAAAAGCCAAAACTGACAAATGGGATCTAATTAAACTAAAGAGCTTCTGCACAGCAAAAGAAACTACCATCAGAGTGAACAGGCAACCTACAGAATGGGGGAAAATTTTTACAACCTACCCATCTGACAAAGGGCTAATATCCAGAATGTACAATGAACTCAAATTTACAAGAAGAAAGCAACCCCATCAAAAAGTGGGCAAAGGATATGAACAGACACTTCTCAAAAGAAGACATTTATGCAGCCTAAAAATACATGAAAAAATGCTCATCATCACTGGCCATCAGAGAAATGCAAATCAAAAGCACAATGAGATAACCATCTCCACCAGTTAGAATGGTGATCATTAAAAAGTCAGGAAACAACAGGTGCTGGAGAGGATGTGGAGAAATAGGAACACTTTTACACTGTTGGTGGGACTGTAAACTAGCTCAAGCATTGTGGAAGTTGGTGTGGCAATTCCTCAGGGATCTAGAACTAGAAATACCATTTGACCCATCCATCCCATTACTGGGTATATACCCAAAGGATTATAAATCATGCTGCTATAAAGAGACATGCACACGTATGTTTATTGCAGCACTATTCACAATAGCAAAGACTTGGAACCAACCCAAATGTCCAACAATGATAGACTGGATTAAAAAATGTAGCACATATACACCATGGAATACTATGCAGCCATAAAAAAGGATGGGTTCATGTCCTTTATAGGGGAAGCTGGAAACCATCATTCTCAGCAAACTATCGCAAGGAGAAAAAAACCAAACACTGCATGTTCTCACTCATAGGTGGGAATTGAACAATGAGAACTCATGGACACAGGAAGGGGAACATCACACTCTGGGGCCTGTTGTGGGGTGAGTGGAGGGGGGAGGGATAGCATTAGGAGATATACCTAATGCTAAATGAGGAGTTAATGGGTGCAGCACACCAACATGGCACATGTATACATATGTAACAAACCTGCACATTGTACACATGTACCCTAAAACTTAAAGTATTAAAAAAAAGAAAGTCTTTATAACCTTTTTTTTTTTTTTGCATAGCTAGGGGCCGTGGCTAATTCCACATGTCCCCAGGGCTTATCTAGAATCTGGTGGCTTCAAGGTAGGTAAATAGAACAATTTTCAAAAGTCAAAGAAGCCGTTTATGACCTTAAAGCTTGTATGTTGATTTTTGTATCCTGCAACTTACTGAATTTACTTTTTTCAATTGTAAGAGTTTTTTGGTAGAGTCATCATTTATTTTTTTCTGTATCAGATCGTATCATCTGCAAACAGGAATAGTTTGATTTCTTCCTTACCAATTTGGATGCCCTTTATTTCTTTCTCTTGCCTAATTGCTCTGGCTAGAACTTCCAATGCTATGTTGAATACGAGTGGTGAGAGTTGTCATCCTTGTTCCATTTGCTAGAGGAAAAGCTGGAGCTTTTCCCTATTCAGTACGATGTTAGCTGCATGTTTGTCATATGTGACCTTTATTGGGTTATGGTACATTCCTTCTGTACCTAATTTGTTTGGGGTCTCTTATTATGAAGGGATGTTGAATTTTATCAAACACTTTTTTCTGCATCTACTGAGATGTTTGTATGGTTTTTGTCCTTCATTCTCTTGATGTGTTACATTTACTGATTTGCGTGCATGGAGCCATCCTTGCATCCCTGAGGTGAATCCTACTTGATTATGGTGTATGTTCTTTTTGATGTGCTGTTGGATTCAATTCACTAGTATTTTGTTGAGGACTTTTGCATGTATATTCATTAGGAATATTGGTCTGTTGTTTCTTTTTTTATTGTGTCTTTATCTGGTTTTGGTATCAGAGTTATGCTGGCCTTGTAGAATGAGTTTAGGAGAATTCCCTCTCCTTCAATATTTTGGAATAGTTTGAGAATAATTGGTATGAGTTCTTAAAAGTTCAGTAGAATTCAGCTGTGAAGCCATCTAGTCCTGCAGTTTTGTTTGTTAGGAGACTTTTATTACTGATTCAATCTTATTACTCATTATTGGTCTTTTCAGGCCTTCTGTTTCTTCTGGGTAGTGTGTATGTGTCCAGGAATTTATCCATTTCCTCTGAGATTTTGAGTTTGTTGATGTATAGTTGTTCATAATAGTCCGTAATGATCCTTTGTATTTCTGTGGTGTCAGTTACATGATGGCTCCTTTTATAAAAGTTTGATTTTTAAAAATGTTTTTATTTGAAAAAGATAAGACACCAGAGGAGTGAGTTCAGTTCTCAAATAGAAGCTCGAGGAGCCTTTGTCTCATTGGCAACCAGCATGTGCTACATTTTGTGTGGTCACTGTTTCTGTGGTAACTGAGGCTTCATGACATAACAAAGGGTGACTCTAGGAACCCCCTAAGGATTGTTGAACAGAGACAGTTCCTTGTGAGGATGTATTGGAAATTGGCAAAAGGTGGGGAAATAACATCCATGGGAGATGGGAAATAGGTCCATGGGGCTGCAGCTTGATAAATTGCTGGCTTGTATTTTCGGAATCTGGGACACCATGGCTGCCTCCTCCATGAATGTGGAAAGGAGACAATCTTTTTTTTCTTTTTTTTTCTTTTTTGAGACAGAGTCCCGCTGTGTCATCCAGGCTGGAGTGCAGTGGTGCGATCTTGGCTCACTGCAACCTCCGCCTCCTGGGTTCAAGTGATTCTCCTGCCTCAGCCTCCTGAGTAGCGGGGATTACAGGCACGCACCACCATGCCTGGCTAACTTTTTGTATTTTTAGTAGAGACTCGCTTTCATCATGTTTGTCAGGCTAGTCTCGAACTCCTGACCTCGTGATCCACCCGCCTCAGCCTCCCAAAGTGCTGGGATTATAGGCATGAGCCACCGTGCCTGGCTGGAAAGGAGACATCTTAAATGAAGAAGCCCTTTAGGAGAAGGGAGAGAAGTTTATAGAAAGTAAAACCATAAAACAAGGTACTGTTTCTTTTAAAGTTTTCTTCACTCCTTGTAGGTGCTGTGGAGGCAGCAGTTATGAAACAGAGACCCTGCTGTCTTCATGAAAGGTGCTTTTTAGTCGGGCAGTCAAACACAAAGGAAAATAAGAACAAATATGGGATACAATATGTTAGTGACATGTGCTGATAAGACAAAGCAGGGCAAGGATAGTGAGGCTTGTGCCTTTAGGTGGACAGAGAAGGCCTCTGGCCAGGAACATGTGAGATCATAATGAGAGTGTACTTGGGGATATGTTCCAGTAAGAAGGAGGAGGATGATGGAGTCCCCAAGATGGAATGTGCCTGGTGGGCCAGGAAGGAAGCCAGAGTCACCAGAGATCATGACAAGAAAAAGAGAGCTCATGACATGAGGTCAGAGAAGGTTTAAGTGGGAGCCAGATCATGCTGGGCCTTGAAGGCCTTAAAGAACCACTGGAACAATTGTAGTAGAGGAATTTGCATTTTAAAGGGATTATCTTGGCTGCTTGTCTGTAGGCTGAAAAGTAGGGTGAAGAGTGGAAGGTTGGTCACAGCTGAACCAGGTGGTTGCAGTGGAGGCAGTGAGAGGTCAATGGATCCTGGGTATCTTTTAAAGGTATTTGCAGGCCGGGTGCGGTGGTTCATGCCTGTAATCCCCGCACTTTGGGAGGCTGAGGCGGGTGCATCACTTGAGGCCAGGATTTTGAGACCAGCCTGGCCAACAAGGTGAAACCCTGTCTCTACTGGAAAAAAAAAAAAAAAAAAAAAAAACTGGATGTGGTGGCCTGCGCCTGTAATCCCAGCTACTTGGGAGGCTGAGGCAGGAGATTTGCTTGAACGTGGGGGGCGGAGGTTGCAGTGAGCTGAGATTGTACCACTGCACTCCAGCCTGGGTGACAGAGTGAGACTCTGTCTCAAAAAAGAAAAAAACGGTATTTCCAGTACAATTTCCTAACAGATTGGATGTGGAATGTAAGAGAAAGAGAGGATGACTACAGGTTCTTGGCCTGGCACCAGGAAAAACCGAGTTGTCACTACCTGAGATGGGGAAGATGGGAGGAGCAGATTCTGTGTCCAAGGTGCACACATAGTCGCATGTGTGGATCCTGGGCCGTTCGTTGGATGTGCTTGTCTGTGTTTACACGAGGTCTAGAAGGAGAATAGAACTTTGGGACTTGGTATCGTTTAGATGCTGTGGAAAGCATGAGGATGTGAAAGAAGTCACCAAGGAAGGGATGTGAGTCAAGAGGAGGACTTGCAGTTAATTTCTGTCTCCTTCAAAGACATCACCTTGAGGGCCGCTCCCTTGCATCCAGGTTGCTGCAGTCACCCAGAAGGTGTTTGGAATTTCTTTGTCAGGATTGCTTTTCACCTCGAAGGATATGCTTCTGAATAGGTTTGGTGGTTGCAGACCACTGTTACTTGAGGATAGATTTTTAATTTTAGGGACCCTTGACAACTCATGTCCATCCAACTGTGGGATTTAATAATGTTTGTAATAAATTAGATTAATGTAGTTTTATTAAAGTGAAATGTGACTAAAGTGCAGTTATGTTGATTTTTGCTTTTTCTTTGACTGAAACTTACCATTGGGGCAAAATATTTTTAGTGCTTGAGTGGAGACGGTTGGTTAGGAGCCTTGTCCCCATGTGCAGGTTCTGGCACAGAGGAGACTCATTATCCTGAATGTAGTCACTCATTTGAACAGCCGACCTGTAAGTGACCCATTTCTGATCGGGGCACCCTCCTCACTCTGGCAAGCTGGAAGGCATAGGTTTTTCAATAGGAATTTCTTTTTTTCTTATTTTCTTTTTTTTTTTTTTTTTTTGAGACAGAGCCTTGCTCTGTCCCCCATGCTGGAGTGCAGTGGTGCCATCTTGGCTCACTGCAAGCTCCGCCTCCTGGGTTCATGCCATTGTCCTGCCTCAGCCTCCCGAGTAGCTGGGACTACAGGTGCCCGCCACCATGCCTGGCTAATTTTTTTTTTGTATTTTTAGTAGAGATGGGGTTTCACCATGTTAGCCAGGATGCTCTCGATCTCCTGATCTCGTGATCCACCTGGAGCCTCAGCCTCCCAAAGTGCTGGGATTACAGGCGTGAGCCACCGCGCCCGGCTGGAATTTCTATATCCAAAGTTCACAACACCCCACTCTGATCTCCATCTCTTCTCCTAGCGCTCTTGCTCCAACAATTGCTCAATCTCATGGCGACCTCCAGCGTCTCAATCCCATCTCAGACAGTCCCTTTTGTCATCACTCCCACATTCACCCAGCGGAGATTCCATAGGCTTTTGATCTCATCACTCTTTTGCAAAAACCTGGAACAACTTCCTTGCGCCTTTTTCTCCATCATGCCTGGCCAAAGCAGCCCCAAGCCTGGTTGAACCTGACTCTGCATCTGCACTGGAGCCACTACACAGGAGCAGGAGAGAAATCCCACAGCCACATGCTTTGAACGCACAGCACAGACCTCAGATGTGCGCCCCACACAGCCAGTAGTCTCACTCTGTTCCCTTAGTGAGTTTTCGTTCCTCTTCTCTGAGACAGATATTTCCTCAAATACCCCCATGCTGCCTTGTCTTAGCTCATGATCTTGTTTCATAAGTTAGGAAAACAGAAGCCACCCAAAGGGAACATCCTCACCTTCCTACCACCAGGTCTACAAACCTGCCAGCTCAGGTATCATCCTTGACTTCTTTTTCATTTCTTTTTTTTTTTTTTTTTAATAGACAAGGTCTCACTCTGTTGCCCAGGCTGGAGTGCAGTGGTGCTGTCATAGCTCACTGCAGCCTTGAACTCCTGGGCTCAAGGGATCCTCCCACCTCAGCCTTCTGAGTAGCTGGGACTATAGGTATGTGCTCCACGCCTGACTAATCCCTGATTTCTCACAACTTCACACATTCAGCTCCTTTCTTCTCTCTCTCATCATCAGTCTTTTCCGCTCAGTACCCATCCCTGTTGCTGTTACAAATACTCTTTAAAAAAGAAAATCCTGTTCCTTGTCTTGCCTTGTCCACTGTAGCAAGGCCCTTCCTCTGCCTCCTTTGTAGTAGAGCTGCTCTGACTCTGTCTGTACCTCATCTCCCCTAGCTGCACCTTTATTTTGTCTCAGTGTGGCTTCCCGACACCACCCCTCCAGTGAATCGGCCTCATCAAGGCCATAAGCAACTCCTGGTTGGACGTTTCTCGGTCCTCCTCTTCTTTGATCTTTTCAGCAGCTCTTGATCCAGTTGACTCCTCTCCCTGTAGTCCTGGCTCTCGGGGGAACCACGTGTGCTTTTTGTTTTCTTCCTCCCTGCTTGGCAGTTCCTAATTACTCTCCTTTGCTGACTTCTGTCCCTCATCTCACTGGGTCTCAACCAGAAGCAATCTTGCTCCTCGGGGCCATTTAGCAATGTGTGGAGACATCTGTGGTTGGTCACAACTGGGGAGTAGGGGTTGCTACCAGCATCCAGTGGTTAAAGGCCAGGGATGCTGCTACACATCCTGTAACCCACAGGATGGCCCTGGCCCCTCAGCCGTTAATCTGGACTGAATGTGAACAGTGCTGATGCAAGAAACCTTCCTCGAGGCTCCTTCCTGGACTGTCTTCTTGAGTCTTCTTTAGATATGCTCCTAGGTGATGGAATCTAGTGCCATTGCTATAAATACATTTCATATGTTGGTGACTCCCAAGTTTCTGTCCCCAGCCTGTACCTCTACCCCAAGCCACAGATTTGTATGTCTCACTACTTATTGGGCATCTCTACTTGGAGGTATCTTCAGTGTCTCCGCATATCCAGCGTGGAACTCGTGATATTTTCCCCTCTGAAACCTGTTCTCCCAGCCTTCTCTGGCTCAGCAAATGGCATCGCTTCCCACCCAGTTGCTGAAGCCAGAAACCTGGGAGTCACCTTGAGTCCTTCCATTCCCCCTTCAGTTAGGCCAAGAGCAGTTCCATCCATTCTTTTTTCACAATGCATCCCACATGTGTTTGATAATCTCTGCCCACTGGCCCATCTTCAGTAAGTCCTCATGTCTTGCCTTGCACAGATCTCTCTGCTTCTTTTGCTGTTCACCATGCACAGTTATCTTTTTTTTTTTTGAGATGGAGCCTTGGTCTGTCACCAGGCTGGAGTGTAGTGGCATGATCTCGGCTCACTGCAACCTCCGACTCCCTGGTTCAAGTGATTCTCCTGCCTCAGCCTCCTGAGTAGCTGGGATTACAGGCACCTGCACCACCATGCCCAACTAATTTTTGTGTTTTTAGTAGAGACGGGGTTTCACCATGTTGGACAGGATGGTCTTGATCTCCTGACCTCGTGATCCGCCCGCCTCTCCCTCACAAAGTGCTGGGATTACAGGTGTGAGCCACCCTGCCCGGCCCATGCACAGTCATCTTTTAAATGCACAGTCATCTTTGGAATTGTCAGGAGCATTGTGTCCTCTACCGAGAACAATAGGTAGCTTTGCCCCATGGTTACACTAATTGGTTTGTGAAAGACATTGATTCCTTGCTTTTTCTTTATTCCTTTTTTTTTTTTAAATTATAAAAGCAGTACATTCAATTCAAATATTCAGTAGGAGGTGAAGTACAAAGCAGAAGTTCCCTTCTCCTCTTGCTGCTTTTTCTCTCCCCAATTTATTCCCTGGGAATACAGTTGGAGATTGATCGCTTTGAGATTTTTAAACCCAAGATTACATTAAAAGAACCAGTTATGCACTCTCCCAGTCATCTCAAGGACACAGTACCCTGTGTCAGGGGAGCTGCTCAAAGTCTGGAATGTGGATTTGGGGCAACAGGAATAGTAAGAAGAAAGATTATAGCACAGCCAGGAGTCAATTTTTTTTTTCTTATCATTATAATGAAATGACTTATTGAAGGACCTGTTGTATAGTACATTAAAAATCCATACAGTATGGGTTGGATCCTGTCAGAAGAGTGGATTCGATTCTTTCTCATACATTATTTTGTAGCTCTCATTTTGTGTAACCTTTGGGAGGATCACTTGTGATGTCTTAATGTTTGAGGCTGTATTTAATGCTTACCATCTGGAAAGATGTTACATGAACGGTCTGTTTAAAGCATGGAGGAATAGTGTCCACTTCTCAGCCTCTTGCCAGCTCTGCCTCCTCATCCCTTCCATCCCTTCTAACCCTGGACCTCTCGTCTTCTGTGCTTGCACCCTGGGTGACCTCATCCAGCCTTCTGGCTTTATCTGTGCAGAGACTGCTTCCCTGAACTTTTCTATCCAGCTGCCCACCTGACATGTACCTGGGGTTTCTGAGAGGCTTCTCAAACTCACCACGTCCCAGATCTTCCTCAGAGCCTACTCACCTTTTATTATTTCCTAACTCCATCAGTCCTGCTGTTCAGGCCACCTATCTGCTCAACATCCTGACCTCTCTCTCATCCACGTTCAGTTCATCAGCAAGTTACATTGTTTCTACTTTCAGAAGAGACCTGGAATTTGACCACTCCTCAGGCTTGCACCAGGACCCAGCCCGGCCCCGCAAACCACCCTCACCCTGGACTTACATAGTTTCACCAGCCTCCAAAAATGGTCTTTCTGCTTCCACACTTGCTCCCTACCTCTTCAGTCTATTCTCAACACAGCACTCAGAATGCCTCTTCTAAATTATTAGTCGAATAGTGTCACTCCTGTGCTCAAAATCCTTTGGTGCTCTCTGTCTCATTCTGAGTAAAAGAGCCCCTGCAACGACAAGGCCCTGCGAGACTTAACACCCTCCCTCCAGCTCTCGCCTGCTCCATGGTCCCTGTCCGGTCTACTCCAGTGTCAGAGCCATGCTGTTCTGGAAGCCTGTGGGCATGCTTCCACTCCAGGGCCCTTGGCCCTTGCTGTTTTCTGTCTGGGCTGTAGCTCCACAAATAACAAATGGCTCCTTCCCTTACCTCCTTCACGGTCTTGCTCAAAGGCCACCCCGGTGAGAAGTCCTTCAACCCCGTTTAAAATTGCAAACCATCCCTGCTTAATTTTTCTCTAAAGCGCATTTCTCTTTCCAGTATACTTTATACATTTCCTATTTATTCATTGTTTGCCTCCTGCACTAGTATGTAAATTTCATGGTGGTAGGGATTTATGTTTATTGACATAATGAAGACACATTTGACTACATAGCAGTTAAATTATTGTAAGACCACATTAACTAAGTTAATTATTTTCTTTTTCTTTTTTAGAGACAGAGTCTCTCTCTTTTGCCCAGTCTGGAGTGCAGTGGTGCGATCATAGCTTATTGCAACCTCAAACTCAAGTGATCCTCCCACCTCAGCCTCTTGAGTAACTGGGACCACAGCGTGTGCCACCCTGCCTGGCTAATTAAAACAATTTTTTTTTTAAAGAGTTGCGATCTTGTTATTTTGCCCAGGCTGGTCTCAAACTCTGGGCTCAAGTAGTCCTCCTGCCTCGGCCTCCCAAAGTGCTAGGATTACAGGTGTGAGCCACTGTGTCTGGCATAATTATTTTCTGGATCTTGTCTTTTACATTTGTAATAAAGGATCTCATAGGTAATACATTGACCCTTGAACAATGTGGAGATTAGGGGCACTGACCCCCCACATAATAAGAAATCTGCTTATACTGTTTGATTCCTTAAAAACTTAACAACTAAAAGCCTACTACTGATACCATAGTTGGTTAACTGTACTTTATATAAGTATTATATACTGTATTCTTAAAGTAAGATAGAGAAATGTTATTAAGAAAAATCACAAGAAAAAATACATTTACTGTTAATTAAATACATTTACTGTTCATTAAGTGGAAGTGGATCCATCATCCATCACAAAGGTCTTTATCCTTGATTTTTTTTTTTCACAGTGAGTGGGCTGAGGAGGAGGAGGAAAGGGAGAGGTTGGTCTTGGTATCCAAGGGGTAGTAAAGGCAGAAGAAAATTTGTATGTAAGTGGAACTGCACAGTTCAAACCCGTGTTGTTCAAGGGTCAAGTATATATAAAGAGCTGCCAGTAATTAATAAGCACAAGGCAGACAACCCTATAGAAAATTGGATAAAGGACAGTGAACAGACTTTTGACAGCAGAAATACAGAAATGCCTAAAAAGATGACAAATGCCTAACCTCATTAGTAATCAGGGAAATACAAATTAGAAGAGTAAGGTATTTTCATCCATTGATTGGCACAAATTACAAACAGTGGTAATAATCTGGTGTGACTAAGGGTGTATTCCTAAGATTCTCTCATGTGCTGCTGGTGAAAGTGCATGCTAGCACAGGCTTTGGAAGGTAATGATGGCAATAGATATTCTCATTTGGTAAATCTGTCTACTTACCTAGCTTATAAAATATTTGTGCATGTGCATAGACATGTAAATATAAGGCTATACACTGTAGCATTGTCATTAGAAAAGGGACTAACTTAAATGTCCAGGTCTTTAGAAATAGATCATATAAGATCTTATTAAAGGTCTTTACAAAATTATAGCTACATAATAATCTAAGAAAGAATCCAATCTATTTTGACAGCATCCATTCCAAATTCCTTGTATTTTTATTATATTATACTTTAAAGAAAAAGGGTAGTATTATCTGTAAAACCTTACTGGAAATACACAAGCGTAGGTATTATGCCCACACTATGAAACATTACTCAGCTTTAAAAAGAATGGCCTAGATCTACATGTATATATGGAAAGGATTTCTGAGGCTCAGTTAAATGAAAAAAAAGCTGCAATGTATGTTTGTTATAACGCCATTACTATAACCGCAAACCCAAATGCTGTTTTACAAGTGTACATTAATACATAAAGGCATAGAAAAACTTGTGGGAGGATAACAGCCAGTTACCAGGTTTCCTTTGTGTTGGGAAGTAAAACTGGGGGCAGGGAGACATCCTGCCTATCCTCTGTATTTGAGTTTTTACCAAGAAGAGTGTTCATGATTAATATTATAATAAAAAAGGTAAAGTATATTAACTGTTCTTTCCAAATAAAAGTCTTTTAGAAAATGATTAAAAGCAACTAAATTAGAGGTTGTGAGAAATGATTCTTAAACAGTCCATGACTAGCAAATTTTTTATATTGGAGGATTCAAATATTTGTGTGTGATCTCAAAGACTAATAGTATTTCATAATAATATTTAATAATCTTCATTTGTCTGAAACAAAAATGAATTAGACATAAATGAGGGCTCAGGAGCCCTGGGGCCTGTGGCTGAGCCTCCCCAACTTACTGTTTTTTTTTTTGTTGTTGTTATGGAGTCTCGCTCTGTTGCCCAGGCTGGAGTGCAACGGTGTGATCTCGGCTCACTGCAAGCTCCACCTCCAGGGTTCATGCCATTCTGCCATTCTTCTGCGTCAGCCTCCCGAGTAGCTGGGAGTACAGGCACCTGCCACCATACCCGGCTAATTGTTTGTATTTTTAGTAGAGACCGGATTTCACCTTGTTAGCCAGGATGGTCTTGATTTCCTGACCTCGTGATCTGCCTGCCTCGGCCTCCCGAAGTGCTGGGATTACAGGCGTGAGCCACTGCACCCGGCCCCCCACTTATTATTGAATGTGTAGCAGCAGCTTCCCAAAAGCCAGCATTGTTTTTAGGTGAAAAATGGGCCTAGAAAACCAAAGCCATTGCCAGTGCTGGTGGTGACCATGCAGAGGTGGGTGTAAGGAAGCCATGGATCTGAACAAAACCTCAATTGTTTGTATTAGAGCCAATTATCAGATTCAGTGGGATGCAAATCTATGGAGAGCGTGTGTTCAATATGAAAATTTTAAAAAATTGTGAACTTTTAGAATGTGGCCTTATCTAGTCCTTGAAATTTAAGAAATTTCTAGTGCATGTAGCAGCCAGAGTGAAAAACGGCTTTTTTTTTTTTTTTTTTGAGACGAAGTCTCACTCTGTAACCAGGCTGGAGTGCAGTGGTGCAGTCTCGGCTCACTGCAGCCTCTGCCTCCCGGGTTCAAGTGATTCTCCTGCCTCAGCCTCCCGAGTAGCTGGGACTGCAGGCGCGCGCCATCACGCCCAGCTAATTTTTTTGTATTTTTAGTGAGATGGGGTCTCACCATGCGGCCAGACTGGTCTCGATCTCCTGACGTTGTGATCCACTTGCCTCGGCCTCGCAAAGTGCTGGGATTACAGGCGTGAGCCACTGCGTCCGGCCAAAAAATGGCTTTTTAATAGAAATTATTATCCTTAGTGAAATTTCTCAAATATGAGGATTAGAGAGTCTTGAAAGAGTTTTCATTTGACTGTTAGGAGCCAGTCAAAGTTATCTGGGTTTTTCCATAATGAACCTCCCTTCTTAGATCCAGGAAAGATCTTCATGGTCCTTGGGTCCACCTCCATTTTATATAATATTTCTTTTTCTTTTTGTTTTTTAAATTCCCAATGCCAGTTTTTCTGAAATTTTATGTATTTTTGAGTTAAAAAATTTAAATTGTAAAAGTAATGTTATGTTCATCTTGGAAAATACCAAAAGATATGAAGGAAAAAAAAAATCACCCATAATCTTACCACATAAAGACAACTAAGGCATTAGCATATTTCCTTTGATTTCCATGTGCTGTAATTTAAATTTGTCTCGTTTTGTGCAGTTGGAACAATATTATACAAACGGTTTTGTATACCTCTCATTTGTAACATTGCTTTTTTTTTTTTTTTTTTTGAGATGGAGTTTCACTCTTGTTTACCCAGGCTGGAGTTCAATGGCACGATCTTGGCTCTCCACAACCTCCACCTCTGGATTCAAGCTACTCTTCTGCCTCAGCCTCCTGAGTAGCTGGGATTACAGGCATGCACCACCATGCCTGGCTAATTCTGTATTTTTAGTAGAGGTTTTAGGTTTTAGGTTTTGCCATGTTGGCTAGGCTGGTCTCCAACTCCTGACCTCAGGTGATCTGCCTGCCTTGGCCTCCCAAAGTGCTGGGATTATAGGTGTGAGCCACTGCACCCAGCCGTACTATTACTTTTATCTGTTATAACTCTATAAATATATACATTTTGGTGACCACATGATACATATGTGTGTGTGTGTGTGTGTGTGTGTGTATATATATATATATTTTTTTTTTTTTTTTTGAGATAAGTTTTCACTCTGTCACCCAGCTGTGATTATTGCTCACTGCAGTCTCGACCACCTTGGCTTGAATGATCCTCCTACCTCAGCCTCCCCTGAGTAGCTGGGGGTACATGTACGCTTCATTACACCCTGCTAGTTTCTTAATTTCTTTTTTTTTTTTTTTTTGAGACAGAGTTTCACTCTTGTTGCCCAAGCTGGAGCGCAGTGGTGTGATCCTGGCTTACGGCAACCTCTGCCTCCCGGGTTCAAGTGATTCTCCTGCCTCAGCCTCCCAGGTAGCTGGGATTACAGGCATGCACCACCACGCCTGGCTAATTTTGTATTTTTAGTAGAGACAGGGTTTCTCCATGTTGGTCAGGGTGGTCTTGAACTCCTTACCTCGGGTGATCCACCCGCCTTGGCCTCCCAAAGTGTTGGGATTACAGGTGTGAGCCAGTACGCCTGGCCCACCCTGCTAGTTTCTAAAAAATGTTTTGTAGAGATGGGTTCTCACTATGTTGATCATACTGCTCCCATCGTTTGATAAGTTTCAGTTTATGCTTTTATAAATAATGCCGGATTTTTATTCCTGGAGCTTCTTACCTATTTCCTATTATTGCCTTAGATTTAGATATTAGAGTCTCTTGATAAATAATGCAAAAAACTGCTTTGGAAACCATAACCTTTATTTGAACAATGACATGGCACACTGCTTGCAGAATGAGCTTGGGGCAGGAATCTCCTGAGTCCTGAGCCTGCCTTCTCTTTTGTAATCTTCTGCCTTCTCTTGGGATTTAAGCAAAAGATCAGAGGTTCTTTCTTTAATTATAGTGCTTCCTGCAAGCAAACGAAAGGTAGAAATCCAAGGCAGAAATGTGCACTTGCTCTTCTATTAGCTGTGGACTCTATGAGAAGGTCTCGTGTTTATGTAGCATTTCAGCTCCTGCCTTTACAGCTGAAGTAACACCAAATCACAGAAAATGTAAAAATGTTTTCCTTACATATAAATATTCCTATTTATGATTTACTATGCCACCTTTTAAAATTAATGAGTAACATTGTTACATGTGATGGGCAGGGCTCTACGCCCTCATGTAGGCTTTTTGGGGTCTCCACACTTACCCACTTTTCCAGTCCACTCCCCCGCCTCCTCTTCTTCCCCACCCACTGTGCGGTGGTCCATTGGAACTGGCAGTCTACTTGCCACTCTTCCCTGCCATGAAGTTATATGGAGTCTTCCCTCCTGAGCAAGCACTCCCCTGCCCCACATTGAATCTGCAGGTCCCCCTCATTCTGTGAGACCAGCTTCCCGAAGTCTTCCAGCACCCTCTGCAGCATCTCTCAGTGTCCTGCCCAGAGGCAATCGCTTCCTGCCCTGAGGTTCCACCCACTAATGTGGCACTTGCCTTGCTGAATGCTGTGTTTGCTCATCAGTCTGTCTTCATAACTAGATGGAGAGCAACTCTGCGATGGGGTCTGCACCTTGTTAATTTATGTATCTTCTGCAGAACACCTGCCACTTAAAAGATATTTGTTGTTCTTTGGTCACTAAATTAGATGAGAGTTCAGGCCTGATGTTCTCTATGGCTTTGTTGCAGGTCTTTCTGTCTGAGTGGAAGGAGCACAAAGTTGCTCTCTCACGGCTCACCAGCCTGGAGATGAAAGATGATTTCCTCCATGGACTGCAGATGCTGAAATCTCTACAAGGCACACATGTTGTCACGCTGCTTGGCTATTGTGAGGTTGACAACACTATTCTTACTGAATATCACCCTCTGGGTTCCTTGAGTAACCTGGAAGAAACACTAAACCTTTCAAAGTACCAAAATGTGAACACGTGGCAGCACAGGCTGGAGCTGGCCATGGACTATGTCAGCATCATTAATTACCTGCACCACAGCCCCGTGGGCACGCGGGTCATGTGTGACTCCAACGACCTGCTGAAGACACTGTCCCAGTATCTGCTAACAAACAACTTCAGCATTTTGGCAAATGACTTGGACGCCTTACCCCTGGTAAACCACAGCTCCGGGACGCTGGTGAAGTGCGGCCACAGGGAGCTGCATGGGGATTTTGTGGCTCCAGAGCAACTGTGGCCCTATGGAGAGGACGTGCCTTTCCGCGATGATCTCATGCCCTCATATGACGAGAAGATTGACATTTGGAAGATCCCAGACATCTCCAGTTTCCTTCTGGGGCACATTGAAGGGAGTGATATGGTCCGATTCCATTTGTTTGATATTCACAAAGCATGCAAGAGCCAGACTCCCTCAGAAAGACCCACTGCCCAGGATGTTCTGGAGACCTACTGGAAGGTCTTGGATATACTTAGAGATGCTGTGATGTCTCAGGCAAGAGAGATGCTGTGAAAACCAGTCCAGCCAATGAAGGTGGGATTGAAGGGCTGAATGGAAGTTACAGCATCCTACTTTGATGGTGGAGTTTTTTGCCCCAGTTTCGTGTTTTATTGTTTTTTTGTTTTATGGCTTAGCCATGTGGTTCGTTGTCCACATGCACATGTATGTTTGCATGTATTCCACATTGGTTGTTAGATTTTTTTTTTTTTTTTGAGATGGGGTCTTGCTCTGTTGCCGAGGCTGGAGTGCAGTGACGTGATCTCGGCTCACTGCAGCCTCTGTCTCCCAGGTTCAAGCAGTTCTCCCACCTCAGCCTCCTGAGCAGCTGGGATTACAGGCACACCACCACGCCTGGCTAATTTTTGTATTTTTAGTGGAGGTGGGGTTTCACCATGTTGGCCAGGCTGGTCCCGAACTCCTGACTTCCTCGGCCTCCCAAAGTGTTGGGATTACAGGCGTGGGCCACTACGCCTGGCCAGTTGTTAGATTTCTATGGATTTGTAGTTTCCAAAGTTTCTCGTTATTGATTTCTACTTTTCTTCCATTGTGGTCTGAGAAGGTATTTGATATGATTTAGATTTCCAAAAATTGATTGAGACTTGTTTTGTGGTCTAACATATGGTCTGTGCTGGAGAATGGTCCATGTGCTGATGAGAAGAATGTATATTCTGCAGCTGTTGGAAGAAAGGGTCTGTAAATGTCTGTTAGGTCCATTTGGTCTGTAATGCAGATTAAGTCTGATGTTTCTGTCTAGATGATCTGCCCAGTACTGAAAGTGAGGCATTAAAATCCCCTGCTTTTTTTTTGTATTAGGATCTGCCTCTCTATTTAGCTCTAATAGTGTTTGTTTATACATGTGAGTGCTTTGGTATTGGGTGCATATATATTTAAAATTGTTACATCCTTTTGCTGAATTGATCCCTTTATCATTATGTACTCCTGCACATTTTTGGTTTCAATTTGCATGGAATATTTTTTTCCATCTGTTCACTTTCAGTCTATATGTGTTTTTACATGTGAAGTGAGTTTGTTATAGGTAACATATAGTTGAATCTTGTTTTTTTAAAATCCATTCAGCCAGTCTATGTATTTTAATTGGAGAATTTAAATTATTTACATTCAGGGTTTTTATTGATAGATGAGGACTTAGTCCTGTGCTTTTAATTGTTTTCTGATTGTCTTGTATATTTTTTCCTATCTTTTTTATTTATTTTTATTTTTTATTTTGAGACAGAGTGTTGCTATGTCTCCCAGGCTGGAGTGCAGTGGCAGGATCTCGGCTCACTGCAACTTCTGCCTCCCAAGTTCAAGCAATTCTCCTGCCTCAACCTCCCAAGTACCTGGCATTACAGGTGCCCACCACCAAGCCCAGCTAATTTTTGTATTTTTAGTAGAGATGGGCTTTCACCTATCTTCTTTTGTATTGTTTACTTTACAATTTGGTGGTTTTTTTAATAGTCATAATGTTTGATTTCTTTTTCTCATTTGTGTTTCTGCTCTACTAGTGAGTTTTAAGCCTTTGTGTTTTCATAATGGTAGATACCATCCTGTCTATTTGAAGATCAGATGAGATTGGGCACGTTCAGGGTGGTATTAATGTGGGAATGAAGGAGGACTGGAGAGACCATGGGGTGAGACAAGAGGATTTTTATTGAATGCACTCAGACCCAGCTGATTAACATCCAAAAACTGGGCCTAGACAAAGACAGCACTTGACTTTTATACACACTTCTAAAAGGGGGTGGGCTAGCTTGAAACAAGCTTACAGTGGCGTGAAGCAAAGATACAGAGGCAGAACAAAGGCAGCTAATCAAACTTTGACAGGTTCATGACCCAGGATTACACGTGACCCTTGCTGTGCAGCTCAGATGGCTGTTATCTAGGCTTGCTCAAAAGAGCCTTGCATGGGCTTATCTCGTAATGTTCGCTATGGCACCTAGACTGCTGCAGCCCAGGCCTGCTCAGGCATGTCTTACAACCTTCTCTGTGCTGCTTAGATACAACAGAGTACTTGAAGTTACTGGCTACAGAAAACAGGAATCTATAAACTCATAAGTTTACTCATAGGGGAAAGGAAAATTTGTTTTCTTCTCCCTATGTTGAGGGAGTGCTGGGAGAGTCTCCAGAGCACATTCTTTTGAGCCTTTGCTTATTTGATAATGTTACTGAGACTTTGCCTGGGTCCAGGCTTTGCCTGTTACTGCCTTTGGGATGAGTCACCCTGATATAGAAAGCTTGTTTTACTTCTTTTAATTTTATTTTTCTTTCTTTAATTTCCTGCCTCAGTATGGCTGTCTTTCTCTTCCAGATGTAGGATTCCTTTAAGCATTTCTTGTGGGGCTGATCTAGTTGTGATGATTTCCCTGTTTGTTTTTTTTTTGTTTTTGTTTTTGTTTTTTTTTTTTGAGATGGAGTCTTACTCTGTCACCCAGGCTGGAATGCAGTGGCACGACCTCTGCTCACTGCAAGCTCTGCCTCCCAGGTTCATGCCATTCTCCTGTCTCAGCCTCCCAAATAGCTGGGACCACAGATGCTTGCCACCACACCCGGCTAATTTTTTGTATCTTTAGTAGAGATGGGGTTTCACCATGTTAGCCAGGATGGTCTCGATTTCCTGACCTTGTGATCTGCCTGCCTCAGACCTCGTGATCCACCCGCCTCAGCCTCCCAAAGTGCTGGGATTACAGGTGTGAGCTACTGCGCCTGGCCAGTATTTTTTTTTTTTTAAACTAAATTATCATTAATGTTAAAATTTAACTGACCATGTATATAGCTGTGCAATTGCTGCTTTCTCACAGAACTGTCTAGGATTCATTCAACAGACCACAGAAATGAGGTCTGGCATTTAACGGACTAATGATAGAGGAAATAAACTGATTTATACAAGAATATCAAAATACTGTCATGTGGTTTAGTGTAGCTCAAGTTATGAATTAGTGCCAACTCTTGCTGCAGTGTCTCTGACACAATTTTATCTTGGAACTTGGCAATTTAAGTTGACTTTCTTCACTGAAAAGAGTTCTTTCATGATACTCTTCATGAATTGCTCATGTAGCAGCTTAATCTCTTTCATTTGCTGTCTCCTAACAATGCTAACTTATTGCCACCTCTTTGGTTGCTCTTGAAATATTTTAATTAGTTTTTCTTCCTCTCCTCAGTCTTCTGCATGTCTATGTTGTATTCTTGAAGCAGTCAGCGACTGCATAGGATATCTATAATTCCGTTTCTGCCTTTTGTGTCCTAAAAATAACGTTCAGTTATGTTCTCGGTGTTGATGCAAGCTTTTGTATACTTTTGAAGCCTTTTTCTTTTTGCAGCAAGCCCCTGTTTAATGGCAGCTGCAATTACTTGTAGCTTCTCTACATCAACCCCCTTGTCTTCCTCATCTGTTTCTGCAAAAGGTTTTCTTTCCCTGTGCTCATCAGTTTCTGGATCCTTTTCTCCATGTTCCATTTCCTGGGTGGCCATGACCTGAACCTCCAACTGGACCTTGGCAGCCCTCCTGTCGCTCCTCCTGCCTTGGGTGCAATCGCTAGTTGTCCTGGGATGCCTGAGGGACCCTTGATGGTGCTCCCTCATAGGACCTGTATAATGCCACACTATGAGGCTCCTCTGAGGGCCTGGGGACCTCCTTCTCTCAGTTTTTACTTGTCTGGGAAAGACTTTATTTGTCCTTCAATTTTGAAGGATAGCTTTACTTAGTTTAATATTCTTGGCCGGCAGTTTTTTTTATTTCAGCACTGTAAAATATATTATCCCATTCTCTCCTGACCTGTTTTTTTTTTTTTTTTTAACAGGAAATTCTCTTATAAGTGACTTGATGCTTTCCTTTTGCTGTTTTTAGAATTCTGTCTTTGACTTTTGACAATTCGATTGTAATATGCCTTGCAGAAGAACTTTTTGGTTTGAATCTTTTTTGGGATTACTGAACATCCTGTATCTGGATGTCTGTATCTCTTGCAAGACTTAAGAAATGTTTGACTATTATTTTGCTAAATAGGTTTTCTGTGCCTCTTCCCTTCTCTTTCCTGAAACACTCAGAATTTAAATATTTGTTTGGTCTGACTGGGTTATTTCAAAAGACCAGTCTTCAAGTTCAGAAAATCTTTGTTTTGCTTTATCTAGTCTACTTTTGAAGCTCTCAGTTGCATTTTAAAATTTTATTCATTGAAATTTTTCAGTTCCAGGATTTGTTTGGTTATTTTTCTATATCTGTCTATACTGACTGTCTTATTCAGATCATGAATTGTTTTCCTAATTTCTTTGTATTATCTGTGTTCTCTTGCAACTGGCTGAGTTTCCCTAAAATCATTATTTTGAATTCCTTTTCTGGCATTTTTATAGATTTCCTTTTCTTTTGAATCTGTTACTGGAGAATTATTGTGTCTCTTTGGAGGTATCAAGTTTCCTTGCTTTTTCATGTTTCTTGTGTCCTTACATTGATACCTATTCAGCTAGTGGAATAGTTGCTTCTTCCAATTTTATGGATTGGTTTTCATAAGGAAAGACTTTTTTGTAGGCGTATCTGTAGTTTTGGTTGTGATTAGGATGTTTTGGCTTTGATTCTGGTGAGCACAGGAGTATAGGCTCAATGATTTCTTCAGCTGTAACCAATGTCACTGGTGTCATGTAACCATGTCACTGTGAGTCCTCAGTGGCTTAAGTTGCCATTGTTAGTTGAGGCTGTTGTGAGGCTTTTCTGGGGAAAGGGATGCCAGAGGGGCCAGTCCCTGGGCCTTCTGGTGGCATGGGCAGGCTTTAGCTGTGGTGGCAATGGGCTGGGCATGCTAGTCCTCAGGACCCCAGCTGGTGTAAGTGCTGGTAGTGGGGGGCCCAGGTGGGCTGGTCCTCGAGCCCCCAGGCAGCATTTTTGGTGCTGGCAGTGGCAGTAGCAGCAGTGGGCTAGACACTGGACTGTCAGGTGGCAATCATAGCTGTTGGCAGTAGCTGTGGCAGGATGAATGGGACAGTTTCTAGCCCCCTAGGTGATGCACTTGGGTGGGCACTGGTGGGGCAGGCCTGTTCAGGCCTTGGGATTGTGTGCATAGGCACCAGTGGTGTTGGATGGGGTGGGCCAGTCCTCAGGCCCCCCTACAGAGCATATAGGCACCAGTAGTGGCATGAGGGAAAGATGGCACCAGAGAACACTGGTGACAGTGGGTGGAGCAGGCCTGTCTTTAGGTTCTTGGATAACACATATGGACACACTGGTCCTCAGGCCTCCTGAAGGTGCACACAGGCGTGCTGTTGTCCTGCTGAGAGGGGCAAGGTTCTGTTGGTGGCATTGGTGTTGGGAAGATGGCTCCCAGGTTCTGGGAGCTTCAGCTCCCTTTTTCCTGAGGTAGCCTCCCTGGTGTGCTACACTGCCTGTTCCCTGGGATATAAGACACTTCATGGGTCAGAGTACTGGGGACCTGGCTGCACTGCTGGGTGATTGTGATATGGCAACCTTCTGGATGGATGTGGAAAGGATGTTCTTGGGGGCCCAGGGATGTGGACTGCAGGGGCTTATTGGACCCCAAGGCAGGATATAATCTGGCGGGGGCTAGGTTCTTAAAATGGTGCTGTGCCACAGCAGCATGTTTCTTGGGATGTGAGTAGGATCCAGTGGAATTCCCTTTCTGGAAGAATGCATTTTCATGGATTCCAGGCAGCTCTGTGTACTGGGCTCAGGGCCTGTAAAGGCTGACGGCATCCCCTGTGGGTGCCAGCATCTGTGCTGCAAATGTGGACCACTGCAGTTCTTTGACTTTTCTTTTCCCAGAAATGGGATTCCCCTCCTGCCTCTGGGCCAGTCCAAGACACACTGGCTGCTTTATTTAACTGCTCCTTTTGTGCCTCAGAGGTTCCCTGTCACTTCCCTGTTGAATAGTGTTCTGTCTTTGGTGCTCTACCTGACACGTGGTTACCTACTTGTTTTGGTCCTTTGTTGTGGAGGAGTTGAGTGCCAGGTTCATGGTTTTTTGATTACCATAGTTTTGTAGTATTTTTTGAAATTCAGAAGTGTGAGACTTCCAACTTTTTCTTTTTCAAGATTATTTTGGCTGTTGAGTCACTTATGATCCCATATGCATTTTAGATGGATTTTTCTATTTCTGGAATTCTGCCATCAGGAGTCTGATAGATACTGCATTGAATCATTAGAGTGCTTTGGGTAGTATTGACATCTTACCACTATTAAGTCTTCCAGTACATGAACACAGGACTCACTGTGGTTTTGATGTGCATTTTCCTGATGACTAATGATGTTGTACCTTTTCATATGCTTATTGGCTATTTGTATATCTTCCTGGGAGAAATGTCTATTCAGATTTTTTGCCAATTTTTTAATTTGTCCATTTAAAAATCAGGGTTTTTTTTGTTGTTGAGTTGTAGGAGTTCTTTTTGTATTCCTTATACTAGTCCCTTATTAGATATATGATTTGCAGATATTTTCTCCCGGGTGGGTTGTCTTCACTTTCTTGGTAGTATCTTTTAATACACAAAGTTTTAAATTTTTATGAAGTCAAATGTATCTACATTTTTCTTTGGTTGCTCATGCTTTTGGTGTTGCATCTAAGAATCCACTGCCAAATCCAAGGTCGTGAAGATTTACTCCTATGTTTTCTTGTAAGAATTTTATAGTTTTTGCTATTACATTAAGGTCTTTGAGCCATTAAGATCTTTGACTTAATTTTTGTATATGATGTAAAGTCATGTCAAACATCATTCTTTTGCATTTGGCTGTCCAGGTATCCCAGCACTATTTGTTGAAATGCCTACACTTCTTTATATTCCCTTGACTCCTCTAACCACGGCAGTTGGACCTTTGCCACTACCACTGCCCTGAAACTGCTGTCACTGAGTTACTAAGGACTGGGTAGCTTAGTTGAGTGGATAATCTTTTGTTGTTTCCTTCTTGTAATATACAAGCCTTGGCTTCTGTGACATCATACTCTCCTAGTTTTCCTCCTGTCACTGTGGCTTCTTCTCAGTCTCTGTCCATTCCTGGTGCTCCTGAAGGTTCAGTTCTCAGCCTTACACACATTACCTGGGTGATCTCATTCTCTGCCGTGACTTCACTTGCCATATATGTGCTGATTTTCCCCAAATTCCTATTTCTCCCAACCTTTACATCTATTTTATTTGCAGGTCATATATCTAATAAGGAATTGATATCCAGTGTACATGTAGAACTCCTGTAATTCAATATAAAAACCAAACAGTCCAATTAATAAATGGAGAAGAGATTTGAGTGAACATTTTTCTAAAGAACATCTCAAGCTCAAGATTTCCCAGATAACTTTTCTTTCTTCAAAATCTGCTTCTGTGTTTCCTTATCTGTAGGTGGCACAGCATACATCTGATTTCCCAAGCCAGAAACCTCAGAGTCATTCTTGACTCCAGGAAGAAATATTATTGAGTTTTTAAAAACTCAGCTTATTGACTCATTGTTTTATATAATAAAACGCAACAGTTTTAAGTGTATATATATATATATTTTTTTGAGATGGAGTCTCACTGTGTCGCCCAGGCTAGAGTGCACTGGCCCGATCTCAGCTCACTGCAAGCTCTGCCTCCCGGGTTCACGCCATTCTCCTGCCTCAGCCTCCTGAGTAGCTGGAACTACAGGCGCCCACCACCACGCCTGGCTAATTTTTTGTATTTTTAGTAGAGACGGGGTTTCACTGTGTTAGCCAGGGTGGTCTCGATCTCCTGACCTCGTGATCCGCCTGCCTCGGCCTCCCAAAGTGCTGGGATTACAGGCGTGAGCCACGGTGCCCGGCCTTAAGTGTATATTTCAATGAGTTTTAATACATTTATGTACTTGCGTCACTATCCTCATAGATAAAGAGACAAAACATTTCTGTCACACTGGCAATTTCCTATGTGTCCCATCCCAATCAATCCTTTCCCCTCTGCTGGCTCCAAGCAATGACTCTTTCCTATCTTTTTAGAAAATTTAGAATTTCTTTTCTAGAGTTCCAGTAATGGAATCATACAGTGTCTATTTGTGGTGCTATAACAAAATACCTGAGACTGGGTAATTTGTAAATTATAGGAATTTATTTCTCATGGTTCTGGATGCTGAAAAGTTTATGATCAAGGCACTAGCAGGTTTGGTGTCTGAGGGCCCAGTTTCTAATTTGAAGATGGTGCTTTGAACACTGTCCTCACATGGTAGAAGGGGCAGATGGGCAAAAAAAAAAAAAAAAAAAAAGTGGGGGCAAATGCTGTGTGCAGCCCCTCTCATAAAGGGCTTAAGCTCATTCACCAGGGAAGAGCTCTCATGACCTAATCACCTCCAAAGACCCCACCTCTTAATACTATTGCATTGCAGATTAAGTTTCAACATGAATTTTGGAGGGACACAAATATTCAAACCATAGAATATAGTAATATAGTGTAGTATATATTTTTTGTGTCTCTCTGCTTTTGTTCAGTATAATGTTTTTGAGGTTCATCTATGTTGTTGCATGTATCAGTAGGTTATATCTATTGGTGCATAGTTATTCCATTGTATGTATGTACCACACTCTTCGTTTACCTGCTGATGGATATTGCATTGTTTCCAGTTTTGGGTTATTATGAATAAAACTGCTGTTAACCTTAAAATATAAGTCTTTGTGTAGGCATATGTTTTCATTTGTCTTGAGCAAATGCCTGATTGGTTAGATGGTCATATGTCAGTATATGTTTAATATCATATACTTCCAACTGTTTACCAAAGTAGTTGTACCATTTTATTTTCCCACTACTGATGTATGAGTTCCATTTGATCCACATCTTTGCCAACACTTGTTATTTATTTCAGCCCATTAAATTTTAGCTGTTTTAGTGGGTGTGATTAGTGTCTCAATGCAGGGTTTTTTTGTTTTTGTTGTTTTTTTTTTGAGGGCCTCTCTCTATTGCACAGGCTTGAGTGCAGTGGCACAATCATAGCTCACTGCAGCCTCAATTTCCTAGGCTCAAGTGATCCTTCCACCTCAGCCTCCCAAGTAGCGGTTAGAATCAAGGTTTCTTTCCATGTGGATATCCAATTGTTCCAGCATTATTTATTGACAAGATTATCCTTTCCTTCATTAAATTCCTTTGGCAGCTTGGTGAAAAACCAATGTGTGGGTTTATTTCTAGGCTCTTTATCCTGTCCCTTTTTGTTTTTTTTTGAGACAGAGTCTTGCTCTGTTGCCCAGGCTGGAGTGTAGTGGTGTGATCTCGGCTCACTGCAACCTCCGCCTCCTGGGTTCAAGTGATGGGACAATCTTGACTCACTGCAACCTCCGCCTCCTGAGTTCAAACGATTCTCCTGCCTCAGCCTCCTGAGTAGCTGGGATTACAGGCATGCGCCACCATGCCCAGCTAATTTTTGTATTTTTAGTAGAGGTGGGGTTTTACCGTGTTGGTCTGGCTGGTCTCGAACTCCTCACCTTGTGATCTGCCTGCCTCGGCCTCCCAAAGTGCTGGGATTAGAGGCATGAGCCACCGCGCCTGGCACCTATCCTTTTTTAGTAAATCTTAACATCAGGTAGTTGTAAGACCTGCAACTTTGTTATTTTTCACAATTGTTTTGGCCATTTTAGGTCCTTTGCATTTCCACATACATTTTTAGAATCAACTTGATAATTTTAACAACAACAACAACAACAAAACTCCTGGAATTTTGACTGGGATTGTATTGAACTTATAGATCAATTTGGGGAGAACTGGCATCTTAACAGTAATGATTCTTCCAATCTATGAACACAGTATATCTCTCCAACTTTTTAGGTCTTCTTTAATTTTGTTAAATTTTTTGTAGTTTTCAGTGTTCTTGTCTTGTACCTGTTTTGTTAAATTTAACAAATTCCCACTTTAGGAGGCTGAGGCAGGCAGATCACGAGGTCAGGAGTTCGAGACTAGGCTGGCCAAAATAGCGAAACCCCATCTCTACTAAAAATACAAAAAAATTAGCCGGGCATAGTGGCGCACATCTGTAGTCCCAGGTACTCGGGAGTCTGAGGCAGGAGAATCGTTTGAACTCAGGAGGCGGAGGTTGCAGTGAGTCGAGATTGTCCCATTGCACTCCAACCTGGGCGACAAGAGCAAAACTCTGTCTCAAAAAAAAAAAAAAAAATTCCATTGTAAAAGAAAAAAAATTCAATTGTAAATTCCAGTTTTTTCAGTGCCAACATCCAGTTGTTTATATCCAGAAAATAAAAATACAATTGATTTTTGTATACTGACTTTGAATTCTGTGACCTTGCCAAACTCATGAGTTCTAGTAGCTTTTTGATGGGTAGATAATCCTTAAGATATTCCACATGTACAATCAGGCTATCTTTGAATGGAGCCAGTTTGTTTGCTTTTTATTTCTTTGCCTTATTGTGTATCCTTGCCTTGTTCTTGATCCACAGGGGGAAGCATTCGGTCTTTGCAAGTGTCAGGTTAGGTTTTTTGGAGATGCCTTTATCATACTAAGGAAGTTCCCTCTTTTTCTAGTTGCTGAGAGTTGAACAGGTGTTGAATCTGTTGATCACATGGGGCCATATGACTTGCTCTGGCCAGAGAAACATGAAGGAAGTCATAGACATCTCTTCTAGGTAGGCGCTTGAAGAGCCAGTGTAGCATTTGCTACATTGTCCTCCCACTGCCGCTTCTGCTGTGATGAAGCGTTGGGCATCAGTGTGAACAAGAAGGGGATTGTTGTTGGGGTAAGCCATGAGGTTTTGGAGCTGTTTGTTAATGTATTACAGTCTAATGAGAAGGTTCTTGCCCGCAGGACAAACTCCTTGCCTTCATAGAGGTTACATTCTAGGGCAAGTGGGGCAGACAAATACATGTAATGTCAGGTAGAGATTAGTGTAATGAAGAAAAGCAGGATCCAGGCTCCGGCACCTTTTAGCTTTAGATAGGGTTTTTATGGAAAGCCTCCTTAAATGAGGCAGCAGTTGGCCTGAGAGCTGAATGAAGTGAGGGAGGAGCCATGAGGTGTCTGGGTAAGGAAGGGTCTTCTAGGTACAGGAACAGCTATGCACAGCCCTAAGACAGGAACTCCAGACTCTCCTGGACATGGAGGGTGTGACAAAGCTGTCCTCCAAGCGAAAAGAGAAGGGCACATTCACCCAGTGACTTCTGTGCTTTAAGCCAGGGCTGGGCTAGAGAGGGCCGCTGCTGTGTGTTAGGCAGAAGATGACTAGTTAGCCATGGCCTGGCCAGACCGCTCCAATGCCAGCGTCCTTCAGCTCCTGGGATTTCGAGCGATGGGGCAGGGGGCAAAGAGGAAAGAGGGAGTACCTGAATGTCCTGACATTCTGGCGTAGGGGCTTTCTTTGAGAAAAATCATTTGACTGAATTTGAGTTTATGAGATAGCTCATGACCATTACTTTCCTGAGTTATTCTCCACCTTCAAACTCACCAACAGCTTCTGCTGTACTTAGGAAGAAGCCTGTACTCAACTCTGCTATGTAGTTCACCTCCTGTCTCCCCTCTCCCCTTAGAGAACCCTGCTCCAGTCGCCCCAGGTTTCTTTCAGTTCCTTCACAAAGTGACACTTTTTCTGCGCCGTTGGAAAGGCTGTTTGTTCCTTCTGAGACCACTCTTACTGCTTTCTCCTGGCTGACATCTCTCAGGGCTCAACTTAAATGACAGTCCTCCTGGAAGCCTTCCCAGACAAGCCTGGGTGCTTCTGTCAAATGCCACCTTAGCATTTTGTCCTTCTCCTAATAGCACTAATCACACTGTCTTGTAGCTTTAAAAAATTATCAAATAATTCAGACACCCAAAGAAGTAAAAAAATAATACAGAATGCACCGTATCACCCAACTTAAGCAGTGAAACACTGCCAGTGAAGCCCTTAAGGTTCTCCTCCCTTCCTGCTCTCAACTCTTACCGGAATTTAGTGTTTACCTTTCTGAGAGCCAGGTGGGAAGGGGTCCCCAGAGAGACTCCTACTGGCCTGCACACTGGTGTGCTTTGCATGTCTGTGTTGGTTTGTAGGTAACTTCACTGCAGGCCTCCATCTTGTTTTACAATCTGGGGGCATGGCCTGTAACTCCCTGGTAAGGCTTTGTTTAGCAATCCTGCCTTAGATAATGAGTTCCTTTCTAGTTTGATAGCTGCATGTTTTCCTAGCCCTGTCTCTTAAAGGATCCCACTCAGTGACTGAGGTTTCTTCTGCCTGTCTGTGTAACTATATATATATGTTGTGTATGATGTCTGTAAAAAGAGCTCTAATTAATCTGGCCTAAAGAAAGACAAGCGCTTAGATCAAATTTTTTTTAAAGAGAAAAGCTGTGGTACCTTTCAGTTTATGTGACTTTAATCTTTGAGAAATAACAGCTTTAAAGATTATTGGTAAAAGGCAGATGCTATCAAAATGTAAATAGGCGGACTAAATTATGCAGGCCAGATGCAGGGTTTGCTAAGTGTTTTAAGGTTACAAACTGCTTTTTGGGTTTTGAGAACTATTTGACTTGCTGGCTTCACAATTATTAAGGCCTGGGAACATATGGAACTAACCACACCCTTAATTATGCTAGGAGTCAAACCTTGGCTGCATCTAGCACACAAAACAACTTACCGTTTTACATTAAAATTAAAAAATTGCTAGGAGTTACTGTTTTAACATGTAATTGAGACTACTGGAAATAGATTTGTATGCGAGGTGTGTAAGAACAGTAAATTTTTTTTTTGAAACAGAGTCTTGCTCTGTCGCCCAGGTTGGAGTGCAGTGGCGCGATCAGGGCTCACTGAATCCTCCGCCTCCTGGGTTCAAGCTATTCCCCTGCCTCAGCCTCCCAAGTAGCTGGAATTACAGGCATGCGCCACCATGCCCGGCTAATTTTTGTATTTTTAGTAGAGATGGGGTTTCACCATGTTGGCCAGGCTGGTCCCTAACTCCTGACCTCATGATCCACCTGCCTCAGCCTCCCAAAGTGCTCAGGGTTACAGGCGTGAGCCACCACGCCCAGCCAAATGTGTTTTTTTGTAAAAGGTCATAAGAAGGCATGGAAATGTAAATTTTTGCCTAGGGTTAACGGATTGTTTTAAATTAGATAGGATGAAGTTGCAGGTTCAAACAAGTGGTGGAAGCATTGTGGAAATTAATCTTGCAAAGGGGTTCTCTATGTGAACATACTGACTAAATTTCAAAAGGGTATCATGATTTTTCTGTAAATTGAGCATTGAAATAAAAGCACAACAAGGTATTAAGGCACTAATCTGCTCTTTGGCAAAATTTGTAAAGGGTTATAAAAGATTTTTGCTTCTTTAAAATTTCTGAGTCATCATTTTGGCAAAATAAATAACTTATGGTAATATGGAATTCTGTTTCATAACATCAAGTGCTTTAAACCTCGAACATATTTAACAGCCTTCCCAAAATCAAACTTCAGTTTCAAAATTGTCTTTCCTGATGTTTGGCTTTTTGGACAGTTTGGAGTGCCCCTGAAATATTCAAAAAACAGGTAAACAGGATCATTTGACATGTTTAGGTACATGGGATTGCCAAAATGATGTTCAGCTTTCTTTAGGTTATATTTTTGTGAATAATGCTAATATATGTTCCAAAATTATATGGGATTTCTAAAATTCTAATGTCTAAGTATATGCTATCAACCATAATTAAGGTTGTTAAGTTATTGTAAACCACAGGGATAGCCAAACTTCTTTGTCAATTGTGTTTCTAACTACAACTAACCTGGACATTTTGCTATTCACAGACAATTGTTGTCTTGTTTTAATCATTTTCAAAAGATGGTTTATAATAAGCAATAGACTGGCAGTTACTCTCAAATACAGGTTTCTGATAACTTTGGAGATTGTCACATTGGAATAAAGGAAAATGTATAGGATTCATAAAGAGCTGAAGTGTTCACGAATATCAAGCAAAACAAGAACTAAATGGACTGAACTCAAAGCTGAAGCAACCTTTTTGACTTTTGCTGGGAATATTGCTGATCCTTGTTTTGTTTTTCAGAGTCAGGGACACTTATTTTAAAGTATTTATGGTCTTTAATAATTGAGTGAGGTATACTCCTGTGAACAAGATTTGGAGCATGCTTGTTTCTCTTTGCCTGGTTCCTTTTTTTTTTGTGGACAGAGTCTTACTCTTTCGCCCAGGCTGGACTACAGTGGAGGGATCTTGGCTCACTGCAACCTCCGCCTCCCTGGCTCAAGCGATTCTCCTGCCATAGCCTCCTGAGTAGCTGGGACTACAGGCGCGGGCCACCATGCCCAGGTACTTTTTGAATTTTTAGTAGAGATGGGGTTTCACTATGTTGTCCAGTCTGGTCTTGAACTCCTGATCTCAAGTGATCTGCCCGCCTTGGCCTTCCAAAGTATTGGGATTAGCTGTGAGCCACCGCACCCGGCCTGGTTCCTCTAGAATCTGGAAACTGTCTGTGAGTATTCTTAACTTGTGGGCAATATAGTTGTTTGGATCGGTGCGATAGGAATCCATTTATCTTTTGTTAACAAGATGCAATTGGAAAAACTGGTTATTTTCCTGAGGCTTTGACTGGAAGGCTATGCTTCTGTTTAAAGAGTCAATTTCAAATTGCAGAGCCAATAAAAGCCCAGTGGGGAAATTGGCCTCATACTCGTGTCTACACAGTCCCTGTACAGGGTTCCTGACCTGTGGTCAGTAAAGAATGTCACTTGCTAACAGGTCCCAGAGCTCCAAGTTTATCTTGGGACCTTAAGAGGAGAGGATCACCCAACCCAAGGTGTATCGTGGGTCCTTAAGAGGGGAGGATTAGCCCAGCTCATGGCTGGGATTGGCTTTCTCTTATCTGAGATTTCTTGTGGAACAGAGTTCCATCAAAGCCAGTCTAAAAGGCCTTTGTAGAAATAATTATTCTTGCTGCACTTTATGTAAATAATCAGGCCAAGTATAAGACTGAAGTCTATTTTGCAAACAACTGAGTCCTATCATAATTTCTTTTTTTTTTTTTAAAACAAAAATGAGGCCTGGAGAGAAATTATGTTCCAAAACTTACATTCTTTCGTCATTCAATTCTAAACTCAGTTGTTTTTAAGTTTTTGCCTACATTTTTAGACCAACCCTGCTTGTGAACCAACCAGCAATCTCCAGCTGCAGCTCAGAAAGAACAAGAGGGATGGGTAATATTAAAAAATCGGGATTAGTATTCTAGTTATGAGCAATTATCCTGCAAATTCTGCCAGGCGATGGGAATAAATAGGGTGCCCATCATCCAGAGGTTTCCTTTTGGGAAAGTAAGACCAAGGGAGCTAACCAAAGCCAAGCACCATGTACCCAAATCCTAGCAAACATAACTATAACCACCAGTTATCTGGGTGTGTCACAAGACATCCTTTTCTCTCCCTTGTTGGAGGACTCAGTTCCACAGTTTTTCCTTAGCATTTGGCTTATGAGAAGGAGTCCGTGCAACCCCTTAACCCCTGAGCATAAGTGAGGTCTAGGGAACTCCAAGACTACTGACAGCAGGGGTGACAGGGCATACTTGGGTAGAGGAGATAATTCCCACCCCCTAGACCCCTGCTTCATGGATGCAAGCCGTTCTGGCACCCATGGTAGCACTTGCGAAGGTTGCCAGGACTTGGGGATGCAAGGATGGAAGAGGACGCTATTCCTTCTGTCCCTCACGTACCCCAGGTATCTGCTAGGAAGAGAACGGAACCAGGGATGCCTGCTCCCCTCTTTCTATATGGGTAGCCATTTATCCTCAGTCTGCCCCATTTTCTTTTTTTTTTATTAATTTTTTTGCACACAAAACAATAAACATTTTCTAAAAATACATACAAACAAAAAGATGCGTATCAAACATATTAGGAAGGTTGCACATGGGAAGTCGGGGAATAGAAATGGGG